>NC_134172.1:50921910-51224940 GCF_964188355.1 Buteo buteo | reverse complement strand
AGATCCTGTAAGATGTTTCAAAGGCTAAAAATATTTTTGATTAAAAATAATTCATGTCAGCATAACTCACAGGATGCATGAGAAGGTAATGCACAATTGCAGGATACAGCACAAGTGTAGACATAAGGTAGCTAGGTTATACATAGCAGCTACTATAAATACAGGGTTAAAAGAAAAGCACTATTTGTGAGCCAGACCATGTCTTCTCAAAGACTGAAGGGAAGGATTTCCAAGCTGCCGAATATTTCTACAGTCATAGCCTTTAATTTCTGATCTATTTATTCCACCATCACAAGTGTCTTGAGAATGTGACAAACTTGAAGCCATTTGCCCACACCATCTCAAAATGAACTGGTGCAAACAAAAGCCTGGGGTGTAAAGGGACATAGGTTATTTCAATCAGTGATACCTAGAAACACAAAGAGCTTCTACAACCACATTCAGAGTGCAGAAAGCCTGAAAGCCGCAGGTCTTTGACAGTCTCAGAACCTTTTTATGAAACGCCACCGCTTCTCCCCAGCGGCGACACATTAGACACCAGGCTTCTGCACAAGCCCTCCTCTGGACTGAGGAGTGTGGGAACCGAACTATCCTTTCCACCTCGGAAGGGCTTCCTCTGGGATCGTGATAAAACCAAAACATATGCAGCCTTCTTGGAAATGGGATGGAATTAGGGGCTCCATACTACTGCATTATGTGGAGAATTGATAGACACCTGAATGGATAATAGCTTTCAAAGCTCCGGAGGTGGAGCTCTGCTCTAGTTTATGCCTGAATAAATCTGGATGCAGCCTTAACACTATGAAGTCTATTGTTCCCCACAGCAGTTCAAGTGAATTTTGCCCATTCACTGCCTACAGAAGGGGTACCAACATGAAAGAACCACAAGTAATCTATTTTGACAAGAGCTGCTGTAACAAGTCACAAGTTCTTATCACACCTTTGAGCCACACCATTAGCTCCAGGACACTGTTTTCAGAGTGGTGAGATGCAGCCTGCACCTCTGCAGTCCTAGCTACCTTTCAGAAATAAAGGATGTTTCCTGTCCCTCTTTGGAAAGATGATTATTTTATAACTCTGTCTTTGAAGACTTTCTCATGGTCAACTACATGAGTAAGATGTGCAATCACTACAATAGATGCTACCCTTCCCTTGGATGTCTATACTTACACACTGGGCAGGTGCTCTGCTGAACTGGCACTAAAATACAGTGTGTGGTGCTCTAACATTTTGGACTATTCCTGTAGAAACCCTGCTCCAGCTTCCTGATGGATGTGGCATCACATCTTGATTTTATTTGATGGAATTAGCGTTCCTTTTTTTTTTTTAATGGCACTAGGTAGCTAAATAGCAATATCTTGTCATTTTAACATGATTTACAAAGTTTTGGGGGTTTGTTTTGGGGGTTTTGTTTTGTGTTTTTTTTTTAAAACAATCCTGTCAGATCATTGTACATTAAGCCAGGACCCAGCTTTTTAACTGTCACTGGTGATTTTGAATGCCCTGTGTGAGGC
Source organism: Buteo buteo (assembly GCF_964188355.1). Lineage (NCBI taxonomy): Eukaryota > Metazoa > Chordata > Aves > Accipitriformes > Accipitridae > Buteo > Buteo buteo. The sequence continues at coordinate 51,223,426 of NC_134172.1, read as the reverse complement.
ACTTCAAAGGATTCCTTTTAGCCAAACAGGAAAACTTTCAATTCTGAATACAAAATACAGAGGCACTAAAATGGACACTTCTGGAAACAGAAGTCATCTGAAAAAACCACCCACCATCTTAATCACTTGCTGATGATACATCATGTGATTTCCTTCTTTAGACAACTTTTATTCTTATCATTCAGCTTTACTTCTATATATTACCAATAGCTTTGCAATGCTACTTCATCACCTGTAATAAGTCTCACAGATGTCTCTGCAAGCATACTGCTGGTAATAAAAATAATTCCACTTATTTAGCTGCACGAGATTAGACAGTTCCTTCCTCAGCATCACATATGTAGCTTGGGTGGAAAAGTGTGGTTTAGATAATTAGATTAGATTCTCACTTCCATTAGCCTAGCACTATCCTACATTACCTGTGGCAGGTTTGTAGCAGCTAAGGACCAGCCCAGTGAATTTTAACAAAACATTTAATTAACCTGGGACAGATTCGTAGACCTAGATCTCACCACTGATTAAAACACGTAGCAGCAGTTAAGTGTTGTGTCTAATAAGCATACAAATGCAAGGTTAAATTACACACATTACCACACTAGTTTGACTACCATTTTGTCACTCATTACTGCAATCTTGTTTTCTTCTATAGCACAAGGTTTTGTTTCTGGTCATGTCTAAAAATATGCAGCCCCAAAAGCATTGCTTCCTGGAAGAGCAGTACAGCTATGCAAGCCAGTAACCTTTTTGTGGCTTTCACAGCAATGACAGTAGCTGTGAGCTTCCAAACGTTGGGTTTGGGGTTTTTTTGTAGCTCAAGAACTCTAATTCAGCTTTTAGATACAAGACGTTGATTAATAAAAAGAGAGGGTTTACATGGACACTTATGCAATTAGTTTTGGAACTTTCATGCCAGAAGTTGTTTCATGTGAAAGGAAAAGAGATTTATTCTGACATTTGCTCTCATGAGGGGGAAGGAACTAAGTGATGGGGTAGGGGGTAGGCCAGTTCAGAACTCAGTTGTGCAGGAAATCTTGTCCCTTCTGAGGATGCAGAGGGACTTAGTCACCAGGTGAAGCAGAATGGCCACTAGAAAGAGAAGTCCCCTTTTTGGGTGGGAACAGACAGCTACTTTTTCCACAACAGGAACAGAGTATAACCAGAATTTAAACTGCTCCTTACAAAAAAAAAAAAAAAACCCCTTCAGATTTATTTCTTCACTTTCCCAGGTGTGTTTTCCTTTCCCAAGAACAACTTCCTTTGTTCTGAACATCACAAAAATAACACAAGTTTACAGAAGAATGGCTCTTGAGAACAGCAAAGATGGAGAGTGACTAGACTGACCCAGCCACGTGGGCAAAAAACAGGGAGCTGTCAATACCAAATAAGAATAAAGCATTTCAAAAGCAGGAGAAATTTGGTAAGGCAAGAAACCTTAGCAAGAAAACCAGACAATTCACTCAGAAAACTACCATGACGCTCTGTGCATGTTGGGCCAGTTCTGCAACTGGTTCATTAATGGAATTAATGATCAATATTTGCCAAGGATCTGTCCTTTTACTTTTTGATTTAAACCGAAGGATCTCAAGGAAGGTGGTTTCAGTTTGGATGCAGACTGTGAATACATGATCTGCATATACAGCATTAGAGACAATGCAGATCAAATCAATTTTCAAGAACAGTTAACTACATTTAAAAGTCACATTTGAAAAAAATCAATTGTTCAGGGAATGCTTTTTATTGGTGGAAGAAATACTGGAGAAATATGTATCCCATTTAAACATGAGGGTTTCTGAATCTCACCCTTTTCCTGAAATAGTTCATACTGCATGTCTAGAAGAGTGGTCCACTGCAGCTTCTTCCACTGGCAGAAGCTATCCTACATGGCTGACATCACCCAGGCATTCTGGGACCACATTTGTGCTGTTAAGATCCTGAGGACAATCACACTGGGTCAAACAACACCCACCTGTATCCTGTTCTTCCAGCAGTGGTAGATGCTCAGGCAAGGCCACAGACACTTTCTTTAGACCTCAGAGCAAGGTATTATCTTCCACTGTTCCCTCTGTGCCCTCATAGTCATGTTACCTCCCCAACCTCCCAGCTCCCTTCCCTTCACATCATCATGCTACCTTCCCTCACTTTTTACTCCTCCCAACAGATTTCTTTTCACTGGGACTTAGCAAGAGTTGTATAGAGAGCTGTTCCTCCCCATCACTTGCCTCTTAAGACTCTTACTTAGGGAAAAATTAAAAGAAACACAGCAAGTACACAGTAACCCTTTCCCTAGTGTGCCACCCCGGCAGTAAAGAGTCCAAGGACTTTTGGAGCTCAAAAAAAAATATCTGTGTTGACACCTTTATGTTCAATATCTGCAGCTGGTCTTGTTCTCTTATTCCTTTTCCTTATTCTTTCTGTACTTCTGTCCTCTACAGCATCTTCCGCCAATGAGTTCTGCCACTTCCTTATGCCCTCCCTGGGAGAGTACTTTCCTTTTCAAAGCCACTCTTCATCAGAAGAACCTGATGAGTAGGCAATGAGCAGACACTCATTGCTGACTCTCTCTAATCCATCCATGACCAAGTGTGTACCACATCCTTTCCTCAGCTTGTAAGAGAAAACTGAAGAATCTCAATTTGTACCTCCCTCAAACGGAAACAATTCTGTAGCAATCCTGAAAAGCCTTCCCCATACCTTCTCCAACAACTGTCTCCTCAGAGGAGAGAGGTGGCGAGATTTTGCAGATCTGCACACAGCCTGCAGGCATACCACATTTATCCTATGGCATGATGACATTTGCTGTGTTTGCTCACAGCTCCTTTCCTACCAATTTCTAACACTTGATTTGATTTTTAACCACTTCTGACATTTCCAGAAAAGTCTCCAGGGTAATATCCGAGCAGTAATTACTGGGAGCTTATTTTTCTTGCAGTACATACACTAGAGGGATTTTTTCCTCCTATCCTATTGCCTTCCCTATCCCAATAAGTAAAATACTGTCAAGTATCAGTATTTTTTATGCCTGATCATAAGCCCCAGCCTGTTTGTCTTCAAACCACTGTACTCTACCTTGCTATCATTTTGGTGTCCCCTCAGAGCATAAGAGAGACCTTAAAAGAAAGGGGCTCAGTAGGCGGTCCAGCCTCCATTGCAAGTTGAGTTGCTGCTGCTATGCCGCATCATAAGCCAAACACCAGAGAGAAAGGAAAACTAACAGCCTCTCAGATCGCTTTCAGCTCTTCTAAGTAATACCAGTTCCTTGTCCATCTCCCATCAGTAGTGCTGAAGGCAGCTTCAAATAACTCAGTTGACCTGCCAGAGAAACAGGGGAGGAATATTCACATGGTCAGTAAAGTCTACATGTGCAGAGCTGTACCTCTACATACATTGTAGCATCAGTTTTCTTAATTATCTCATCTGACCTCCTGCATAATAGGCCATGGGACTTGATTGAATTATTTCATGTTCCAATTAGCGTATAATCTTTCAGACAAGCATTCATTCTTTACTTAAAGATGTCCAACAGATTTCACAACAGGTTGGCATCAGCAGTATTCAGAATCAGAATTCATGCAGCTTTTACTGTGGCTGCTGACATTTCTTATGGTTTTGTTTGCTAGGTTTAAGAGTCCTCTAATTCTAGTTTTGGTTCCTGTTAACCTTTGCTAAGCTAAGGAGACTAAGCTCCAGGACTCTCACTATAAATCTTACTTTCTAGCCCTTCTGTCACTCTAATGGCTCTTCTCCCATCTCCCAATTTCTCAGCATCCTTTGGAAGGACATTCTATATTTTGACATGCTCGAATGGCAGAACCACCCTTGCCCAGTATAACAGCTGCTCTATCCTCACTGAAAAGTCCTTGCTTTTACTCTTGTTTTTCAAGTAGAGCTGTAGAAGTTCTTGTGATAACAGCAGCTGGAGCTTGCAATCAGCTCATTGAACTTTCCTCATACCCTGCATACCACCACCTCTTAAGTCTCCATTACTTTCCAGGCTGCTGCATCAGTTTGTTCAGCCAGGTCCCCTGGTCAGTGTCTGCTCTCTCAGGTTAGATCAGGGTCATCTAATCCAATGATCACCCTCTGATGACCGATAACTGATTCCTAGCAAGGAGTAAGAGACCCTGGCAGGCACATAGCCGTACCTTCCAAGGATACTTTTCACATCCACCAACTTCCACCTTAGGGACTGCCAGAGCCAGTGCCTGCTCCTGCCAGCTTTGCTGAACTACAAGGACGAGAGACCAACCTTCACCTTTTTACTGTACAAAGCAAGAGAACTTAAGATCTTTATTTTCCTCATTTTTAAGTGACATTTTAAGCAATAAGTAGAAATTAATACATATACACTGGAGTGATATAGTGAAAGAACTAAATTGCATTTTAAAGTTCTCTTGAGGACAACTCTACAGCCTTCAAAAAGCAGATTAATCACAGGAGATCAATCTTCATAAGAGTGCTACTAAAAAAAAATTTATTAAGCTTTCAATTTGTTTTAATCCAAGTCTTAGTTTAGCAGGACTCCTTCAAAACATAACAAAACTTGACCAACTACATATTCTTTGTGTTTTATTTTCCGTGTAAATTATACTGAAGGACTTAACTAAGCTTAGGATGTTTCAGCATGAAGTTCCCTTTAGCCTTGGGCATACATGAAGTCCTAAGGTGATTCAGTGTTAGGGGAAAAGAGTATGCCAGATTACAGTAGCTCTAAGCTTGCTATATGAGCTAAACCTGAAAGTAGGATTATTGTAAGGATTATATTATTGGAAATCAGTACATTTATCAAATGTTCAGAAACACCATGTTTTATTTAAGAGTGGATAACTGAAATACATGAAAAGAAAATGGAGTTCAGTTTACAGTAAACTTATGAGGTCATCATAAGCAATAGGAGTCCAGCCATGATACCCTAGGATCATACAAGTGCTGCTGGTTCTGAGCACCATGAATTTCTCTTGCAGACTGCCTTAGCTATTGCAAGATCCCTCTACAGAGATTTACCAAGTGTAGCTCTTAACATAAATGATTTAAAACCTTGTTATTATGTCCAGTTAAAAAAAGCATGCTGGATTTATTCAGAAAGCCTACTTTTCTAGCTTTGAATCAGCAATTAGAAAATTAAACCCAAACCAGCAATGGAAAAATAAGTAGCAGTGGCCAGTTTTGAGCAAGTTTGACAATAGTGCTATAATATCCTTGAGGACATTATATGTCACAGGTTTCATGAGACCAGGCAGCACTGGAGAGGCAGGCATGTATTAATGACCTCCTAGAGCTAAAGGTTGCAGCAAGAGCTCACGCCTGCAAGGCAACAGCAAACCCCAGCAGGAGGAGAGGCTTTGTTCCCAAGTCCCAGAGATTTTAACACAAGTTTCAGGGTGAGGTTCTTCACTGCTGTTTTTATGTAGTTACTATACCATTCCCAGTGCCTACATTTCTCACAAGACTCAAGAGTTTCAGCCCTTCCATAACTCTGTTTCCTGGAATCATGAAGTAGTAGGAAATATCTTTTTCACTTAAAAGGAATGTGAACTCTTGCTATTGGACAGGTAGATGCAAAACACTACAAAGCAAGTAAAATCCAGTCTCTCCCTTAATGTGGGAAATAATTTTGAGGGCCTGAGAAACTGGTATTGGCAATGTTATCTTTCATAAAGTATACAAGAAATGTTAAAACATTTTTTTTCTGAAATAATGGAGATAAATGAATATTTGCACATTTAAAGTGATCTTGGCTTATTTATTGCAGTTCTCATCCCTTTACCCAAACTGAAGCAACCTAGGAAATCATCTAACTACTTCCTTATCACAAAAGATTTTTCTTTAAGAAAAAAATCAGGGCTATGATCTTACTGGCATCACAGAGACACAGTGGGATGGCTGCTATGACTGGAGTGTTGGCATGGAAGGATACAGACCCTTTACAAAGGACAGGCAGGGGAGACAAGGAGGGGGTGTCACCCTCTATGTCAGTGACCAGCTGGAGTGCATGGAGCTCTGCCTGGGGATGGATGAGGAGCCGACCAAGAGCCTATGGGTCAGGATTAAAGGGAGGGCAGGGACAGGTGACATTATAGTGGGGGTCTGCTACAGGCCACCTGTCCAGGAAAACCAAGCATATGATGCCCTCTATAGACAGATAGAAGCAGCCTCACTTTCACAAACACTGGTCCTCATGGGGGACTTCAACCACCCTGATATCTGTTGGACAGACAACATGGCAGGGCATAAGCAATCCAGGAGGTTCCTGTAAGACATTGGTGATAACCTTCTTCTCCAAGTGATAGAGGAGCCAACTAGGAGAGGTGCTATGCCAGATCTTGTTCTCACCAACAAGGAGGGGCTGGTGGGGAATGTGAAGCTCAAGGGCAGCCTTGGCTGCAATGACCATGAAATGGTGGAGTTCAAGATCCTTAGGGCAGTGAGGAGGGCGCACAGCAAGCTTGCTACCCTGGACTTCAGGAGAGCAGACTTCAGCCTCTTCAGGGATCTGCTTGGTAGGGTACCATGGGATAAAGCACTGAAGGGAAGAGGTGCCCAAGAAAGCTGGTTAATATTTAAGGGTCACCTCCTCCAAACTCAGGAGCAATGCATCCCATCAAAGAAGAAGTCAGGCAAAAACTCCGGGAGGCCTGCATGGGTGAACAAGGAGCTCCTGGACAAACTCAAACACAGAAAGGAAGCCTACAGAGGGTGGAAGCAAGGACGGGTATCCTGGGAGGAATACAGAGAAATTGTCTGAGCAGCCAGGGATCAGGTTAGGAAAGCCAAAGCCCTGATAGAATTAAACCTGGCCAGGGATGTCAAGGACAACAAGAAGAGCTTCTATAGGTACATCAGTAATAAAAAGAAGACTAGGGAAAATATGGGCCCTCTCTGGAAGGAAACAGGAGACCTAGTTACCCAGGATATGGAGAAGGCTGAGGTACTCAGTGGCTTTTTTGCCTCGGTCTTCATTGACACCACCCAAGTTGCAGAAGGCAAAGGCAGGGACTGGGAGAACGAAGAACCACCCACTGTAGGAGAAAAATAGGTTCAAGACCATCTAAGGAACCTGAAAGTGCACAAGTCCATGGGACCTACTGAGATGCATCCATAGGTCCTGAGGGAACTGGCAAATGAAGTGACTAAGTCACTATCCATCATATTTGAGAAGTTGTGGCAGTCCAGAGAAGTTCCCACTGACTGGAAAAGGGGAAACATAACCCCCATTTTTAAAAACCAAAAAAGGAAGACCTGGGGAACTACAGGCCAGCCTCACCTCTGTGCCCAGCAAGATCATGGAGCAGATCCTCCTGGAAACTATGCTAGGGCACATGGAAAATGAGGTGATTGGTGACAGCCAACATGGCTTCAGTAAGGGCAAACTGTGCCTGACAAGTTTGGTGGCCTTCTACAGTGGGGTTACAGCATTGGTGGATAAGGGAAAAGCAACAGATATCTTGTGCAAAGCATTTGACACTGTTCCATACAACATCCTTATCTTTAAATTGGAGAGACCTGGATTTGATGGAGGGACCACTCAGTGGATAAGGAATTGGCTACATGGTCACACTCAAAGAGTTGCAGTCAACAGCTCAATGTCCAAATGGAGACCAGTGATGAGTGGTGCTCCTCAGGGGTCAGTATTGGGATCAGCACTGTTTAACATCTTTGTCAGTGACATGGACAGTGGGATTGAGTGCACCCTCAGCAAGTTTTCTGACAACATCATGCCATTTGGTGCAGCCAACGCACCGGAGGGAAGGAATGCCACTCAAAGGGACCTTGACAGGCTTGAGAGGTGGGCCCATGCAAACCTCATGAAGTTCAACAAGGACAAGTGCAAGGTCCTGCACATGGGTCGGGGCAATCCCAAGCACAAATACATACTGGGCAATGAGTGGACTGAGAGCAGCTCTGTAGAGAAGGACTTGGGGGTATTAGTGGATGAAAAACTAAATATGAGCCAACAACATGCACTTGCAGCCCAGAAAGCCAATCACATCCTGGGCTGCATCAAAAGAATTATGGCTAGCAGGTCAAGGGAGCTGATTCTTTCCTCTCTACTCCACTCATGAGACCCCATCTTGAGTTTAGCCTGGAGAAGAGAAGGCTCTGGGGAGACCTTATAGCAGCCTTCCAGTACTTAAAAGTGGGCCTACGGGAAAGATGGGGAGGGACTCTTTATCAGAGAGTGTAGTGATAGGATGAGGGGTAACTGTTTTAAACTGAAAGAGGGTAGATTTAGATTAGATATTAGGAAAAAATTCTTTACTGTGAGGGTGGTGAGGCACTGAAACAGATTGCCCAGAAAGGCTGTGGATGCCCCATGCCTGGAAGTGTTCAAGGCCAGGTTGGATGGGTCTTTCAGAAAGCTGGCCTGGTGGAAGGGGTCCCTGCCCATGGCAGGGGAGTTGGAACTAGGTGATCATTAAGCTCCATTTCAACCCAAACCATTCTATAATTCTATGAAGATTGCAAATACAAGCCAGAAGCCCCAGGGATTTGTCCTCCAGGAGATATAAGCCCTCTGTCCCAGCAGTACATTTTTAACAATTGACTTTCATTTAATCTTACCCAAATAACATGATATTTTAAACATTTAGATGTGAGCAATTTGTGGCATGCAACCTCTTTATGAACACTGGCAAGAAACATTACTAGTAACCACTCCAGAGAGGACATTACCAAGTATCACCAATCAGTTTGGCAAGTGGTACTAGCTTCTCTGTAGGTCTATTACTTGCCAGATGTTGGTACTGTATTCCCACAAGCACTTCAGTATAGTACATTGCAAGTATCATTTCTATTCTACCTATAATTTTTTCTGATTAAATATTTAAATGGTGACAGATTTTTAGATTAAGGTATTTTCTTTTTAATTCATACATTATAATTTAAATAATTCAGTCAGCGTAGCTGGAGCCAACAGGTCAGCAAGAGGTCTTGGCAACTTAAGCAAACCATGAGGCTATAAACCAAAGCACAGCTTAGGAGAAAGGGAAAAGGATGGCCCAGCACTAATACAACTTCTTTACCAGCAAATTCTTTCCGCTGCCTCCTAGGACTACCTCAGATTTGTACCTTCTTTTACTACTGCCTTATTTACATGTTTCAGTTAAAGCTGATCACAGAAGTCTAGTGATAGTCAAAGGATTTTTTTTAAAGCACACCCACAATAGATATCTATTTTAAAGCCAGATCTCAGTAGGACTTGCTTGGCTATGACTCACATTAGTCACTTCAGTCCAGCGCAGCATTACATTTGCATGCCTTGGCTTTGATGCCACCACTTTACCTGCAGTAATGGGAAACAGACTCTACAGTGATAACATTGGATTATAGGCAATACAAACTGTGAGGCTTCCTAGCAATAGAAAACATTTAGGACTCAGTGCAAACAAGGCACACAACAGAAGTTTAGCAACCAAACCCGGCTCTGGAAAGACATGGACCTGTTGGAGTGGGTCCAGAGGAAGGCCACAAAAATGATCAGAGGGGTGGAACACCTCTCTTATGAGGACAGGTTGAGAGACTTGAGGTTGTTCAGCCTTGAGAAGAGAAGGCTCCAGGGAGACCTTACTGCAGCCTTTCAGTTCTTAAAGGGGGCTTCTAAGAAAGATGGGGACAGACTTTTTAGTAGGGCTTTTGCAATAAGACAAGGGGTAATGGTTTTAAACTAAGAAAGGGTAGATTCAGACTAGATATAAGGAAGAAATTTTTTACTTTGAGGGTGGTGAAACAGCAGAAAAAGTTCCCCAGAGAGGTGGTAGATGCCCCATCCCTGGAAACCTTCAAGGTCAGGTTGGGTGGGGCTCTGAGCAACCTGATCTAGTTGAAGATGTCCATGCTCTTTGCAGGGAAGGTTGGACTAGATGACTTTTAAAGGTCCCTTCCAACCCAACTTATTGTTTAATACCCCAAAATGGCAAATCCTGAAAAATTCACCCCAAAGTTGCCTAACACCCACCAAAAGGATCTGGGCCCTTGTAAGGAAAGCCTCAAATGCATTTCAGCAGCAGAGAGGCTGCTACCTTTCGTAAAATACCTAGGTGGCTACAGCATTCACCCTGGAAACCAGAGATCCAGGTCCATTTGGCTTTTTTTTTTCTTGACACAATTTCCAGCCACCTTGCCCCAGGCTTCAGCTTAGCAGTACATGGAGATGCTCCCCATTCCTCCAGAGGAAGCTGCATTGCTGTGCGGCGATGAGCACAGAACCACTGGGCCAGCAAGAAGAGTAGGTGACAGCATGGTGAGAGCACTGAGCTTGAGGGGAAGACCTGTGTTAAAGCACAATCCTAGCTTGGGCTGCAACTAATTAATATTTTAGTGCAAAATAAGTAGCTCTGGGAGCAGGGATGGGAACCCAAGCTTCCAGCTTGGTAGATGTCATATCCAAGAGATTAGTCATGATTTCTCTTTTCTATTTCCCTCTCACAAGCACCTCTCCCTACCTTTCATAAGAGTGAGAAAAAGCAGCTTTTAGAGAAAGGATAGTTGTGGCTGTGATTACCCAGGAGGCACCAACAACTAGGATGAGAAGTGAAGCATCGAAGCTGCAGGATTCAGAGCTCAGCCCTGCACTTAACACATCCTATTTGGTACCTCCAGACTGGTACATATTGATTTTCAGTAGTTCCCAGCTCACCATGGTGGCAGTCATGAGCTCCTCCTTGCAGCACAACCTTCCCTGTGTCAGACACCATTGCAGGGCTTTAAAATACACTCCAGTGTTTTGGGAGTCCCCTCCTACAATGCATGCCACTTGCCCAAGGTGGACAAAAAGAATGACAAGATCTTGTTGGAAAGCCCTAGGGAACTGTTCCTCCTTATTCCTTCTGCCTGTTATAAAGTCTTCAAGCCTTTCTTTTTCTTCCTTGAGTTACATGCACTGTACATATGCTGCCAACACATGAAATATATACTTGGTTTTGCCATCAGAATGGCAGGCTGATAAACTTCAGAAAAATTGCCTCTGCCCATCTAACACATGTTCCTTTCCAGCCAAGAGCATTCTTGAGACTAGTCCTTAATCCCTGGGCAGAGGAAAACAATACTGTGTATAACTATCAGGCTGTAAGTCAAAGATGGACAACCTCCTACTGTTCATCTTTGTGCCTAGCATGCAAACAGGAGGTGGCAATCTGCCCACCTTGCACAGGCAGTAAACCTCAGTCTGCCACTTGAACTCACCATCCAGTCTACCAAGCTAGCAAAGGCTTTTGCGTTCAAGAGGAGGAAAGATGTTCCTTTTCCCTTTTAAAGGGATATGAATTAAAGATCAAGGCTGTATCCTCTGGGTTGTATTTCTTCTGTGAAAGACCATATTAGGCTTCATCAAATAGACTGAAAAAGACCTAATAAAACCAAAGCCTTCCAGTTGTCTTAACAGCAGATGTAGAACAAACGTGCAGAGTGCACCCCTACTTAGCAGCATGAGACCAGGTTGATAACAGGAAAAAGTTAAGTGGGAGAAAAAGAAATATATTTGTGTAGCTTGCTGCATTTTACAAGTTAGCAGTACACATTGATTCAAGAAGAAATCCAGAAAGTTTAGCCAGATATCAAAGGGATCACAGAAAAAGTGGGAATTATTGCCTATTTAAATAAAACAGAAGATCAAAGTATTTCCAAACAAAACACAAATACTGTCAAGATTTGAGAATTAATTTAATTCTTAAAATTACATAATTATAAATTATCCATGCACATGAATTTTAAGAGTAGTTCTTAACTACAAGTATAACAGGCATAAAAAAATGACCAGAAGTCTTTAAGAATAAAAGCCAGACCCTTGGAACACAGTATAAAACTTAAGTACCTGAATGAACCACTAAAAGAAAAGGAGCAGAAGCATTTAGGTACATGAAGCCCCAGAGGCATTTGAGATCTCCTTTCTTAAAGCTTAACTTTCCATCCAGACAACATAGCATTTCCCATCGCCCAGCAGAGGTAGATATGTGGAGAGTGCCAGCAGCCTCAGAAAGCCTCTCACATGCCCCAGAAGCATATATGACTAGATGGCAAACAGATCATAATATGCTAAGAAAAAAGCTTGTTTTAAAAATAGCTTCTAAACAGCCTTGCAGCTTGCCTTTAAGTAGATTTAAGATCTATTTAAAAAGCCTACCAAGTGCAACTCCCACATATCAAGTATTTCAAAGGTAGCTGAAAAAAATATACTGCCTTCTTTCAGCCCAACGTTTTCTGTCTCAGATCTGAGATTATTACATTTCTGTGGAATTTCACAGGCACAGAAGTCTAGGATAGACTAGTCCTGCCCTGAACCATGCAGTCTGTGCCTATGCTGACTCACCTGGACAGCTTTCCCATTCTAGACTTGAAGCAGTAGACATGAACTTATGTGGACAGTTGATATCCGTGTTCCAGCTCTTACATTTCTCAAAGCCTTTAACATTTGCAGTTTTTCTTAAAGCTGCAGCTCTTGCTGTGGAAAATATCAGCTTTCTGTTTTTATTTAAAGGATTGTATTTTATTTGCCCTTATTTGCAAGAGAGAAGGCGGGACAAGCCAAATTAACATGATTTATGGTCTGAAAACCAAAGTCAAACAAAAGAGGGCAAAGTACATATATTTTTAAACTCACTCATGATTTATGAGGCTGACTCAATTCTCACAAACACTTGATTTAGCAGTGAAATTGAAATATGATTATCGAAGTACTATCTGAAAGGAAGACAGAAACTACTGCTGGTGAGCCTTTTTTCATTTAATTAGATTTCCTGGAAGTGTTCACCTTTCTTCTCAACTCTAGACATTACACTTGTTTCATCAGAAAAAAAGCACAGCTTTCCTTCCCCCAAAGTTTAGCAAGTTCCTCACAGAAACGTTTAGTCAAGAACAAACACTAGGCTCTTTCCTACCCAGTTGCCATCTCTTTTCTACCCAGCCCCAGGGCTACTCCTGGGATTTCCTAATCTCTGCATCCTTACTGGAAATATCAGCAGGAACATTTCACAGCCTACTCAGCACTCAGTGCACTTCCAGACACTTCCCTGCAAGCAGCAATTGAGATTTTCTGCCCTGAGTCAGCCCTTATATTACCCACAGTAGATGTCCCTAGATTTTGAGGGGAATACTGTGGGACCCCCTCTATACCAACACTGGGTGCTCTATCCCATCCCCATGCTTTTGAGGTGTTGATACAACAACTCCACTGGTAGAATTAGTCCTCACTGCAGCTGTGGAGGCTGCCCAAGTGAGCAAGGATAACCCACATGAATGAGCTTAGCCTGAAGCAGCTCCACTGAAACCAGTCTGCAATACAACTGAGAAATAAGGCCCCAGCTTCAAGTTTTGTACATGTGTTATCCCAATAAGTTTGGCTCTGGTAAATTACTGCTCCACAAGCTACTGTACGGGATTTAGCACATCTGATCTGAAATGGTACCGCTGGCTGCTGATACAATTGCTTCCTTAAGGCAAACAAATTAAAAATTTAAAAAGCCCTGAATCTGAAATAAGAAAGAGGAATTTGAGTCAGAGCTGTTTTTTACTCTTGAACTCTGCCTGGGCAGAGACTCTCTCCTCTTATTTGTCTAAGTACTTATAGGAAAAAATAATGCAGTGTTACAGCATCTGCATGGCTTTCACTTATATAAAATAGGTATCCATGCACCTCACTTCCTGGGCAGCAGTATTTTCTTCTTCCAAGCAGATTAATAGTCTTAAATCAGAAAACTGAGAATGGTTTCAAACTGAAATAATTCAATTGCTTCCACAGGAATTACCAGACTACCATAATACACAAGTATGGCATTAACAGTTTATTTTTTGAAGGTCCTGCAATAAGGAGCTGTCAAAACAGAAGATAAAGTATCCAACAAGACTCAGTGATGTCCATAGAGATGTGACAGATGATCTTCAGATAATCCTTTGGAGTCACAGGGTCTCTGCCAGCACTTCCAAATAACATTACATTCAAATTACATTGCATCCATGAGCATCTGCACATTCCTGATCATACCATTCAAGAGGGAAGGCTTTTCCCCTTCCCAAAGCTTAAAGCATGTTGGATTATTCTTTGAAATCTTTTTATTTATTCATTTTAAAGTCCCTCCTCCACAAACATACTTCTGCCAATTTTCTTTCATCTTGGCAAAGTACATCTTAACTGATAAGTAGAGCAGAAGACCACATCTGCTGCTTTAGAATATTCAGTTATTAGAAATAAAGCCAGACCCAAATGGGGTGACAGCCAAGACCTAGCAGGTTTTTATCACCAAGTCAAAACAGAAATTGCTGCAAGTTAACAGGACAGTTTTAGGTTTCCAAAAACCTGAATATATTTAGCCTTTATCCAGCCAATTCAAGTACTGAAGAAAGATTGATGCTAGGGATCTCCCCCACTCCATTTTTTAATGCCTGCTTTCCTAATGCCTTCTTTGATTTGCCTTCTTTGATTTGATTTTTAAACTGTTGCTATTATCAGCTCTCCTGGGTATAAAGCTAACCATGTTCATATGTCTCCAAAGCTGTCATCTTAGCAATTGTAGGAGTTGTGGTGAAGTGTGGATTTTGAAACATGCATATTTTTAAAATAATCAAGTTCTCTTCTCCCTGACCTTTGCTTTCCTAGATTTCACAATAAGGTAGAGGTTGCCTGCTTAGTGTTATTCTGTTAAAGCTAAGAAATAACGCAATCCCTCTCAGTAATTATATCCTAAATGCATCTTAAGAGCCAACAAGTTGTAATTTAAGTTACAATATCATTTTCAATTGTACTATCACCCTGAAACTGTGGGTTTTGTGGCTAAAATTTCTCTAACAAAAGGCATCTATTCTCTGCCTTGCAGGTAGAAATGCAATGCTCCTTTTAAAGCAACAACTCAAATTAACATTGCTTGAGTTACAAGTTCAGGAAGAGCATGGGTCAGGCTCTCTCCCCTCCCCTGCTATATGGTACAGATATGCTGATTCACATCCTTGTTTAGAAGACCTCTCCCATGCCACCAGTCAGCTTCATCAGTTCTCCCCTTGGTCCTCCTAACTTTGAAAACCATGTTTCAGGGAGCTCTAAACTTGTGCCAAAGTGCTGGCCAGCACAGGGTAGAACAGTGACCCTGTTTAGGATTGTTGTCCTGTGGAAAGAAATCCCTCCAGCTTGCCCCGCATCCAGAAATCATTTTTAACACAAAGACACTGAAGTGAAAATAAGGACACTTTACTACAATGCAAAGCTTAACAAAACTAGTTACTGTGTTTAGAAACAGGTACCCAGAAAGAAATAAGCCATGTTATATTAGCTACCAGTACCATGCAGGAGTTCTGCACCAGAAAATCTTTTCACTTAGCTACCAGAGTGCTTACATTGGTTTGCCAAGCGGTATTTAATCCAAGACCTAGGCTCAGGCTATCCTTGTTGGAAATCAAGCCTGAGCTGAGCACAGCAGCAGTCTGTCCCCATGGTCCTCCCCCAAATCCCACTTTAACACAAAGCCTTCCCTCCTGCTTATCCCTCCAGGGCTTCCCATAACTCATTTAGATGATACTTGTAGTGCTTGTGCAAGAGAGTGTTGACTTAAAGATAAAACAAAGTCATCCATTGGGATAGGTATCATCTGGGAAGACAGTAAACAAACCATTTATTGAAAGTGAATGAAATTCCTATCTCCATACTTGGCTGTAAAAAAATTCATGAAGTTACACTCCATCTCTAGATTGGTGGGAGTGAGAGTGCAAATCTTTGTTTGGAACATGTTTGGAACATGATTCAGGAAGTAATAAGCTGCTCTTGTTGTGTTAAGATCTAAAGCCTATTTTAGGATGGAGAACTAACATCATAGCAGTCACAGCTGTTCAGGGATGAAAGCATGCCTGATGTGAGCATCCTTTGAACATGGCCTGTAGGATATTGACTTTTCAAGTACAAGGTGCATACTTCTGCTTTTCTCTTCCTGCATAACCTGGGGCAGGTAGTGCTTATATGTAATGTTGAGAAATGTTTCACTGGGATGCATTCAGAGGATTCATTTCCACCTTGTCTGTGAGATTTGGTGTTATCAGAATACTTGGGCCTACAGCCATTCATGTTGGCTAGATATAAGTCCGGAAAAAACAGAGCAGTACTCCATCTAATATACCAATCTCTAGATGAGCTGTATCTCTTAAGCAGCATTAAGTGTTTTCAGACATATCCACATAGGTTCTTTGTTTCTTTAATTAACACTACTAATGAGGTAATTCTCTGGCAATACTATAATGCATAAACCTACACTGTAGCACCATTTGATGGGAAAGCCTCAAGTGGTTTGAGGGGTAATGGATAGATGCTGAGTACCCAAGAGAACAGAAACCTGATCCTCTACTCTGCCTGTGATAGGTATGACAGAAAGCAACAGAAAGAATACCCTGTTCAGTAGAATCTCTCTCCACTGTAGATGGATAGGTCCAACTGCATCAGCAGATTTAGCATGCACTTAAAATGCCAAACTGGAGGAATGAAATGGGTGCCATCCAGAAGGACCTTGACAGGTGAGCCCATGCAAACCTCATGAAGTTCAACAAGGACAAGTGCGAGGTCCTGCACATGGGTTGGGGCAAACCCAAGCACAAATACAGGCTGGGCAGAGAACAGACTGAGAGCAGCCCTGAGAAGGACTTGGGGGTGTTTGTTGACAAGAACATCAACATGACCCAGCAACGTGCATTTGCAGCCCAGAAAGCCAACCATACCCCGGGCTGCATCAAAAGAAGCATGCCCAGCAGGTCAAGGGAGGCAGTTCTGCCCCTCTAGTCTGCTCTCATGAGACCCCACCTCAAGTACTGTGTTCAGCTCTGAGGCCAACAGCATAAGGACATGGACCTGTTGGAGCAAGTCCAGAGGAGGGCCACAAAGATGATCAGGAGGCTGGAGCACCTCTCCTGTGAAGACAGGCCAAGAGAGTTGGAGTTGTTCAGCCTGGAGAAGAGGAGGCTCCAGGGAGACCTTATAGCAGCCTTCCAGTACCTGAAGTGGGCCTACAAGAAAGATGGAGGAGGGACTCTTTATCAGGGAGTGTAGTGATAGGACAAGGGGCAATGGCTTTAAACTGAAAGAGGGTAGATTTAGATTAGCTGTAAGAAAGAAGTTCTTCACTGTGAGGGTGGTGAGGCACTGGAACAGGTTGCCCAGAGAGGCTGTGGATGCCCCATGCCTGGAAGTGTTCAAGGCCAGGTTGGATGGGGCTTTGAGCAACCTGGTCTAGTGGAAGGTGTCCCTGCTCATGGCAGGGGGGTTGGAACTAGGTAATCTTTAAGGTCCCTTCCAACCCAAACTACTCCATGATATGATTCTGCTGCCCCTGCCCTCAGAAGGCAATGCAGACAAAGCAACAGTATATTTAATGGCCCCACCAAACTGAGTGGAATACATCAAAGACCTAGCAATGGAAATGAATCAGTAAGAGCAGGACTTGGAGATGCAAGGAAAGTTAAAACTATTCTTCCCTAGAAACTAGCAAAATGATTTGAAGTATCAAGAATCATCGAAAGCATCAGTGAACAAATATGAACATTACAGTACAGCCAGAGTTTCTACTTCTGTATTTATCACCTGTAAAATATACAAACCCCAGGTATTACTAAAATAGATAAGAGAACCTGTAGCAAAACCAAAGATCACTTCACAACAGGTGTCTAAAGATACAACTTTGCAACAAGAACTTTCCTAAAACAGAATCACAGAGATAATTCACCTACCTGAACACAAGAACAAGAACTAAAGCTAACTGAGGAAGCCCACAATTCCCCCATTTAAGATTATCATAACATCCACATGTTTTTCAAGGCTCTTTTACAAAGATACACCTAAAATCTCATTTGAGAAGCAAACTGCCAGTGGCATATCAACTGCCTAGTTACTAGCAGTGTTTGTGCCTTGTCTAACTCAACAGGAGCACAGTTTCAGAAGCTGGAGGCCCATCCTGTGAAGCCCTCTGCACAGAAGTAACCCCACCAGACTCCCTGGAGCTCTTTTCCACTTGACAGAACAAGAACCTGTTGAAGAGAAGCAGCAACCACTTGACTGAAATAGGGAGACCAGTGGCAATACAAAAAGCTGCCCAGAGATGTAGGGAAGTCCTGCAGCAGCATCCCCAGCTGCACCACCATGGTCCTGACACTAGCAAATACAAAATCCTGACTTCATTCCACTCCAGGGTAGATGCTCTTAATGATCATCTGCACTGTATGATCACACCCCTTATGTGTAAGTCAGTTATTTGTTCAAGTCATCCCCACTGTGCAACCTAGATGTCACCATCTCTTGTTTTCAGACCCACAGTATCCTTGGCATGCTAACAGAGGAGTGAAGCCTACACTTACAGTCACCATTTCAGACTTATCACTTAGAGAAGTCAGGCAAATACAAACCTCCCTATTTATAGGCAGAGTAGTTGAATGATTTGACTGCAGCCTGCTCATGTCAGTAAGCATTTGCAGAATTAGACCACAAATGTTACCTTACAGAGAAAAAAATGCAATCCTACAATCCACTTTTACTAACATTAGGAAAAAAGGAAAATAGGGGCAGGGAAAAATGCCTGGACTCGCTCCTGTTCCTCAGTGATGAGTGTCCTGCTTCTTGCTTCCATGGAAAAAGAACAAGCTGTCCATCTTGGGACAGAAGATCGAGATCTGAACTCTGTTCATGGCTATCAGACTTTCTGCATTACCTCAGACAACTCACTTATGTCTTTCCATGCCTGAGTATGCTCATGGGTAAATTGAGATTCAATTCAAAATCCACACTATTCCCTAACAAGGATATGAACATATACCCATAGAAAGTACTGAGCAACAGTTCTGGACAAAACCTAGGAAACACCTACTTAAACTCAGTGAGTGGAGCCTGCCCCCTTAGAGTATTTCAAGTTGATAAGCATCTTGCATTGCATTTTTCATATATCTTCCATCTGAGATTCCAGGAATACTCATAACTCCTGGACAAAGTTCAGCTTTTACAAGACAGCCATGAATAAGGACCTCAATTTTCTCCTTGCAAGAAAAAGATAGATGTTAAATCACTTGAAGATTACAAAAATAAGACTACGTAAGACAGGAAAACACTTCTGTAGGCAAATCCTGCCTGTAGTGAGGTCTCTAGCAGAGTTCCTACATGTCTCAGGGGCATCAGACCAGATTCTTAAAAGGTTTCAGATTCCATTTCAGTATTCAGCAAATCAGAGTTTACTACAGCCTGAGTGGTGCTTGATCTTTGAGAAAAGATGATCTACAGACACCCAGTGTTTTGTATTCTCTTCTGAAACCAACATCAATGCAGGAGGCAATGTTGCCTGCTTAGACATATAAAGTAGAAGTTGTTTTGAAATGGTAAAGTGATTTCAAAAGTACTCAAGCTTGATTCATTTAATTTTTATTTAAATTTCCTTTCACTATATTACCATGTTGAAAAAATCTTGCACCAAATTATCTTTTACAGTAGTCATTTCCCAAGTTTGTTCTTAAAGATGACAGGTTTCTCAGCTGAACACCAAGGAAAGCAGGCTGGCCCTATGTCCCAGTTTAATTGTAGTTCTTTTAAATTAGTACTTGTAGCAGGAGAAGCAACTATGAAATTAATAAATCCAGAAATTCATTAAGTAACTATAGGCTTTCTGAAAAACAGTGCAAGTGATTCATTGCTTTAGTTAAACCACTTATCATTAGCTCAAGTGGCAAAAAAATGAAGACAGCAGCTGGTGCTTTAAAATCTTAAAAATGCCGAAGATAAGGCAGCAATTGGTCTCTTGGGAAAGGAACTTGACTGTAGCATTCCCTCCCTCAAGGATTCAACTTCTAAAACCCCAAGAACAAGAAAACACACACTCTTCTGGGAATGTCTAACTCTGCATTCTTTTGATAAGGCAAACTTTTTACTTCATTTGGGTTAAACTGGGGAGTTAAAAAACCACACATCACATTTTCACTCTTCTACTTTAAAATGCAGTCTGTAGGTTCAAAGAAGGGAATGCAATCACTCAAAATCTTCCAAGACCTTTCAGAATAGAATATATTAGAACATTACAAAACAGATGCTCAGTATCTAAAGCAGTTTAGAGCACAAAACCTAGATATTAAAAAACCCAAGATGTTTATGTAGATTATCACAGTTCTAAAAATAAAGCCTTTTTTCTCTTAATGAGCCTGAAGCAAGGGGCTATCTACCATTATTGTAGCTCTTCTTTCTACCTGTTGCTACTGGCCAATAGCTTGGGGGATCTAGTCCTCCTAGTATGCAACACCCATCCCAGTGTACCAACTGTTCACATGATTGGACATTACATTTCATTATCCCAGCCAAGAAAGCCTTTACTTCTTGAGAGGTTCAACTTCTGAAAAAAACAACAAAGAAGGATTTGTACCATTTTGTTACAGTGAGAGAGAATGCTTAAGTTGATAAACACCTTCCTTTCCCCCCCCTCCTTCCTCAAGGAAGATACAAAATACCTATTTCTGCAGCAAGTTTTAATTGAAAGGCACAAAAAATTTGACTGAGACGTCTAGGAAACATAACAGCAAGAAGATGCATAAGACCAATTAGCAAGTATCCACTGTTAGCTAAGTGCTTCCCATTAAGCATTAGAGCTTAGTACCTTATTGTTATTAAAATACTTCCATCTATATTTATTCTAGTCTAATAATAGAAGAGACATTTCTATTAACAAGCATCTAAGCAACTCTAGTGAAGTTACTTAAACCAGCATTTCCACATGATTAGAAGCAGACCAGAGGGGGAATTAGAAGCCAACAGTTGATTTGTCCAGTTTTACCACACCTAGTAGTCATTCAAATCCTATTTCACCTGGCCTACCACTTGGCTAGGTTTGGTAATTCACAAATAGCTTGTAGGAACTCATCTCTGAAATTGTACTTGTCTGCTAAGTTTGGTTACATTGGCCAGGTGTTTCTTAAATATTAATGGAAAAGCTAAGTGGAGAAGAGATGAACACCTTGAAAAGCTATCTCATTGAAAAACAGACCAAAGTCAGAAGTAAGACTTCAGATCTCTTCTTGCATAAATAAGGAATAAGTCACATTCTCCAACAAACTGATAGACACACTGCACCAAACCACAGAAATTGAAATGCATCCTATTTGTTTCCTTAAACATAGAGTTGAGGTAAAGCTTAGAAAACTCCAAAATGCAAGACTAGACAAAACAGTTGCTGAGATGTCTACACCAAACATTCATTTCAGCCAGCATCCTGACTAACAGCACACAGGTGTACATAGCCACAGAGGAACCCAAGAACCAGGTAAGTATGTCATAACCTATCTCCAGACTACTCACTCAACTTCCCAGGTACAGTGAGCCACAAGAACAGGGCTGATCCACAAAGATGAGCCTGGAGCTGAGGACAACCCCAGTGAGCAAAGCCAGGCTGGTGACAGGGTCCATCAACAGCAAAGACACCGCAAAATGATGAGTCAGGTACAGCACCCACAGCAGCTGGAAAGAGGGCTACCGCACAGGTCCCAATCCCATCCAGGGCAGAGGGCAAAAGGCAGAAGCCAAGACAAGCTACCTGCAGCATAGAACAAAAGTCCAAAGCAGGAACAAAAAAAAAGTCTCCCCCCGGGCTTAAATAGGGCTTCTGGGCCAATGGGCAGAGGGTTTTTTGGGAAGCTCAGGTGTGGCTCATCTGGGCCATTAACACTAATCTGGGCCTTCAGGGCCTCACCTACAGTCAATCTTAATTTGCTTTCTCTGTGTCTCTTTTGCTTTTGTTATACTATAGATCTTTGTTGTCCTCTCCCACAGTCACCTCTTCTGATACCTAAAGAATCATTCTTCCTGTAGAAATTGTGTAATTATCCTTCTCACTGCTCCCTGAGCCTTCTCCAACTCTATATCCCCCTGAGGTGGAGGAAAGAAAGCAGAACTTCACATGGAGACAGTGATGCTAAAAACTTATACAGGGCATAATTATTACCTGATGTTTTGTTCTCCAAGCCTTTTTGATAATTCCAAAACATTTGGATTTTGCTGGTTTAGTCACTACTGAGCACTGAACTGCCATTTTGATAGGGCTGTCTATTGAAATCACACCAATATCCTGAATAACAAAAATCTAGAACCCTTTTTTTATGCACAAAGTTAGGATTGCTTTACTTCCCTTTGCATTGAATTTCCTCTGCCTTTTGTTGCTGAGCTGTACAGTATTTTGCGGTACTTCTGCCTGTCTTCCTAGCTAGCCCTCATGATTACTACCTTGACTAACTGAGGATCTTTGGCAAAATGGCTTCCCTGGCTATCCACTCCCCTTTTCTGACCATAGGATGTATCTGCCTTTCAGACCATCCAGACTGGGAGGGACCTCATGGTAAACATATCTGGTAGGGTGGTTGCAAGAAGTCTCCACCAGCAGCAGACCTGACTCCTGGCCCCGCATCGGGCTCTGTGGGCACCCCAGCACACTGCAGGCCTGGTAGCAAGGGATGCAGTGGGGACAGGAGTGATGTGACACAGAGCAGGTACAGACTGGGGTACTCATAAAAGGACGTAGTATCTTTGCCCCTTAGTGTGTTAATCCACCTCTGTATTGTCACCATTTTGGTAGAAACAATGTGTCTGTCTGGCAGGCAGAGGTGTAGGAAGGAGACATTTTTGAGCTCTGCTATATATAGCACAAGTCTGAGGAACTGTTGCTATTAATCTCTATCCCAGCAGCAATTTTCCTGCAGTGGGGGAAGAGAGAAGTTTGGGGGTCATGCAATTCTCAGGATATAATGCATACATGCATACATTATACCTCCTTACTTGAAAACTTCAAGTTTGGCTTTAGGCTTTACCCTGGAGAAAGCCTGCTCCACACCTCTCGTTCTCACCCATCCTCTCCTTTTGCCTATTTCTTTCAATCCTTGTTTCCATGGATCAGTCTCTTTGCTAACAGGCATTTGCAAGTTTTGGCTTCTGTAGGCAGCTCATCCTCTCTTCCAGGTATCAGTGTGAACGCACAGGGCCTCCCCTCTAAACTTTCACGTCTCCTCTTCCAGCTGAGGATTCATCCACGGATGGTCCCCTTCAACAGTAATGAAACACCTACAGCCCCAGCTCCCAGCCATTTCTGTTGTCCCTGCAGTGCTCCAGGCTTCTTCAGTGCTATTTTAGGAGTGATTATCGCCCCCCCCCCCCCCCCCGGGTTTCCCATGTCTTTGAAGGTAGGCACAAGAAGAAAAAATTCTTCCATTCCCCCACAGCTCTCATTTGCTCTTGGGCTTCTTGGAGTTTTCAGCCTTTTGTCTGTGTCAGCCCGTTTTCCTCCTCAGTTACAGCAAACAGTCTGCTGAATACTTCCTTTTCACCACAGGTTGCAAAATGCCTGCCCTGTTGAGGACATGTAGTCTCCAAGCAGACTACAGCCCAAACCCTGTAATTTACAATTTGTGGTCAAACACACCACCAAGCAACATACAAAATATCATGTTAGCCCTCACCCCCTGCAAACACTCACCCTTGCAGAGAAGGAAATACTCTTTCCTCACAAGAAGTCCTACCTAAGCTTCTGACTTTGTTGGCTGTCCTGGTCACTGGGGTCTTCTCTGGGAAGGCACTACATAAAATTATTACAAGCACTGCAGAAATACATACATTGGCGTGGCTATCAGCAGCTAAGCCAAGGCACACAAAGACCTGCTAGGTATGTGGAATATTTTACTCAAGTCTAGTGCATTAGAAGTTCAAAGGCAAAAAAATGCCACTTTTGCATCTGTTGAGAACAGCCAAGCAAAAAAGTGCCGGAAGAAGATCTTATACTCAGAGAGCAGAAAGCTGTTCTGCAACATCGCCCATAATCATGCTCCTCAGCTGATCCTACCCAAGCACTGGAAATTGATGTTCATAACATGAAGAGACACAGAATGAAAACAGTCAAGAAGTCATAGGCTGAAAAAAGAGAAAGTTAATATGCTCTGCTCTTCTAGCTCTCAGGCAGTGTAGTCCTGCCATGAAGATGATCTGACAGTTCATTTCCTTAACAAATAATCACAGAAATCTCTCTTTACTGGTCATCTCTTTCCCAATCCTGGCAATGCTGATTTTTTTAATAGTGCATCTGCTCAAACACCAGGATTTCTCTACTCTCTTTCAAAGGCTACTTCAGGATTGAGAAATCTTACAGAATCTCAATCTCCATTATCTTTTATTAATTTATTTTCATTTTTCCAAGTTCTGCATCACGTACCAATTAAATAGAGTATCTCCTATCTAAACAGATACAATCTTCACATTACCTCTTTACTTCTCTTGCCAGAGCACTATGCTATACATATTGGATGCTTCCAATAGAAAAGATTTTAAAGGAATTTATTCTCAAAAATTTCTTAGGTATTTTAAATTATGTTTTTCTCTTTCATAGACTGCCTTAAGTTTAAGCAACATTTCCCAGCTGAAAAAAGTAGCTACTATTACTGCTGCAGGTTTGGTTTCACTTTGCTATTCAGAAATTGTAGTATTAGGAGTGGGAACAGAACTCAAACATGCTGTCCACTGTTATCCTTACATCTGTTATCAGGAATAATGTCTGTGATGAATTAAATAAATCTTTTATTTTAAACACAAAACCATGCAAAATTATCAGCCATCTGCTTGAGAGATTGCATTGCAATTTTCCTCTCTGAGATGGCAGCTTTTGGTCAGGCATTGTAACTTTTACTTTTTCTGTCCCATAAATAATGTTATCCTTTGCTGACAGCATTCCTGAATATAAGAGAAATGGCTTTACACACATCTTAGAGGCAGCCAACACTATCAGGAGCCACTACAAGAATGGAGAGGGCAATGTTTGAAGACCTGATCATACACAGGGCTTATTAACACAATTTCTATCCAGACATCATCATGTTTATGATGAAGGCTTAAAGAAGACACGAAAAAGACATATCATTCCTTCCATAAGCAAAAAGTTATGTATCACATAAAGCTAATTCAGCTGGACTGTGAAATAGTTCCTGGGACTAGAGAAAAAATAGCATGCAAAGTGACACTCTCCAGACCTCCCCTTTGTTCTCTGCTCTTTGCTGCAGCCACTTTCCCTTCAGTGTGGAAGCTGAGTTGCAGGATGGGTGCAGAGGAGAAGAGAATAAGAACTACAGGAGCATCCTCTTCTATTACTTCAAAACAGTAAGGTGGTACCATCCCTGTGGAGCTTAATGTCCTCCGTGACAGATGCCCAAGCAGGAGACATTATCTCTCGACACATTATCTCTGAACAACCAACCAGGTGGTTATTTCACTGACAGCTTATGTTCATCTCTTGTTCATTTGCTGAGTAAGCTGTCAGAAATATAACCCTGTGATGCTGTGAGCCATGCCAAGTCAAAACAGTCTTCTGCTCTAATATGAAAGGGGGAGGAAGTATTTTCTTGCTCTTCTCTTTTTTGATAACTACTTTTATTTCACTGGTATTTCATAAAAATTAGTGATGGGCAGGGAAATTTGTGCGCTTACAATTTAAGCAGCTGCAGGACCCATCAAATCACATGTTAAGTTCAGGCTATAATCAGTTGGAAAAAGCTGTTTAACAGATACAGAGGTAGAGATAGGGGTAGTTCTGTGGGCCAGTATCAGGAGAGAAAACTAATGGAGCAGAGATTGCAAGCTGCTGAAAGACTTTACTGCTTCTTTAAACCAAGGCTGCTGTTTGTTTATTATGAACACAATCCTGCAAGGCAAAAAGTAACTTCAAAGACATGTTGAGCACATTCATTATCGCCACTGTCCTACCTGAACTTCTCCCAGGTAGGTTTTTTGGGAGTGAAGGAGATGCCACCTCAGGAAACTAGAAATGGGCAAAGTTTATTCCTGTGGGATGGGAAATGACATGAACACTGTCCATCAGGGGTGTCAGGATAAAGCTGTGGAGAATCTCAGATCCCAAACTGAGTCTTGCTGCTTATACCTCATAGCAAAATAAAATAAAAGTAGTATTTTTAATGCTTTCAAATGAAACATGACTAGATTTAGAGCTGGACTTAAATGTGGAAAACCTAAAATAGCCTGTATAAGATTGTTCTAAAAGTATCTAACTTCTCAAGCTGGCTAAAGACAACTGATGACTGATAAGTATTTGCCTAATGCTTAAAAAATTTCAAATAATTCCTTTGAACTTTTCAAGGCTGTATTGACACTGCCCTAAGTGTTAAAACATAAACATGCCTCAGGATTTAAATGTCAAATGTACTGATAAGACATTTCTGGATGCTTTGTGGTCCAGCAGGTTCTTTTGGCCCAACTAATTCATCTTGAATTCAGTCAGATTAATTGCAGCACAAACACTTGCAGGTTTACCCTTTGCTTTTCAAGATCAAAGAAATATGTAGCACAAGACTTTACGAATCAGTCACAGAAGTGAATTTATGCTTATCAGGTGACCCTGTTTCTCTTCAGTCTTCAAGTGAAACAGTGAAGACTCATTTTCCATTTTCTATAGGGCTGTCTGTTTCAGCTAAAGACAGAAACATCCTACCTTGTGGATAAAGTAGTAGCATACTCAATTCAGAAAAAAGATGGACTTGCAATTTTCAGCCTGGATGGCAGACATTCATCTTCTATTTTCACCTCCAAAATAAAATTTGCTATGTAATTCCAAGCAAATCACTTCACCTAGATCCTGCCTTCATCTCCTGTCCCACTAAACCATAACCACACCTGCATCCTCCTGCCACTGCAATCCTCAATGTATTTTTTTGTGCTTATTGGGTCCTACCTAAAATGCTTCCTAAAAAACACAAAGGTTTTTAAGTTCTCCGAAAAAAGGCCAGGAAATGGTAAATTATTGTTTGTAATTAAAGTCCAATGTATAAATATTTTATATGCAACTGTAAGCATGTGCAGTTACATTCCTCAACCTATTAACCTACATTATTAATACAGGCATGCAATGCCATGGCAACTGACTGTGAGAACAACAGTGTTCACCAGTAAAACAAGAATGTGTGTGCACATATATGAATATATGTATTTAATACTGGAGAACATGTCATCAGTAATGGTATACGGTAATATGATAACTAGGTTCTTATTATTTATTAAAAATCGTAGAAAATGAAACAGACACATATAAAATTAATACATTCCAAAGTGTAGGCTATCAGCCATTTCCTTCAATAAAAGACCCTGTAACAGTCTCACATTCCCTCTTTCACCCTCGTAAGCAGCACAAGTTTTCTGGGGTAGGAACAAAATGCCTAGCACAGCATTTTACTTGGTGACTGATACACTTTGAAGGGGACTTCCATCAATTCACATGTGCTTGCTATGTATTTGTATTTGCCTTTATTCTGAGGTAGAGTTTATCAGGAAAACAGCCAGAGAGGGAGGTGTAAAGGAAGGGTCTATGTTCCATGCCCTGATCTCCTGAGTTTGGAAGGTGGTTTCTGTATAAACACCATCAGCAGGCACATCGTCATTCTTCTGCACAAAAGCAGAGAGGGATTTCTCCTGTCTTCCTCTCACATTAAGCTGGAGTAAGCTTGTTTTCAGCCATCAGCAATACACTGAGGTACATGTACCTACAAAGTGTCTGTGTGGTTTTGAGCTGCCACCTACAAATTCACGCCATGTGCTCTTAGCCTACACTCTTCTGAGAAAGATATAGCGCCCACAGGGCCTGAGTGCTAAGAATGAAGACAAGCTCATGCAGCAGTGTCCTCGCACTCCCTCCATCAGGATGAAGCAGCTCATACATCACAGCAAGCAATAGCAATCAACAGAGGGTGAACATCTCAGCATCTCAATTGGCCCCATGCACTGAGGAAGGGTGTGAGGCTGCAGCTTGAGCAGGATCACATGAACAAGGATTATTCGTAGTTCATTGCAGCATGAAAGCCTGGCATTACCTCAATAGGTATGCCAAGGATTTTTATATTGCAGATTATTTTTTAATCAAAATGCCAAGTTCTTTTCCATCTCTGTCTCCTGGGAACGTTCAGAATACCCATAAAAAGCAATATATTGACATCCTGGAGACCAGAGGTTTCTCACTTACTCCCTATATCAAGTACAGCATGATCAATCATATCTCACAAACATGAATCTTACTAGGCTATCCCTAATAATTGCCTTCATTCCCCTCCATTTCTTGTCCTACAAGGCTGCCACATACAAAATTTTGCAGTGCACATTTTGGAGAAGGAGCATTTCACCACTGGAAACACAAAGGTAGTCCTCAATTCCTCCTGGACTGATCGGACATTAAAATTTTTTAACTCATGACCTCCATTCAAAATGGCAGCCTCAAAGACCAAGTTTTATATTCTATTACTGTGTTTAAAGCTCATTAAGTCGAAATTTCAATTTTGTAGATTCAGGTACTTTTAACAGAGAAATTTGAAGATGTTTTTCCCCTTCTGCCTCTCCTTTCATGGTCTGTAATTTTGTGAGTGTTTTAATACAGTCACAAGTGTACGGTATTATAGACTATTAAAAGAAAATATAGTTTAGCTTGTATTTTACTTAGAAATGAGCTGATCTTCAAAAGGTTTTAAGCTGTGACACAGGAGAGTTTTTTTCAGTTCCTGCTACGAAAGCTTTCTGCCTTATTTCTGCCATTTGATTCCTTTGTCCCTTCCCTATTTGTCTAAATATGTCCCTTTCTTGTCTATTAAATTGTCTTGGCTATGTGCTGTGACAATGCCTAGCTCTCTTCTCTCTGTGTCCGTACACTGAGTTAGGAACACACAAACTCATACAATACCTAACAGCAAACCCAATAACCTGGCAGGAACGCATAGCATGTATCCTTATCCTTATCCTTCACCATTCTGTTGACTTCTCCATACAAGACATACCTTGACATGGACAGACTAAGCCCACCTGCCTTGTTGTAATAAGGACACTATTGTACCATTTCTTATAAAAATAAGTTGTCTTGAGCAGATGTAGCACAAACAGATGCAACTGATTACGGGAAATCTTGCCCACCTGTTAGATATGAAAGTAAGGAAGGTCCCCACCTTGCATGTTAGTCTGCACAGAGGTGCTCATGTTTTCACATCCAACCTTGTTGATTTTAAAGGGACTCCTTGCATGGGCAGGATCTGCCCACACAGTTTTTGCTACAGCATCATGAAACAAATTCATGGAGGAATCCAAAAAGCAGATTCTTGCAAAATGCAAGAAAAATGCATGGGTGAGGGGAAGAGGTTGAGATGAGGAACGTGGAAGAGTCCCCACATCCATTTCTTCCACAGGGATGAAAAGCAAAGAATTTCTTTCACTTGGGATTACTGTTAAATATATACAACTACTTTTACTATTTAATTTCTGTGCAAGGAACAACTGGAACTGAAAAAAAAAAGGCTTAACAGAAGCTGATGAAAAATGATTTGTCACTGAGAGAAAAGCTCTGAGATAAAACCATTTTTCTGTAGGTAGCTACAGAAGCCGTTAAGATCATGAACTGCAGAGTTACCAGGCTGCATCCTTATGACCTGAACATACAGCCTGCCCTGGCACAGGTCACTGGAGCTTTTGAGGGAGGTTGGGATAGTTGGTTTTGTTCCCCTGGGGCAGCTTCAGATGCCAGGCTGAGGCCCTGGGGGCTTGAGCATCTGCTAGTAAACCCTGCTGGTCTTTACCAGACAGTGACTCACAGGTTTTGTCTGGCAAAAGGAGAGGAGTCTGGCTTTATGTTTTGGAATTGCATACACTGGCCAAGTGGTTTCCTTAACTGTGCCTGTATGGGGTTGACACTAAGCAGACACATGTTGTACCATATATGCTCTTGAGTTACAGCCAGCTCAGTCCCACCACCCAAATCCAGCTCATTTTCTGAACATACATTATATATATCTCAACATCCATGTGTTTAACCACTGGTGCTACTTGGTGTATAAACATGAATTCTCACTAGCAGGGAAGCTGCCAATACAGAATTTACGAACAGAAGAGTGATGTGCAGACTATGACAGATAAGAGCATATTTTACATAAAAAGCATTGCAGGTACAAGGAGAGGATCTATTTCATGACCACCTGCAATCCATGTACAGTAAAACTGGTGAGAAAGAGACAGAAAGGCCATACACACTTCTCCAAACTAGCTGCTGTCACACACTCTATATTTATAGTAGGTTATTTTGGCAACATAGTCTTTCATTTTGCATGATGTATAGAGCTTGAAGGAATGGACTGGGCATGAACACATATAGACATACAGGGATGCTCTGACTGACTCTTCCCTTACGAATATACCATGCAAGTTATCTTTGTTACAAGTGCATTTGCAAAACTATGCTTCATTTCACCAGTTTTACAATATAACAAAAGAGAGCTGACGGTAGTTCTCAGCAGCCCACCTTCCAATCAGAAATGAAGCAATAGTATATTTCAGGTGCTTTAAAAGGAAAACACTGTCTCTTATTAGTGACTGGGCACTAGAAGATGAGTGCTACTTTGAGTCACCAGGAAAAAAATGGAACTATGAGACATATGCAGGTGGGATTTTTTTTCCTGAAATGAGACTTGTCAAGGTATTAAGCAGTACACCTGGTAGCAAATGATTGCTGGATTAGGTCCTAAAAAGGATGCTAATTTTAGAGTGTCTTTGTCATGGTTTAAACTGAGAATTACCATGAAACCAGGTGTCCAGAAATACCAGCTGGGAGGGAAGAAGAAGGAGGAAAGTGTGCATGAGGTCCAGGTTAAGCCAATAATGTCAGG
This sequence comes from Buteo buteo, assembly GCF_964188355.1. Lineage (NCBI taxonomy): Eukaryota > Metazoa > Chordata > Aves > Accipitriformes > Accipitridae > Buteo > Buteo buteo. The sequence continues at coordinate 51,192,778 of NC_134172.1, read as the reverse complement.
CTTTAAAATAAGGATGCAGATTAGAGTGAAGGCAGACATAACATTGTAAAATATCAGTAGTGGTGCTGCACTTACCTAAAGGGAAGTCATTGCAGATTCACAGAAAGATAGGAAGTTCGGCTTTGTAAATATGTTACTGGCCTGGGACTTGGGCTAATACAATTCTTGGCCTGTAGACAAGCCAGCTATGTACTCTGTCTCTCAAAACCACACCTGTACAAGGATGCTATTTCTCTGTCTCACTGTTTGAGAAAGGGACAGGGATTTTTGCACACATTGGAACTGAAGTCCCAGGGAGAAGGAGCCAGGAGAGCAGTGCTGGCAGGTCTGAGCTTATGTGACAAGGGATGGGGAGAGGGAACTTGCCACTACACTGAACATAAATGACGTGGCTTCCAGGAAAAGGGGGAAGCTTGCCAGAGCTGTATTTAAACAGGTGGTTTAAAAACACCATCTGTGATTTCAACTGCCAGTGCTGAACCAGAATGAACTGCTTTTTGAGAGGAGTACATGAAGATGGAAAGCCATTTATGATTCTCTGGGACTATGATAGCGAAGATCAGTCATGATGCTTTTAAACCTTGTTCGCCATGTCAGTTGTGTTTTGACTCTGTGGCACAGGGGAAGGCAGCAATAGTAACACATGTGTTATCATAGCATCCATCACAGCAAAACTGATGGTCCAAAGATATAAAAGAGGTGGGATTTGAAGGAGGAAGTCACACATTTTATTAGCCCAAGGGGTACAGTTGTGGGAGGAGCAAAAACCAAACTTCTGAACACTGAAGTCCATGGCTTAGGCCACCCTGTCAGAGTCCCCAGGGCTGTGAAAATCATGCAGCAGGTCAGGGCTGTGACACACAGACTGTGGTTTTAAAGGCCACAACAGCAAAATCTAGGACAGCTGGTCAGGATTGTTGATTTGCATGACCAAGGATCCGCTCATTTCTCTGAAAGGACACAGCCCAAATCAGTGGAAGTCCTTTGCTTCGGGTACAAGGGCAACAGCCCCTGTAACAGAAAATGTTGCATTGGGGGATGGGGGAGGGAGGGCTCTATTGAAGCAAATAATGACTTTGCAATGAGTATAGTAGCTGTGCATAAAGCTGATCTACTAAAATGCATGCCCTCTAATTAGATTATCAGACTCTCACGTGTGTATTCTATGAAAGCCTCCATCATTTTAATTACTAACGGTCACATGTCAGAGGCTGATTCAGGTAAGAAAAGTATTTGAGGCAGGGGAAAGATGAATTCTCCCAGTTGGGGCTAGGAAGGTGGGCTTAAACACAGCTGTGTTTTGAAAAAATTTCTAATAAATTGAAAGGTATGAGGTGCCAATTGCCTACTCCTCTTGCAAGGCTTCATATAAAATGAAGAGAGGAGGGAATGAAATAACAAAACCCACTATACAACATTAAGGATCGTGCTGTGAACACTGGAAGTGCTATTAACCTGCTAACCAAACATGTGGGCTTTCATGCAAGTGTCTAAGCAGAGAGAACAAAGTAATTTATCTAATTAAAACCTGAAACTTGACAACTTTTTCTTTTCTTGAAAGTCACGAGCACTCACAGCACCTCATACTCAGTTTCAGTAGCTAAATTGCCTCAGGAAATAAAAAGCTTTTAAAAAGTCACAGGCAGGATAGCTTTGAAATTTCAAGCTGCCCCTATAAAATAAGAACAAAGCAGATATAAAGCATCACAGTTTTGCAGCTTTTAATTCATTTTTTCAGTTCTACTGGCATATTGTTCATTTTTTCTTCTTTGTACAATCCCCTAAAATCCTGAACTGTATGACATGGAAATTCATGTTTCTTCAGGCCTGTTCTTTTATAAAAAGCTTCTAGCATTGCCCAGTAAGGTTGACTGACACCTTGCATTATAGGACACAGTTGCTTCTGGCTTTGCCAAACATTATCCATTTGGAGTAATACCGCCTCTGCTGAATGTTTGCCTCAGGCTGATTATCTTTAATAAAATTTAAAAAAAAATCAGTCAAAATGGTTCAAGGGTTTCTAAATGAAAAAATACTGGAAAAAATACTGGTTTGGACATTAGAGGAATATTTTTTTTTTCTTTGAAATGCTAAGGTGACTTGCTATTTTGAAAGAGCAGATTGAAGTTTGGCAGCGATGGCTTCTGAGTCAGGCAAAGAAGAGAACCTGGCCAGGTTTCAGACATAAAGAAAATAACATTTCAGAAATACAGATTGCTAAAAATTACACTCCTGACTGAGCATGCAGTGCCCCAGCACACAGACAAGCTGCCTCAGTGCCATCCTCCCAGAGGATTACCACGGCAGAACTGGTCTTTCCCGTAAGCCTACATCAGTGCGGAGGCAAGCGGTGGAGCAGAGCCCGGGCACGCTGCCTCTCTCGGGGGCGGGTGGCCGGCATCCCAGGAGCTGGCAGGAGGGAGCCATCTGGTCCAAATGCAGTTAACAAACCCGCTCAGGTGGGATGTGGAGGAGTGCACTAAAATAAGGAGAGAAGTGAGGGCTAGGAAAGACAAACCGCAGTTCAAAACAGCAGGGAAAACTCAACTGTACAGGGCTGTACAGGCTTAGGCTAGAAAGCACAGCAGATCTGCATGGCTGCGGCCATTTGGCCGAGGGAGGGGAAGGAGCTTCGACCAGAAACTGCACTGAGACTGGGGCTAATGGTAACAAGAATGAGAGATTAGGACTCAAACAAGTCCCTAGGTTTCTGTTGCTCCTAACTTAACTGAGTTTGGCTGGATTTTCAGGGACAGTGAAGGATGTGCCACCTCCTGACAAATCTCACTTCCCTGCTCCAGAAGTCAGGTTCTATGCAGCTGGCCAAAATGCCTGCAGCACCCTCACAGAGTACGGTTTGGGTTTGGTTTTGCTACATTACCGGCAGGTTTATTGTGGCCCTAAAAGATAATGCTTTGAAAGCACATTAAGACTCCGCAGCTATGTTCTGCCATTTTCAAGGTCTGCCAACTGTTTTCTGGTTTATGTTCATATGGTAAATGATTAGAGGCAAGGGCTGTCTAAGATTATATGTTGAGAGCTAAACATGAAAAGTCCCACCTCTTGATTTCTAGGTGCTACAGTAATAAAACCTCTTAGGAATGCACCCATTTTTCTTGCCATATTGCTAATTTTAAGGTAAAGGACTGGCAACAGGGCCACAATGCCAGCCCCTTCTGAGCACTGACCACCAAAAATATTTATTGCATCATGAATTGTAGCTCACTTTTGCCATCTTCCAGCACTGCTTTCAGGCATGATATGACCAATATGCCCACTTAGAGTTTCCATACTCCACTTGAATTTTAGTTTGCTTTGCCTTTTTAAGAAGTTTCTCCACCCTGCACTTTAACAGCACAACCAACCACAAAACTTGCATTGGAGAAGTCAATGAATCATTTTTCCCACCCCACATCAACTGTTCTGTAACTACACTTCTTACTCCACAAAACTTTTTGTATGTTACTTCTCAAACAGACAAATGGTTCATTCATACATGATGGCATGAGGTTAACTGAATGGTCTTGATCTGATGGTGGAGAAATGTGATTATTCTTGAAACTGTTTCTGCACACTCTTTCATTTGAGCCACAGCACAAAGTTTTGCTGAAGTCTGATCAAATGATTTATTGCAACAACAAGCCCAGCCCATTAAAACTATTGTTCCTCCATCTCTGAGAATAAGGACCCTTTAATGTTACATTTATATAGAATAGTTTCACCCCACCCCAGCTAATCCACTGCATAGCAAGTCCATAATTTTTGCAGTGCAAAAGAATTCCCCTTCAAGTTATGTTGATTACTGAAAAAAAGAGCCAGACAACTCATTTTTAAGAAACAAAATGTGTGGTCATGCACACAATCTGAAGTCATATGGTCAACGTATGAGGATTTCTGCCAGGAGAGCAGTGTGTTTTACTGTAGCTTGATTTCAAGTGCCTTTGATTTCTTCATCCCTAAAAGCTCTAATATTTTTATGGGGAAAAAAGGAAAAATCTTACGTTACCTGTAGACACCATATCTTCACATTAGAAATGCTGAGACCACCTAACTAGCAGCTTATTTTGTCCCAAGTCCATTCATACTATGAATTTTTGACACTATTTTGTACTCTTTTTGAACAACTTTACATAACACGACCTTCCTGTCACTGTTTGTTTCCTTCAGAGCATTTGAGGTTTTAATAAAGACATACTTCAACAAAATGCATCACATAGAAGCTTGAGGGTACAAATGTTGTAAGGACAGAACAGCTTAAAACAAAAACCCCACACTCCATCACTAGCATAGATAGAAAAAGGAATAATATTTCAAATTTTCAGAAAACAGCTCAATAGCACAATTCCAAGGTATCTTTGGGCAATTTCTCAACTTGAAGAAGATGCTGCTCCCCAGCCAAACACTTCCAGGAAGCTAAAATAAAAGAGGCTACTGATTTATTTTTCTACAAGGGCTCATGTAGAAGAAATACACTTATGCTCCAATCTGCACAAAGAAGCAGGTGGGCTCAGAATTCCATCCCTGTGGCTCTCGGCACCATGTGTTACAATGCTCTGCCAAATCTAACACCTTACACATCCCCATCAGACAGAGATTATCTTCTAGGTGACAGTCAACAGCTGGCAGGTACCCAGGTTGTGCTGTCAGTATCCATTCCTCATTAACAGCTCCTGAACCATTGGTCCAGAGGAGTATCTATTTCCAAAGCAATTAAATTGTTTAAAAAAAAAAGAAAAAGGATCAGGATAAAGCTGAGAGACCAAAGTTAGAGACCTGCTGAAGAGAAAGTGCAGAGCATATCTGTCCTTCACTCCTAGGGAAGCGAGCACGGGGCATGGAGGCAACGCAGAGTGTGCAGGTGTCCCCTGGCTCCTGGTGGGGCACAAGGGACAGGGTGGCATTACTGGAATTGGAGGAGAGGAAAAAGAGAACTTGAAGAGGAAGGCAAAGGACTGAAATCCACAGGAATCTGGGCTGCGTGAACTCCACAGCTGACAGAATTGCTTGTTTTTCAATACAGGCCAATGAAAATTATCTCTGTGTCTTCCCAAGCAAGTGTAAAATACACCTGGCCTGCAGTGAGGTATTCTTGGAAGGATGCGCACCATACGCGAATGTGTGGCTTACAGAGGCATGTCACGTTAGAAATCTCTCTGAGGATGAGAAAACAGTTGCTCTGGTTTTGGTACTTGTCTCTCATTAGCAAAATCGCACTAAAAGAACCAGTAGTTTGTCTAAATCCTTCATAAATACCTTGAACTAATCTGAAGTAAGCAAATTCAGTCCTTTCAAATCTTCCTGATGCCATTCATCACCAAGAATTCAAGTCCTGAGGAGGGATGCTGTACAAGATAGCCAAAGTCATTTAATAAGATTATCCTGGTGCCTCCTTTATGAACTCTTGTCTTTTGATAGCTTCATTAATATTGTCCTGACTTGTCTCCCTTGTAGACAAGCTATTTTTCAGCAATAAAAGCAGTGGATTACTTATTGACTGGTGTCCAAATTTATTTTTGCCTTTCAGTTATTTTTAAAAGCAGCGCTTCAGCATGTTAATGCAAAGAAAAAAAAGTATCTCCCTCCCTCCTCCCTGCCCCATCAAATGTGACCACAACTTTGGATCTTCTTAGGTAATTTCTAAAGTCAGATAATGATGAACTCCAGCCACCAGCTAGGAGAGATGACACAGGCTCCCCAGCTGGGTGCAAGGCTTTGCTTCAGTCAGTTTTACTCTGTAAGAAAAGGTCTACCAGACAGTCACTCTCAACCCCATAAAAATTTCTTAACTGAGATTTACCTCCTCCTGGCCAAGCGCCTGGGTAATTCATACCATCACAATATATAGTCTCCAGTGAAACATACACTTCTCATTACAAAGATTTTGTTAGGATTTTCTTAAACTGTTTAGAGGTTTTGGTTATAAATATGTACAAGCAGATCAAAGTGACAGTTTGCCAGACCCATGAATGAGACCATGCATTAGCTCTTTTATTCCTGTGCTACAGTCATCTGGTATAAGGTTTTCAAGAGGGATATTATTAACAGCTGCTACCCAAACTCCAAATATTTTGTGGTACTGCAGTGTTATACAATAGTACATTTATGTTAGGGGCACATACTGTATTTTCATTACGCATAGCTAAATGGGCTATTTGAAACAACCAACCTTCTGCCTTACAACCTTCCCCACTGCTGAATAACGTGTCAGGAAGGGTAACAACACAGGAGATGTTTGCTTTTGTCTCTCTTACTCTCAATGCTCTCTGCTTTTCATCACAGTCAAAACATCCTCATTCCTTTATCTACATGGGATTAACCAGAGCATGAGTTAGTCCTGCAAAAGTATGGGGGTTTAATCCCACTGATCACCTTCCTTCACCTAGTAGTTGTCATTTATTTCTACATAAAACCTGTAAACCAAAATAATTTTCACTGCACATAACATAGTTCTGTTCCATCCATGAGAAAATATTTAGGACTCCAAGAGAAGTGCACACGGTTTCCCAACTTACATAGTCCCTTCAAAATAAAGATATAGATGTCCAGTAATATGTGTTGCATCCTCCTCACCCTTTAATCCATAGGAGACAAAAGACAGGAGATAATCAATAAGAGGAAAATTTTCTCTAATTAGAAAAAATCAAAGAATGCTACTCCTTTTTTATAATTTTCAGATCTTTCTGCAAAATCTCCATGACTTTGCAATTGGCATTAGCCCAGTAAGCTCATCAACCAATTATCTAAAATCATCAATGATTTTTTAAATTTTTAATATTTTTGGCTGACCTTGAATTTTACAGAGTCTTACTCAAATCTGTTTGCTACTATGGTGAGACCAATCCAAGTTAGTGATTTAGAAAAAAGAACACCTCCTCTTCAAAGACCACCCAGCTCCTGATATATTTCACATATAGCTTAGTTCCTCTTGCATTATAATTAGTGCATGAGTTGTGGCACACCAATGAAGGGAATGAATCAGTTTTCTGTGCCTGCAATTCTTCTTTAGAAGATCTTACCCAGGTACGACTTTTTGAAAAATCTCTGACCCACTCTCTGTCTACACACAGTGCAGACCTACAATGTTAGCAACTCTAGGACCCATCCGTGTAAAACAGTCTCCTGGTTTTGTACCATTCAGTCAGTTATTAAGGACACTGGTTACCAACTGTTTTGATTCAATGCCTCCTAAAAATTTTCCGGTGGAAGAATGACCCTCTGTAGTGAACTTAAGTTTTGACTAAGACAGTAGGCTTAAAAATCAGTGAATACCTTCTGCCAAATCTTTAAGAGTATTCCCTGGGACACAGATTTATTAACATTGCTTTATACCTACTCCAGACATGATCAGGTAGTGCAATGATACAGAGTATTAATGACAGAGATGCTTCAACTGGAGAGGGAAATTTATAGAGATGACCAGTGCCAACATATACTAGGAATTACAGTTCTGGATTAGAATAAAGTTTTGAAATTTCCATAACTTGACTATTTATGGAGATACTGTATTTAAACAGGAGAACATTTAAATACTATATTTTAACTGGAAATGTGTAAGTACACACTGTGTTGTGACCAAGTCAGCCGCAGGAGGCAATTAAAAAGGTAGCAATAACAGTATGATCCATTTTAACAGCAGCACTGGAAGTAACACCCTAGATCACTTTACTTAAAAAAGCAGTGGGACCAAGGTCTCCTCCTGCTAGGAGCAGAGGTCCTTCTTGCAGCTGGCAAGCAGCTTTCTGTGAAAAGACCATGAATCCTACGGTACAGTGGGATATACCCAAGTGTGTGAGCTCAGGCACGGATGCCAGGCCTTCATTGCACTTTTGCACTAATGCCTGTAAATAAAGTGAATGTCGCCTGGAGAAATGCAATGTCAGCAGCCCTGCAGCCACACCTCACCCAAGAGATGCAAAATGTCCCTGCTGGCAGGCACGTGTGTGCACATTTTAAGCTGGCTTGGGTAGATGGCCTTTCTCTGGCATCCAAGGAAATGTCCAAATCCTATCTCTGTTCCAAAGGGGTTGGTGGGGAAGAGCATTACTTCTGCATCAGAAAGGGAACTGTTGTGCTAGCTTTGCTGCTGCAGAAAGGAGGGGAACTGTGTGATTGCTTTGGCTGTGCTGGGCACAGGCCAGGACCGTGGCTCTTGGCTAGCGTTAGTATCATTCCGAAAGCGAGCACAAGGACAGCTTCTTTTGGCTCTTGCTGTTCAAACAGGTTGTGCAATCGAGGAGGTCTGTGTCCTGGCAGAGGAAGGGACGGGCTGGGCGGCAAAGAGGCAGGGGACATCCTCCCCACCTCAGGCTAACGCACCTCCCTCCTCCAGTGCTGGGGAGAGAACTACAGGGCCACAAGCGCTCATGGCACAAATTCAGCTAAATCACTTAATTCTTCCCCCTTTCCTTCCTCTCCCCCTTCTTCCCCAAATGCTTTAATAGCTATAATTAGGGCAGTGCCAGTGGGAAGTGGAATGCTTAACATCTTAACGTCATCTTAACATAGGCCAAACACTATTGCTTTGATGCCACGAACCCATAAAAGAATAGCAGCCCAGGGTTAAAAAAGAGTCACAAGATTAAGTAAACTCTCTAAAACACTATTCTAAAAAATATATAGAATAGTCTAATACTCAGGGAACTTACACTTCTCTCTTCTCTGGCACAGCCCTGCCATATAAGCTAACTACAACCCTATATCATATTGGAGTATGGGCCAGCTGAGTTAAAGACATTTTTTCAGAAGCACTGATTTACTAGTGTCTCCACTCTTCTAGTGTTCATGTCTTATGCAACAAGATTTGTGTCACATCTGTTTTAATTATCACTTTGATCATTAAGGTTCCTGAATGAAAAGTGCAGACAGACATTCACAAACAGCAGATTCACAATAATGTAGTTTAGAGAAAAAATATAAAGTTCTTGAATGATATTATTTTCTCCTGCAGCTTTTAAAAAATGTAACTACTTAAAGTATCTAATAAAGTATATAGTATAAAATACAAGCAAAGAACATAAAGTATATAATAAACTGTAATGAATATAAAGTATATAATAAAGTATAAGCCTGAAATTTTTTTAACCTTCTTTCCCTCATCTCACACAAAAAGGGTCACAATGAGGCAATATAATCTATTGGGCTTTCTTTTCCAGTCTGTACCAGTAAGGGTCTGGAAGCTGAAGCTTGGTCTAGAAAGCATGTTTTCTATTGTCCCCTCAGCGTTTGGCCACTTAGTGGACTGAAACCACTGCTGTTGTGAGGCTCTTCAAAAGCACAGAGTTCATGTGCATCTCCAGAGATGCAGATGGATGAGTTGATACTTGTGTTCTTATTTTACATATAAATTTGTCATCACCACACTGCATCACAGACGGTAAAAAAGCTGATGGGAGAGCCTCTGGTTTAAACCAGGCCCATTTACTTAGGGCCAGGAGCATAACTGTGACATCCCTAGAAGCCCTGAAGACTGCAGGATGCACACACTGCAGACTATTTTTGCAATTTGTCCAAGGACCTCTGTCAGTTACAGCTGAAAAATCCCATCTCTACTGCTTGCTGTGCCTAGCGCATGATGGCTGGCCAGCACTGCATGCAAGGCAGCATTTCTTTAACACAGCTAAAAATGCAGTTTGGATTACAGCTTGTGGAGCAGTAGTTTTATCCTTAGTGCCTGACCCTTTTCTTTAGCCACAACAAAATGAACAGAGCTCCCTTAGAAAGAGGGCAGAAAATATATTTGTAAACATAAAAATCAGCTCGTGCCCCCCCCCCTCCCCCCACTCCTGCAAACACAGCCTGACTGTGAAGTCTGTCGTGAAATCCGCATGTGCTGCATTCTGGGAAGGGAGTGATGGGAGAACATCCTTTTCATTTCCTAAATTAAAAGCAGCGATTGAATTAGCCCCCCTCAGCATCACCGCTGCCCCACATAGCATGTGACCGAGCTGGATACATCTAAACAATAGGCCCATACAGATGATGCACAATCATTCTCTGGCTGAGTTGGGATCTGTCTTCTCAGCACCTGCTGCAGCTGAAGCCCCCATCTGTGCTCCCCGGAGAGCTACGGCATGTCAGTACTTAATGTGCTTGGTGTCACTGCGCTTCCTGAGCTCTTGTTTTATACGAATGAAAGAGAATTTGGGGAGGAGAGGGTTGGAAGGGGAAGAGGCTCACAAAAGCACGCGCACACAAAGAGTGTGAGTTTTAATTAGAAAACAGGTCGGGGGGGCACTGACACTGTGGGCAAACACTTAGTGCTGTGCAGAAGTAATTAGGTGCACAAATCTCTGTTGTTAACAGACTCTTCAATACCTATTATCCCCAGTGCTGCACAAAAAAAGCGGATCCCATGTATGAAAGGGGCTGGAAAGCTTCATTTTCACTCCTCTCTATTCAGGCAGATCAGTGACAAGGAGGGAAGGAGAACTGGGAGGATAAAACACTGGGCAGCCAGAGTATGGGTCCCCCTTCACCCTCCGTGCCACACTAGGAGCTGATTTTGTTATGAGTCTGTCACAGGTTTTGTTCTATTTTTCCCCCACTGCCTCACTTTATTATTACAAGTTTCATCACTCCCATTCATTACTGCAACTGTACACCCAAGCTTTGCTGACAGGTAGGAGGACAAAGCCTATGTCTTTATTTCATTTCTCTATATACTCAGCTTGCTTGCAAATCTGGCCCAAATGTGAGGTGACCACTCTGCACTGGATATGCAAAACAACTGTAAGAAACCCAGAAGCTTCTCTTTGGCACTGATTATTTCCTGTCACTGTTTTTAAAAACCTGCTTTCCTAATATTTCCATCTCAGGGACCCTCAACTGCTTTACAGAAGCAGCTGTGAGTGTCATTCTAGTTACATTAAAACTTGAAATTGAGGGTAGCTATGAGTATAAGGTATAAGCATTTTAAAACTGTCATAGCACTGAGTAATGTTGTAGTGCAAATGAAGTTATCAATTACCAGATGTCACGTTCTGCCCCCTTATTCACAGTGAGTAAGCCAAACCCCTAAATTAGGACTTTGACAATTCTGCTCTTTATATTCTGCCAGAATAAATCAGAAGCAAGTCCCCTGAAGATATGAGACAATACCAGTTTCCATGAGATCAAACATACAAGCAAGTGGCATTCTGGATTCACATGATTAAATTGCACATCTCCCCCAGTACCTCAGGTAATTTTTCTCTCTATTTTACTAAAAAGTATATAAAATCTCAAAGATTTTCTTCTTGGGTCTAGCTAATGGAAGTTAAGTGCCTGCATCTGCAGGTAGGCATGAAAATGAGTGTCCTGCTTTCTGTCTTCAGCTTGCACTTCAGAAATAATGATAAAAAAATCTGACTGCTTACCCAGGATCTGCTGCTCCACCACCTGCTGAAACACATGGGAACTGTTTCTTTCATATCAGTGAGCCCTGACTCAGCTCCTGTTGGACCAAACTTCAGGCATGCAGGTTTGGAAATAACAGGAGGTCCCTAAAGGTCACAGAAATTGTCACTGGATGGGTCAGGAGAAAAGTTGAACAGTCTGGTCTTCCAGTTCCATGTCTCACCGTCACAGAGCAATAGCGAGTGAAACCTCCTATTTACATTGTTCTGCTCTTTGGTTTTAAGTTAGTTATTTATTTTGTAAGCAAATTCTCTTTCCTAGGCCAAGAGTGGGGACCCATAAAAGAGGTAAGATACTGTTTATGTAAGAACTGACTGTAAAAAATGTTTCCCAAACTGCAGTGATACTTGCATAGGTGCTCAGGCGAGTTCATATGCAATTGCACAACATGGCACACTAAAGTATGTGAGTGTTACACACAATGATCTTTGCATTGTGGGGACCCTGAACACTGCTGTGATAGCTCTGTCCCTTGGTCACATATCACAATCCTAACAACACCTGTGCTCACCATCTTCAAATGCAAGTGTGGAAGCCAATAATTTCTGTAAACTGTTAGGCTGAGAACTGCTCACAAATACTCTTCCCAACACAGCAAATACCACAATTAGGATTGAAAGTTTTAACAGAGACTGTTGCAACATGCTGCAGTGGTTGCTTAATGCTGCCAGGGGAGCCCTATACTGCGGTCCATGGGCACCTTTGCTTCATGTGGGGGGTGTTTTCCCAGCAGGAAATATTCCTTCTTGATTCACTTGCAGACTACATTATTTCAATACTAGAAAAGCCGAGTTCATGCTATCAATTACATTTTCAAAGCCACTTTATGTTATTTGAGAGAAGTGCTAAGCGCATGATGTGAAACCACAAAAGTGCTTTTTGGCATTCTTTAACTTAGGAAGAAATGGGTATGCTAATTTAAGGTTGTTGTAACTGTCCTCAGACTGAATTTCGTCCCAGGGAAAAGTTATTATTGTTATGTGCCTTTTGGGGAAAAAAAAAAAAAAAAAGCTTTTTTAAGAAGCTAAAATGACCTTCATCAGAAGTAATAGTCACAGTAACACCATCATTGTACTAATGGCACACACAGAAGGGAGGTGCCTAGGGACTAGAAAATTGAAATAGGAAATCTGGACAATTCAGTCAGTCCTTTGCTCTGCTATTGACTTATTATTTGGCCTCAGGCAAGTCCAGGGAAGTTAGTGAAAAAGTTTCTCTGACTCAATTGTCTTTGAGTGATACTCTTAAACATCCTCTACGTGTGTTCAGTTGACCTCTCTGTAGAACTGAGATACTGAATACTCCCAGAAACTAATTGATTAATCTCTACAAAATACTTTCTAATCCTTTGGCAAGACTACTTGATGATTATTGCATACATTAAGTGATATATATGGATATAGACATATCACTATCTATATATCTAGATAGGCATTATTCTCTCTGTGAAATATTTCCAGATAAATTATTGATGTTGGTTTTTAATGGCATATACACTTTTATCAATAAAAAGGAAAACATTTAAGCATACATTTATGTACAGGACCACTTTTAAGCTACATGGGGACAGCGTAAAAGACAACTATATTGTCTCTCAGTGGGTCAGTTCCATAACCACTTTAAACTGGCTTAATGCAGGCTGCCACCACCAAAAAAAGTAGTTTCATCCTCTCCCCTACCATATTTTCCTGTATGCACCCTTGTGCTGGCAGTAATGCCCGTGGACTTTGAAATCTCTTTTTATTTCACGTCCACTCCCGCCCCCCTGGATGTTTTTCGGCCAGATCTGTTCCTCTGCATGGTTGTGTGGCTGCATGACAGCAGGAGTGCTTGAAAGTTAAGGCTCCATATCAACCCTAAGCCAACCTCTATCATCTCAGATGGTGGCTTCAAGACTAGAAGAGAGGTTGTGAACCAGAGCACAGGGGATCTGGAGTCACCGAAGTAACACATCAAACATTTCCTAACCCTCCTTTTCTCACCAGCTTGTGAGCAGCACCAGGTCTGCCTGCCAGCTCAGTAGCAGCCCAGTCTGCATTTCTCTATGGTGTGTGGGAGCTTTCAGCATTGCTATGTGAAATCCATCTCTGAGTACAAATGCCACATGGAGGAACAGCAACATGAGACTAGTGTAAAAGCTGTCTGTGCTGAGAGCCCAAATACACACACAAGCCTTAATAATACAGATTTTAAAAGTAAAATAAAAACATGGCTCATTTTTCCAGACAAATGAAGAAGAACAGTTATCCTGGCAGCATGTGTTTTATTTATAGTAACAGGTAATATCTCTGAGGACTGCCAAATACTCAGCAAAATGCAACCGAGTGCAGTGCAACTATTTAATAAATTTTAACTCTTAGTTGGTCACTTCACTCAGATTCCTTTACTTCTCCTGTTAAAGCAGCAGAGCAAAGCATGCTGACAGCTTCCATAAATAGCAGAGATTTAAATAATTCATCAGCAGGCAAACGGGATGCACATTTATACAGAATGTGAGCATCTCCCTTGCTAGCTCTTAGAGCCCAAGTTAGCTGAATGCATTTCCTTGTAGGCATCAGTCAGCTCCAACATAAAAGAGCAATACAAGAGCACAGAATCAAAGGGAGTATTTTGTCTGTGGTTTTACACAAGGGATCAAAACTTTCTTGATTCTTAAAGCTGACTTTGGCAATGGCTAAACTTCTTGCTTGTACAGTGCAGATAACTATATTTCTTACTTGAAGAGCTCTCCTGCGTATTGAAAGAATGAATGAAAGGTGTTTAGAAGCAGGAAAACTGGCTTTCCAAGGGGCTTTAGATGCTTAGATACACTGCTGAGATGTCACCAACATTCACAAAGCCACCCCTCAAGTAACAACTAACCCTGTACATGTGTAATGATATGCTATAGTAATGCCATATGTTATTTATAATAGCTGTCTGTAAGTAAGGTAAGCTTGGAAATGGAAGATGCGCAGCAGAGCGTGGGGACTCCCAGGCCAATATATGATGCTTCTCCAGAAGGCCAAAAAGAAGCAGAGTGAAATGCCACAGTAACATGTCTAGGCTGCTTCCAAGACCGAGTTAATGTATTCAGCAATGGCTCAGATGTCTTCATGTAACACCACTGCTCAAGTGTTTGCACCACTGTCCAAAAGCCCACAGCACTGAGTTCCTAGGTATCTATCTAGTACACATCTAGGCCCCATCATGAGCCACAAAATACTGTGAATCTGCTGATTTCACCTGCCAGACTCAAACCATGGGGTGTGCTCTCCATGCACCGATCCCCCCGCACTGCCAAGGAAGCATGCAAAGGACGCCTCCACTTCGTTCTGCTCAGTGACTTAGGACATTCACCTGGAAGGCTCCAGGAATTAGTGCAGTGTCTTGGGCTTTGGGAGATATAGGTCAAGTTTTTTAAACAGAGGAAGGTTTTGAACTGAGGTCTCCTATATAGGTGAATGCACTAGCTAACAACCTTTTGGCTACAAGGAGAAGATGCAATGCTGATTCCTCCCTCCTCTGGCCAGCTACTGGGGTAAAGCTTACTCAGAGAGCAGACTCCTGACATGCTCAAGTAGAGCTAGTTGTTTACAGCAAACAAAAGAAAACAGATGCTGCAATCCAGATTTGTACAAGGACCGAAATTTCCTCTCTAATACACAGTCAAGTAGAACTTGCTCCACATAAAAAAACAATTCCAAGAATAAAAAAGGTCCCTCTTAAATTAGCAAGCCTAATATGCAAGGATCCAGCATAGCCCTTGAATATATACAAATATCTGTAAGGATCAATGTGACTTTGCTTGCGCTTAACATTACGCAAATACTTCTTGGGATCAGGGACTAATTTTTCCTCTTGCAAACAAACAACACCATGGTAATTAACAAAAAACAAAAAGAAATATAGGCTACAAGATTGGTCATTTCAACAAAATAACCCTACTATCTGAAAGTGAATGCCTGAATATTCAAGAAAAATGAGTTGAGCAGAATGTGCAATCGCATCGGGAAAATCTATTACTTATTCAGTAGCAAATGCATTAAGGATATCATCACAAGCAGTAGCACTGCCAAGTACTATTAAGAAGCTGTGCATTGAGTCAGGCTGCTCCTCATAATTTATTAAATGAATGCCTTTCTTCATTCCAGCAAAGACTGGCTTCCGAGATTGTGATGTTAAGAATGATCGGGTAAGTTGTTTTCTGCAGGACAGTGTTCCAAACAGCATAATTTCTATTTGCTTCATGCACTCTGGAAACCAGTGCCTGATATTGACGCAGCCCAAATGGGCCTGGCCACTGCTCAGCAGGGTGGCTCCAAGCTCCAGCTAGGAGCTCGGGGCATTTGTCCTCTCTCAGGTGCTGCGTGAGCTACAACCTCCTCCAGAAAAGCCAGCTGACATGCCGGTGGTTGCCTCACCTGCACTGCTGGAGACCTGAAGGCTGGGGACTCCCAGGGACCCACACCAAAGCCAGGACTGTTCAGGTGCACGGCACAGCCCTAGATCCTGTCACCAAGCCTAGAGAATGTAACAGTGTCTCTCCCAGTCTCACTGCTCGCTTTTTTCTGAGTTTTTTCAGGCTATTCAGAACATATGCCATCCAGCAACCCGGCACAGCGCTGGCACAGGAGTTGCTACAGCTGCTGTAACATATACTATGTGAGGATGCCCCTCAGCTGGAGGAGTCCTTAGGCAGCTGCAACCCACCAAATTTACATTTCTTTTAGCATCAGGGAGCCTGTGCAAAATAGCGCCTGGGGATCAGAGAACAGGGCCTTCCAAAGATGACTTCCAGTAAGCACATACATTTTCACAAGTTCTGTTACTCATCTGCACAGGAAAATGCCCCTGAGTCCCCACTGGAGCAAGAGCAAAATCTCAGACCCATAGAATGGTTTGGGTTGGAAGGGACCTTTAAAGATGATCTAGTCCACCCCCCCTGCCACGGGCAGGGACGTCTTTCACTAGATCAGGTTGCTGAAAGCACCATCCAACCTGACCTTGAACATCTTCTCTGGGCAACCTGTTCCAGTGTCTCACCATCCTCCTGTAAAAAATTTCTTTCTTATGTCCAATCTAAATCTACCCTCTTTCAGTTTAAAGCAACTGCCCCTTGTCCTGTCACTACAATCCTTGGTAAAAAGTCTCTCTCTGTCTTTCTTATAAGCTTCCTTTATATATTGAAAGGCCCCAATAAGGTCTCCCCGGAGCCTTCTCTTCTCCAAGCTGAACAACCCCACATGCAAAGCCCTATGTCAGCAGCTCCCTCCGTCTCTCCCAGCCGACTACACACTAACCGCTTGGGTTGACTTCTCTGCTGTTCTAGGCCAATCCTTTAAAAAAATGCAAGAGCAAGACAAAAATCAGGAGCACCCTGCAAAAATATGCAAATCCAGAAGCAGGTAACATGTCAATTCAGACCTTTTTAGGAGAGCCACACTTAATAATGCCCTGCTGCTTACACCTTTTTACAGCACTGTTTTCAGGCAACAGTGAATGCTTCTGGGTCTCAGGAATCATCTGCGCTTTTATTCAAATAATGCTATTACAGGAATCTGAAATTATACATGTCCTGGGAACCCATTCTATTTAGCCTCAACACAAGTAAATGCATCACCTTCAAAACTTTAATATATATACATACAGTTAATTAATTTGGAGTGGTTTGAGTTTGAAGTCTTGCTATAAAAATCCCTTTGTAAAAAACCTAAGCTCTGTGGATTTCCCATCTAGACTGCCACACCCAATTTTTGAGCAGTTGTTGAAATTCTGTAAGAACTTAGGTCTGGGATTTCACCATTTTGGCTTAACCTGGCCTCCTTCCCGTGCAGCATTCTTGATAAGCAGGTCAGTTTGTGGATAAAACTTAATGCTTTGGCAGTTCTATAAACAAACACACACAAGGCAGTCCTCTTGATGGACACCCACAGCTTCCTGAGTTCAGAACGGGATTTCCCTCCATTGTGGTAGCATGCATGCTGCCATTGATCTGTTCACCTCCCTCGGAAGTTACCATAAATGCATCCAGCCACTTTGGCAACAAGTCAATCACTCGAAGAGGGGATCGATGGGCCAAGGCCAATTGTATGAGGTTCAACAAGGCCAAGTGCCGGGTCCTGCACTTCGGTCACAACAACCCCATGCAGCGCTACAAGCTTGGGGAAGAGTGGCTGGAAAGCTGCCCAGCAGAGAAAGACATGGGGGTGCCAGCTGAATGTGAGCCAGCAGTGTGCCCAGGTGGCCAAGAAGGCCAACGGCATCCTGGCCTGTATCAGAAATAGTGTGGCCAGCAGGAGCAGGGAGGTGATTGTTCCCCTGTACTGGGCACTGGTGAGGCCGCACCTCGAGTACTGCATTCAGTTTTGGGCCCCTCACTACAGGAAAGACATTGAGTTGCTGGAGCGTGTCCAGAGAAGGGCAACCAAGCTGGTGAGGGGCCTGGAGCACAAGTCTTATGAGGAGCAGCTGAGGGAACTGGGGCAGTTGAGTCTAGAGAAGAGAAGGCTGAGGGGAGACCTTATCTCTCTCTACAACTACCTGAAAGGAGGTTGCAGTGAGGTGGGTGCTGGTCTCTTCTGTCAGGTGGCTGGAGATAGGACGAGAGGAAATGGCCTCAAGTTGAGGCAAGGGAGATTTAGGTTAGATATTAGGAAAAATTTCTTTACTGAAAGGGTTGTTAGGTATTGGAACAGGCTGCCCAGGGAAGTGGTTGAGTCACTATCCCTGGGGGTATTCAAAAAGCATGTAGACAAGGCACTTCAGAACATGGTTTAGTGGGCATGGTTGACAGCTGGACTCAATGATCTTGAAGGTCTTTTCCAACCTAGATGATTCTATGATTCTAAGCTGCAAAGAAGCAGTGGTATCTGTTTATTTCCAAGCAGATTTGCTGTTATAACCCAAATTACGCTAACTAGTGCTTCTGTAGGCTGCCTCAGTGCAGCAGCTACTGCCTGTGCGGCCTTGAAGATGAACTTGCTTCTCACTCCTCAAAGCACTGCCTCAAACCCAAGATGAGAACTGTTACTGAGACTGTGAGGGACAAGCCTGTACCACCACTGTATACTTTCTTGGGATACATGGGAAATGGCAATATAGAAGACCTCATATAAATCCTATAATTAACAGATTAGCACACATTATTCTGGTTTTCCTCCTAAAAAAATTTTTGCTTTCCCAACACAGAACACAGCACAATGAATTATTAAACCAGAGATTCAGACAACCACATTATTTCCATGTCTTTGCACATCTGAAAATCCGAAAACAAAATTTTCTAAGAGCAAAAATGTCTTTTTCTTTTTTTGTCCCCCAGCTTTTCCCTTCCAACCCTTCATCCTTATTCCAAAGAAGGTCAATTTTTCATGCAAGCTGTACAAGTAACTGGCTCATTGTTTTGATTTTGCATTTCTGAGTTTTCATGATGCTGGCACCTGTGGGAAAAGTTCACTGAACCTGGATAAGAGACAAGAGATCTACCTTGGTGCATTGAAAGAGGGCTGGCTGGAAGCTACATTTTGTTTTTCCTTTTTTCCATGTTTTAAAAATAGAACAAAACCTCAGTGGAGACCTAAGACTTGAAAATACTATTGCAAGGATGGGGGGAGCAGAGATGAAGGGATATGTTCTATATTCTCACTCATCATACATCTTCATTGAGCAGGGTAAGAGGAGAGGGAGATGGAGAAGAGGCAAATATTTTCTTTTGGATTATTTCCTCTAGGAAAATAAAGTTTGGGTTTAAATGAATATTTTTGAAAGCACCCACAAAATGGATGCAGCAGAAAGACCACCCTGGATATTTGAAATTAAATTAAGAGAGTCTCTTTTCTTTCCTCATTCAAGGAGCTTATCTTTGTCCTGAGCAACTGGTTTCTAGTAGATGTGAAAGTCACATTGGCTGTGGGATCTGTTTCTGTTTCTTTTTTCCCCCTGGAGTAAGGAGAGAGTATCCCCAAACTCTCAGACATTAGTTTGTAGCTTCAGATTAAAAATGCCTGCTTATCTAAACATGCTTTCTTGTTTATTTTCTAACAGGTCACTAGAACGGACCTTTCTCGAGCCTGTGGGGGCCAGTTAAGGGACTTCTCTTGCATCTGAGGTGGTCATCCACACCACATTTTACTCACTCCATGGTCTGCAGAATGCAAAAGCAGCACTGAGGACACACTGGGAGAGATGGAGACAAAAGCTGGCATCAAGCAGTATAATCTACAAAATCCCATACAGTTATTATTAGCTTTCTCTACCTAAAGGACAATTGGGCTAAGAGTCTAAGGACAACCAAAGCTGAAAACCTAGCAAGTGTCTGCATAAATGTCTGCAAGAAGAGAAAGCAGCTGGAGGCCTGCTGGCAGACTTTGCAACAGAGTTCTCCATCTTAGAGGCACAGCACAAGAGATCAGAAGAGGCACTAGTGATCTGGAGCTGTGGCTGCGGGATTGTTGCAACCTGGATGAAAGGAAAAAGTTCTGAAGCTTTTCTCATTACAGCTGGCAACAGTTTCATCAAGGGTTCAGCAACTTGCAAGGCTGGTGTGCCAGACCATATCTTTCCCAAATAAGCATGCTGACAAAAGCTCGGTGGGAGATGTGCTGCTGGTATGATGTGCCTCTGTGGAGAACAGCACCTCTCTGTTCTGCCAAGTTTGTCTCTCAGTGGGAGCTGCTGCTTCTTGTAAATGTCTCCCTCAAAATGCTGCAGGTCTCCTGCAAAATCTTCCAGTGTACAGTTTGGCAACGATGCTTGAGGTGCCAGCATCCCAGCCTCAATGACAGTGGAAGGGAACCTTCCCAGCCTTCACCATCACATTCCAGTAAGGCTGCTGGATGAGAGTTCAGCTCAGTAGGAAGTGACTAGGGTCTCTATTGGTATCTGCCTTCAGCTCTTCTGTGTTCATTCTCCCATGCAAGGCTTACCCTTTCTACATTATTCAACATGAGTTTTCTTCTTCCCAGTGCTTACTTTCCTCCCAAGTCTGGCAGCCTTTGTGCCCTGCAATATATTTGGCAGCTGGCTCAGTACAGACTTATACATGATTTTACTGAAGAAGTTTAGTCTAGTCTAGTTTTGAGGGGAAGGTCAGTAGTACAGTAACTAGCTGAAATGTAACAAAGTACAGTGCCCTGTGTAAATGCAGCTTGCCTCTGTTTTATCTCAAGCTAGAGAGGTAAATACCATAAGTTTATCACAAAAGAAACAGGGAAGGAGACTTTTGGAAGAGAGAGAGTTGAGGAAATCATACACTTTTTTTGGGAAACCTGTATAATTGCCTGAAGCACTGAGAATATTTTTCTTCAAGACTTTTGTGGGTCAGATTTCCTCTGCAGAGGCAATTTTAGCTCTGCCAGTTGGTCAGAAATGACCTAAGGAATCTCATATGAGTTTAACTTTTCCACTTTATTCTCTGTTTAAAGTAGTTCCCAGAACCCTTGCTAGGATAGACAATATGATGTTTGTCTTTACATACCTTGGGGGCGAGGAAGCTTAGCTTCTCCTTATGTCACCTGTCCCGTTCCTTACCAACTCACACAATCACAAAATAAACCATATTTCACCTGCCTTTTAACTCTCTCTGGCAACACTTGGTTTTTTGTTATCAAACTACTGCTAGCGTATCTCAGGCCTTGGGATAATTCAACACTTTCCCAAGAGGATCTGGACTGGACATAAACAATCCATTGGATGCTCAGTTGTCATAAACTGTTCAACAAAGTTAAGTCAGATGAAATAGGCAACTGGAGAATATAAGTGAAATTTTCAAAGCAGCCTATGCCTATGAAGATACATTCCTGTTTATTTTAATGTACTTAGACTGTTGTTTGTTTTTTTTAAATTCCAAAGTATTTTGTTTCATTAAGTTCTCTCAACTTCTCCACATCTTTTCACTTCTGCCTTCCTCCCATGACTACAGGTTTCCCCATGGGTTCTGCACAGAATGGGGGTTTCTTCAGCTATTAAATAAAACTAGGAGCTAGACTGTGACTTGGACAAGCCACACTATGATACCAGATCAAATGCTACTTGGACTCTGCTTCAATAACACTGGCAGAGAGAAGGCTACTTCTGTACTGCAGCAAGTGGAGACGCAACAGATAGTCCTCGTGCTTCTCTGACCCAATGTTTTGGGAAGGGAAGGTTGTACCAACAGTACCTTATTAATATAATCTTTCTTCAGAAAGATGGCAAAACCATCCAAGATGGCAAAAGACCCAACGAAAACCAGATAAGCAGCAAAATATGATGTAGGGGAAAAAAAAAAATTAATTCCCTGGGAAATGCCATCTCCTGTTAACTATAGTCAAACTCAAATTTAATGAGGCAAAGCAGGAAAAGATGCATTTTTTAGTTTAAGGTTTTGTCCCACAGAAGCTGGAATAACTTGAAAGGTAGAGACACCCATCACAACTTTGTCACAACATAGCGCTTAGCTGTGGAATGATTAAATCCTAGAATTAAAGCAAGCATTTACTAGACTAAATAAAATCCTGTCAAACCTGATTTCCACAGCTGGATAATGCCTTCTTAGGCTACAGCAAGACAGTCAAGATTAGCCAAAGCCTTTCAAAAAGGAAGCCCACCTAAAATAACCTTTGCTTCATTATCAGGCCTAATGTTACCACGCTGAATTATATCTTTGTCACAATTAAAATCACAACCCTGAAGAACTCTGCTACACATAGGACAAAGTTCTTAGCTCCTTATCTCTACGTTAGAGGAACTCCAGGCATCCAGGAAGCAGTTTCACTGTCTATGTTGATCTTTGCAGTACAGAGGCTGCTAAATTTTTGCATACAATAGCTCAATATCTACCTGGAGCTGTAGGTAGGAGCTGCCTTTAAACAGGAGCTCACCACTGCTACTAAAGAAGATAAAGAAGATGAGAGCTTTTTTTTTCCCTGTAGCATCAGAAGTCAGTCACCTTCCAAACAGCTGGGTGGTTTTGCTGAAAACTCACCATCCATATTCACAACTACTGCGCTGGTGCATCAGCTATGTAATGGAGGGAATGGGAGCAGGTTCTAGGTAGTAACTGAATTTAGCTATGACATTTCATTTCGCAGTAAAACAGATTTGGTTTTTGCTAAGAAAATGCTCACATACTCCCCTCAACTCTTGCCAGTTTAACTACACCTTCAATAATTCAGTCAGTAGTTGCTTAATCTTCCTAGTTAAATTATTAAGTAGAAGAGTGGAAAAACCTGCAACTGAGCATGTGAGATGGAGTGCTCTAGGAATGGAGCTAGGGTTGGGCACACACAACATCTGGGAGAGTGAGTCCTGGAGCTATTCTCCATCTGAGCCTAATCTCACATCTCTGAACACACAGGATTTCCCTTCTTCCCTCCCTCTCTGCCTTTGTGTTTTTCCTTCTTATTAACACTTCCCATCACCTTTCCTGAACAACGCTTTTGGGTGTCCTTGTGGCTTCCTCAGTAAACTGTCTTTTTATATGCTGAATGGAAATGTCAGGTCCCAAACACACTTCAAGACAAGACCTCAGAAGAACAAAGAAAGGTTTGTTTTCAGGAGCTAGGGAAGACCATAAGGTATCTCAAACTTCAGTGGGGGTAAAGATAAGAGTTTCATACAATACCTAAAGATGAAAAAGAGAAATCCTTAGAAGAAAATATGGGAAGAAGGAACATCTAAACAGATGGGTCAGAGACATGGGAATAGTGAAACAAAGCTGATAGCTTCACTGAGACAAAGGAACATGGAAAGCTAGAGGGAGAAGGGATTTGGGATTATACATGAAATGGCAGAAAGTAAAATAGCACTTTTTAACAATGTATTTAACTACCCTTATTGAGTTTTCTTTCAGCTGCTAAACTTGCATATATGCTTCCCATATTGATCCACATTTCTGGTTATTAACTTGAGACAAGGTCATCTACTTGGAAAGAATTTCTGAACAAGGCAATGAAGTAATTAATTTATCTGTTAGAGAACTTGTTTAGCCAATAACAGTTCTTAATATTTTAAGACAATTTTCCCCTACTTAGAAGAATATATGGAACATGTGTGAATAAGTAGTAGAAAAAACCTCACCCCTCAAGGAAAGTAGTAGGCTAATTAAAGCACTTCTTATATGCTTGTACAATATTAAAAAACTAATTAATTACAAAATGTGGCTTTCTGCTGGCTTTGAGAAAACCAGTGCATAAATTAATTGAAAGGTATTGCAGCCAGATACACTACATGGCAAGAGAATCAAAAGCATGCTGGTCATTATGGGATATAAAATCCGCAACTGGTGGTGGTCCACAACTAACAATCCGTGTTCTCTTGCACAACCCTATGAGATCAATGCACTTATGATGAGATCTTGGCACTTAGGAGGTCTCTGCTTTCCCTATAGCAAACCAGCACTGAGTACTCTCCAGCTGCTCATTCCCCTTCCCCCTCCATACACATTTCCATACTGCTGCTTTTCTGATAATCCCCCATGGCCTCAGGACTTCCTCTGTAGCTAAAATAAGATATAAAGCCATATTAGTCTCAGCATAATGAGTGATGCACCAGACCTCTACTTCTTTATGCTGCCCCTGTCTTTCCAGCTGATCAGAAATAGAAAAAAAAATGGATACACATATCTCTGGGTGAGCAAATGGAGGATCACCCTCAGCACGAGCTCTTCACTGTTACTAGTGTTACGTATTGCTGCCGCTGGAGCTTTGCAGACACAAAGCATTCTTTTGTAGGAGCTGAATTTCACAAAAGCACAATGTCCTTTTCTTTAAAGGAAAATACAAACTGGAGAGAAGAAGTCAACAAGGTACAGAGAGTCCTCCATATTTATTGACTGTCTTGGGGACTGAATGCTGAAAGTAATTTGCACCAAGTTGTTCACCAGTTCTTGAGCTTTGACTCAGTAATTTGCTTTACTTGAAAATGACCAAGGAAGAGAGCAGGAATTGTGCCAGTCCAGGATTTCAAACTTAAAATGCAGGAAGCCTGAGAATACTGCTTAATTTCTGCCCTGCATGAATACATTTATTGCAAAATCTGGAGGGACTAACGCAGAGCCCAGCAGTAGGTTGGCTGGAAATATGCAACAATGCTTATACCCATGTACACTGCTTAGATCAATAGTTTACCAAAGACGAAATGAGCCCCAAAGCCATACGCAGAAAATAGGAGGAGGGTACTAAGAAAACTGGGCTGTATAAAATGTAAGATGTTCTTTTAAGAAAGGTGTCCAACAGCTAGTGTTTTCTTAAATTTCAAATGGGGAAAATAAGTGATTAGGTTAGGAATTCACAAGACATGCCAAAGCTATGAATATTTTGGCAGTGGGGTAAGCAGCACAGGGAAGTCCACCATGGCCAAATTATAATGCAAATGTCTAAATATTCAGGCACTGCAGCAAGAATTGCCTTGTGGCTGGAGTCCAGGAAATCAGAGCACCGAGCAGTCCATAGAAAATGATAGCTGGCAGCTCCCGCAGCAGGAACAAGACTAAAAGTTGGTGCCTGGCCCGTCAAACATTCCCCATACTTCTGTCTATTTCACTGATGGAGGAACTATGGTACAATTCAAATAGCTTAAATTTAAAAATCTCAGCTCCATATTCTCTCCAGTAAGGGCAGCAAGAGTGGGTAAGGAAGAATTGCTTCCTGCTGCACTCCATCCTGATCTCTGCACAGATCCAAGAATCTTTATGCCATGTGTTATCCAAGCCCACTGTGGATGGTGGTGGTTGATGGGTGGAAAAAAGGCACTGCAGGGTTCAGTTGCCCTCAGCTAGGGACTGCCTCCGCTCCCTCCCGCCTCCTCAGGACTTAAAAAGGTCAGATCATCCATGATTCCTTCGACCACCTGGTATGGCAGAATCTGTCCCTTACTATACTGGGGCCACAGTGCGTGGCACAGTCAGGAAAACACACAGACGACACACAGACACAAGCCTGCTGCAGGGGGCTGCATACAACCAAACCAAGATGTGGTTTGTGCCATCTCTGTACTTGCTTTTTATTCCCCAGCAATCAGTGGATTATCTTCCATGACTACTCCTCTGAGATGGTCAATGCAGAGCTGCTGTTAGTGCTTGTGTGCAGGCCAGTAACGCTGTGCCGTGCAGGCCAGTGATGCTGTGCTGTGTAGTCTAGAGAGTGAGAAGAGCTGCTTTTCTGTAATGGGCACACTGCATCTAGTGGCATGAGTGTGAAGAGCCTGTAAAATGCGCTATAAGCATGGTTATTTCTATATAGGGTACCCCTCCAGCCTTCCTCTGAAGCTGAAGTGGGCCAACATTTTCAAAACAGGCTTCGTAAGCACTACCCAGTCCACCAGAAAGGTAGACTTCTGTGTGCACCTGGCTTTTCTGTTGAATACACCCATGTCTGCATTCTGGTGATCTTCAGAACGTAGATGGCTTAAGAAAAAAGATTCTTGACAGAGCTCCATGGGCATGTCACGAAATTGATATTATCCCCATTCTGTAGACAGAAAAGAGAGGCACAGAGAGACAGGGACAATTTTCTCTAATTACTGGCAACATACCCACTAAGAACCGTGGCTTACGGTAACCACTTAGTGGAAGATGCTCAGTGGCAAAATGTTAATGTCTATTACTTGACCAAAGTAACTATGGATTTTACGTTGAAGTAGGGGCCTTGTAACTCACATTTTTCTTACAGCTTTTTCTGCTGCTTGCTCTATTAATGAGATGGACATGATTAACACTGACCGCAGACATGTAAGAGGAATTCTGTTGGGACAGGTATATAGTATGCACAAAACATAGCCTGTCTGACAATGCTTTCTATGGCTTTGAATTCAGCAAGGAACTTTCATCTTTTTACTTTTTACCTCCACAGGCTGTGAAAACTTGGTGAAACATATTTATCACTGTTCATCACTTTTTTGTTTCAGCTTTATCTTTGTAAAGAAAGGAATCTTGCTTGAAGTCTCAGATTATCCTTCATATTTCTCAAACCCAAATCTGGCCATAAGATCTGTCAAAGAAGGACATGGAGTCCTTATTTTTGCTCCTCCAAGTGCTATGTTCCTGATACAGATAGTGTTCTTGAAAATCATATTAACAAAGCCAAACTCTATGCTCTTGGGAAGATACAGTCATTGCAATCAGGGCCATTATAACAGCAATAAACTGGAAAGAATTAAATTACTTTTGTTGAAGACTACCTATTCCCAGTCAGTTGCCTGTTGAATCTGATAGTCATATAACCTAAGCAACAGATTCAGGGATCCCAGCATCTGCCAAATCAGCAGGATGAGGAAGATACACTCTGGTGGCTTGGAAGCAAAGTACATCTCTTTGATCTGAAAGAAAAGGGGAAAAATGATGGCAAATTCTCTTCCTTCCTATTTTTCAGCATTAAGTGTCTCAGAAAAAATGTTTCTTTGAGAAGTGATGTAAACCAATTCTTTGCACATTGGTACTGCTGGTTTTGCTGGTGAATGATCTCCAGATCTTATGTTCTTGAGTTTTTTTCAAACAATTTAATTGCTTGTATTGTTTAGGTTGTTTGGTTTTTTTCCTATTAGACAGAATGTCTTGTATATTGCAGATAAAGAAGGCACCTTATTCCTCGACCAAAGGAATCTAATCTGTGGAGGAGAAATCTTTTACTTCTAGGACAACACTTATTTTTAGATTCATACATTAAAAATTCCTGGGGACTGCCATGGCTGTCCAGCTGAGTCATACTCTTATAAATAACCCCACAGGACAGAATGGCTTTTCTTTTAGGGTAAGACACTCTTCCACAGATGAGAAGTGATTGAGTCTGGTCCTTGGAAGCTTCTTGGAAAAATCACACTGTTTTTCCTCCTGTTCTCAAGTGAAAGGAGAAATTAAGAAGGCATTTAGTAATAAACCAGATTTCCAGCTTATCTGAAGAGCTCTCAATAAAGGCCCTCATGGGCCTATGTCCTAACAAACATTTAGATATATAGTATCTTTACAGCAGTTCACTTGATCAAAAGACAAACCTAGCTAGATTAATGGCCGCCACAAGTGTTAATTGTTATTATTTCCTAACCTGTGACACAGCAGAGAATACAAAAGGCTGATAATCTGCAAATAGCTTCAGTTCCTTCCTCTGCCACTGACTGAGGGAGCAATTTTAAGGGATTCACTCGCTCTTTCTGCACCTCAGTTTGCCACCTGTCAAGTAGGAATCATGCCATTTAGCTTCCAAAATAAATTGCTAACATGAAAGTGGTATTTGCTATGCCACCAGTTTCTGCAGTGCCACACACACTGCAGTTATTCACTCAGTTGCACAATGTAGGTATGTTTCTTGCAGTAATTCTTATTGTACTCCTCGTATTACCTACACAGCAACAGGACGTCTCTTACTTCTACATACTTGCCAATGACTGTACCTTCTTGGTCATCAACCCTTCCTCCATTCCTTTTTCATAGTAACTTTGTGATAATCCACTCTGTGCTGGACAAACGTACCTGAGAAGGATTCATCTGGGGCAAGAGAAATTCAAATGTCTCGGCATTCTCCTGAACTCCTAAAAGATTACATTCTTTGTTCATGAATGACCTTATCCAAAGGACTATGGCAGAGCTGGACTCATGGGCTCAAGTGATGTATCATGATGGGTGTTGGCAACTGACAGGTTTAATTTTTATTTCCTTGATTTCAATAAAAAAACGCTTTGATGGCCTCATTAAGTGACTGTAATACAACAACTTGATGCTTTACATCCTGCCTCTCAGTCACTTGGAATTACAATGTCCTTTAAAAGAAATCCTACTGGAATCAATGGCTTCTTGAAGATCAACGTATTATTTATCCTGTTTAAGAGTGACAGAATTATATAACTTTAATTGGACCAAATCTTGATGTTATTCTTCAAAACACCTTAGATGCTTTGCTTGATCTGATTATAACTGAGTAGGAACAGTCAAAAGATGAATGAGTAGGAACTTCCGAACCCAATATACTTAGAACAAACCTTTCCTACAGGACTGGTCTGTCAATTTTGAGCCTTAAGCTCAAATTCATTATAGCCCCTTTAAAACCACTATTCTTTGTATTTAATATTAATCCCAGATTATAAAATGAAACATACATCTTTCCAACAGCCTGTTCAAAATCCTTAGTTCCACTGGAAGTATTTCACATCATGTGCTCTAGAGCTACACCATAACGGAAAATAGAGCTGTAAGCCATATTGCTAGACAAGCCCATGAGCATGCATGATGGGGCTGGGAATAGAAACAGCATTAATATACCTTGGGAATGGATGTAAAACCTATGCCAGCTGTGTAAGTAAGGACTGATTGTCCTTCCCACACCATGACACACACTGCATTTAATGTGTCTATTCCTCTTGAGCTGGTCCCAAATTTAGGACACATAAAGGATTAATCAAGCTTATACCCCTGACATGGCAGACAAAATGTTTCTGTACGCTTGAGTAGTGAGAACAACTCTATCAGAACCACCTTGTATAGAGAAGAGTCTGTGCCCTTTCAAGAAACCAAGGGAAACAGTCAGATGCTTTTGTATTTGGATGGTCAGAACACACTAAGTATATATCCCAAATTTTCAAAATCATAGGATTGGTTTAAAAGGTATGACACTTAAGAAAATAATAATAAAGGATTGGTTTTCTGCCTAGTCATTTTCCAAATCTTTGCTGCTTCATCTTTGACCTACCATCTTAGAACCAGGAAATCTGCTTTATTTTAAAAAAAAATCACATGATCCAGGAGTGAGGCTTTAGAGAAATCCCTGCCAAATATGTACATTGACAACTCCACAAAGGCTTTTGTTTTGGGTCTTCTGCTCCAGCGCAGCTGCAGTTTTGCTTTTGACATGTTTATCCAGCACATTCAACATGAAATTAATCTTATATCCTTTTTTCTAAATATGTACATTGTCCTCAACGAGGGGAAACTTGAAATATAGGATGTTTGAAAGAAATTAAAGTATCAACTGATTAGACTCAATTTACTATATTCATCAAATGCAGTCTTAGTTTTCAGCTGTAAACCCAATCTGGTTGCTATCCAGCAGCAGTTTCACAGTTACATGTTCTGCATTAAAAATATATATACATGCATACATCCATATGTCCAGGGTTTCAGTACATTGGAAAAAATTCTGCCTTGAATTATGCTCCACTGAATTCAACAGAATTTCCTAGGAATATACATAGAGTAGGCAAAACTAGATCCATCACTGCTGCATAGCCTACTTCCTTCTTATTCCTTTCATTGATTTGCCTCCCATTTGGCCCCATTCTTAAAGTCTTTGGCAGGTTAAGAGTTAGGCAAATTATTTGGAAACAACTTGTATTTACTGATCCTCATTCAATGTATAAATTACACAATGCAGTCATGTGAGTTGAAAGA
This sequence comes from Buteo buteo, assembly GCF_964188355.1. Taxonomy (NCBI): domain Eukaryota; kingdom Metazoa; phylum Chordata; class Aves; order Accipitriformes; family Accipitridae; genus Buteo; species Buteo buteo. The sequence continues at coordinate 51,163,053 of NC_134172.1, read as the reverse complement.
AGGATTTTTGCTAATATCTTATTTAAATACCAATTAACAAGTAAGTTCTAAAGATACAGACACTTTTATCACTCATGTGTTTCCAAAACATTTTAAAACTTTGATGGAGTGCACAAATTTCTATTCCCTTCTGAGCAACTAATATCCATTTAAACACCACATTGTTTTTCTTTTCTTTCCACTTCATGTCTGCTGTTTGCAAATTGATCCTTATGATTATAAAAAGTCAAGGCAGTTATACCTTGAATTGGAATGCCGCCAGACCTATTATTTGCAGGACTTTCTAGCTGCATAAATAGAATGTCAACTACCTGAATATACTAGGCATACAAAGCAACATAGAAAGCCAACTTTAATTAAGAGGCGTAAAAAGAGCTCCACTATTTTGTTAGGGAAAAATGATAGGTACAACTGCAATTTCAAATAATTCACCCAGCAAAGAGCAGAAGTGCATAAATATACACAAAAGCCAGCGCAGTAGTTCTCAGTATAGATCTAATTAAATTTAGTCGGAACAATGAATTACAATAGATTAGTTTATGTCTCGTAACAACTATTGTATCTTTCTTTGTACTTAGCAAATTTAGTCTTTTTGCAGATCTTTTGCTTACACAGGTGCAAATTTCTTGAATCTGACACCGTTTCCTATCTCACTAGTGATCTTTGGCTTTTGTTTTGCACCTACCAGAAAGCTACGCTCCTCTGCCACCTAGTGCTTTACAGAAGTATATTTTATATCAACTGCCAGCTCCTGCTAGCATAGTGTGTTCAACAGAATACATGAGGACTGTGCAGAAACCTTTTATTAAAATTTCCTTGCTAAATGGGCCATTAATTTATCAACCTCTATGGATATCATAATTGATCACTGCCAGAGATCACCCCTATCTTAGTATGATACAAAATCTTTTAGCAACTTGTATTTTAGGACATTACATCATCTTCCTGGTTCTTTCTAAAATGTAAAATAAATTTTTACATAAAATCCTTACAGAAGAAAAACATAATCAAATATAACATGTATTTAATCATATGAAATTTTTAGACAAAAAAGAATGTCTTTTTCAACTACTAGCAGGTTCCCAGTGTATCAAAGTGAAATTCCCGAGGTATGTATTTTTTCTTTTTAAATGGATTCTGGAGTACAGCATTTGTAACAGCCAGTATGCTTTTTGTTAGTTTTAATTTACATTGTTTCAAAAAGTGTATATTTATATATTAGTAGTATTGCAATTTATATTTCTTTCAAAATTACGTATAAACAGGGTTTATTTCAAGTAACAGACTATGCCACATTTTAGAGGAATTCTGGAATATTTTTTTTTAAAGTAATAGAGCTTCATATTGTCAGTGTTAATAAAACAAAGCTATGAAAGTAAGCTTTCTTTTACTCTTCTTTTGAAGGAAAAGTCATTCAAACTAAACTGTTCTGTCTCTCACTGAAGATGATTTCTTTTTTTGAAAATTAACTGGTACTGTATCAGTTGCATATACAAATCTTCAATATTTGTCAGTTGTTTCTAATTTTTCTTTTAGAGACCATGAATACCAGATATTTTAATGACTTTTCCCCCCACATTACTCAAAAATCACTATGAAACATTATCAAGCATGTCCTCTTGTCTGGATTGCACAAATGCAGTACTAACATAAGCAGTATGGCTATGAATCATCACCTAACCATGGCCTGGCAAGTATCTTAAAATGTCTAGTGTTGACACAGCCTAACTTCATTCATGTTTCATAAGAACTCTATTTGTAAAGCACCTTCGTTGCTACACTGATACTATAATTCAATAAACTAAACTAATGCAATATACTGCCAATTATAATTATTACTCCATTAGCAGAAACCACACGTCCTCCTTCATGTTTAGAGAAAGTCTTTTTTTTTTTAATAATACCTCTGTGTTTCTGAGAAATTAACCCATGACTCTCAACATCCCATGTTAATTTAGCTTATTTCTCTACAGAACCTTTGTCAAAAATATATAAAAAGCAGCTAAGACAGTACAGTGTAATTGGTCCTATAATATGCAGACAAAGAAACAAAAAAACCCTACCTCTCCGTAAAATACATATACACCTTTCCCTCGGGACAATATATCTGTCTTACTGCTTGGCTAATCTCACCTCCAATCCCTAAAATACATATACACCTTTCCCTCATGACAATATATCTGTCTTACTGCTTGGCTAATCTCACCTCCAATACGTCAGTCTCATCCCATGCAGCTCTGTCAAAAGAAAGACTTCCACTCTGCATCCTGCTTGCCACCTTTTATTGGCTTCAGTTCTGAATAACTGAAAAACAGATATGACTGCAATAAATCCTGTTTGGACAAATCAAAAAGAACTTATGTTGATTGCTTGGATACTGTCAACTAAATGGCATCAATTTACACTTATCAGCTTTCATTATTCCCTTAGACTATGGAAGAAATATAACATCTCCGCTAACATCTGTTCCTACCAGTTATGTTTCAGAACATGGAATCCAGAGCAAGGAAAGCAGAAGTGAGGTGTTAAACCACACACAAGCCCACTCCTTAAGCAGGCATAATTGGCTCAGCCATGTACATACAAAGGCTATTCTGGAAAGCGTGGTCCTGTGTCCTCCACTTTCATACTCCTACTGTCCACGTTGCCACTTTTCTGACCCTGACATGAGCCAAGCTATAGGGGGGTACCCACTGAAAACCAAGCTGTAGAAAGCCAGGGAACAATTCTTTGTCAGCATAGCTTCCCAAACCAGGACAGCACAGGAGCAGATATGCTCAAGTACCAAGGAAACACAGGGGCAACCTAGCCAGGGTTAGGGTCAGGCTTGCATTTTTTGGCAGCAAACAGCTATTAGACTGGCTGAACTGTAATACCCAACAGTACCGTTGGTATATTAAAATCCCAACCAAAAACCTGAAAACAGCCTTAATCTTAAATGTAACAGTGCTATGGTGTGTCTAAAACCTTAGTGAAAATCCACCGCTAGATGCTGTAACTGCACCACTGAAGAGTACCAATGCACAGCAGAGGGCAGAGTTGCCCCCTCTGCAGAAGACCCAGGATGCTGTTGTATGCTGTTCTGTGTGTTTTTTTCCAAGCAGACACTGACCACCCAGACTACTTACTAGCAATGGCTGCAAAGAATCAGTTTTTGGTCCTTATCAAATTTACAGACTTCCAGTCATTACATTCAAATTCGTTATTTCACTCAAGAAATCACTGTGCACTTTGGGGGCGGGGGGGAGGGGGGGGGAAGTCTTTCCATTTCCCTCATTTCCCTTTAAGACAGAAAATTATTTTGTATACTGACAACTGCAAGAAACACTTCACCTTCAGCCTGGTACAGAAAAAGAGCAAATACTTCATGGCAACCACTAGTTAGCTCAAAACCAGGAATATCTCAAACAGCAGCACTGTGGAGAGCTCCAGGCAGATTCTGCTAAGAGCCATGGAAATAACCAGATAACTGTATCTTTGCTTGTAAATATCCTTTGTTTCTAACCAACATTGGTTTTGAAATTGTGGGGGTTTTGTTTGTTTCTTTTGTTTCTTCCAAAAGAGCAGCCGCCAAAAACAGAAAGCATATTTCCCTAGGATACTTAACATACTTTATTTTACATCTGTGAATGTTTTCCCTTTGTTGAAAAAAAACGTTATTTACAAAACCAGCATAGAACATTAACATACAAATTATTCAGTGTACTGTACACAGATGTCCAAACCCAAGGTAGATCCTGATTTCTCTTTAATTGTTGACTGTTATGATGTATCACTGAGATGCATTTCCCACTGCATGCTATAGAAACAACACCTGACTGCAACACCATATGGCACGACACACGATTCAAGCAGGATTCCCAAAAGTGCATAGGTTATCCATATCAACATTGTGTGAACAAAACAAGGAAAATATTCTTGAAAAACATGATCTTTCTTGCTGTAGCAACTGTTTTTGTTAGCATTAGTTCTAAAGCATCAGTTTTGAACAAACCAAGACGGACGCTTCCTGGCTCTTTCAATGATCCGCTTGCCTTCATCTTTTTCTGTGGGCTTTTCTCCATCATAAAGGACAACAGTCTCTACAGTAGGAGTATTAAATGGTCCTCCCTCCTTTTTACGTATTTCCATCCGTATCAGTTGAGTTTCTGCTTTGACCTTTGCATAACAATAGCCACAAAGGACATGTTTCTGTTTCAAGTTTCCACACTCAGGACAAACATCTATGTTCCTCTGAAAAACAGTAGAAAACAGTAAATTTTGTAATTTGAATAACAACAACAAAAGAAACAGAGAACAATCACAAACTACTAAAAAGGCTAGATGAAATACCAGAGAAATTCAATTGCCTTCTCAAAATTCTTCTATGTATTCTGCAATGCATTGCTACATCAAATGCTTACTATTAAAAATAGCCTATGAAGTCAATACCTAAATCATTATGCCTACTGATGACTGGGAGACCCAATACCTATCAACTCAATTAGATGCACAGAAAGGATAGACCTTTTCCATTTATACCAGCTTTTTAGCTAAAATTCACATTCTGTTGGCTTTCACTTTTTATTTAACCACAAACTACAGTCACACATGATGAATGCACCCGTTGCAAAGTATTTTGAAGATTACAATGTATTCTAAGCTTATTTATAAACAAATTCCAGAAAAGTCCTTCAGTCAGTACTGACCACTATAATGATTCTCTACAATAAGTGAGATGAAAAATGATTGGTGTAAATCTTACTCCAGCATGCTTGTTTCCCATTAACAAAATCATCTGCAGTGAATATGGCGGCAAGCCCATGGAAATTTGGTGATTACCTTTACTTTTATAAGCTTATTGGGATTTCTTCGCCTGCAGCGGTTCACTTCAATGGTGCGCCTTTTCTTTGGTGCCGCCATCCACAAGACGCTATCTAAGAAGCTGGGCACCTCGTTACTTTCTCTAGTGTCGCCTACTGGCTCTGGAAGACAAGCTGGAGCTTGGACAGCTAATGCTGGTCCTGAAGGAAAAAAAAAAGTAATTCATTACAGCCAAGCCCCATTTTCACGTGCAGCTGAGGAAATATGAGACGGATGCTACCGACACCCCCAAAACGAGGAGGGAGGAGCGGCCAGCAGCGCCCCTCGCCCCGTTCCCTCACTGTCCCCAGGGCTGCGCGCTCTCCTGCTCCAGCCCCCTCCCTCCGCTGTTCAACGTTAGAAACAGGTCCCGCCGGCCTTCAGCCGGGACAGGAGCAGGCCGGTACCTACCCCACGGCAGGCTCTGGCCCCCAGAGAAACCCAGCAAGAGGCCGCGCTCCAGCCGCCCCCAGCAGCGCTGAAGGAGTCCGCGAAGCCGCGGCAGCGGACAGAAAACCACTACCAAGGCCGCCATACCGCCACACAGCCCCGCCAAGGCCTTAGAAGAAGGGAAGGCGGTCGCTCCCCCGAGCGCGCACTGGGCATGCGCGCTGTCGCTGAGCCTTCTGGGAAACCGAGTGCCCTGAGCACCTGGCGGCACGGCCGGGACGGAGACCAGGACTTCACGTCCCAGCATTCCTCTCGCTACCAGGAGGGCGGGGCGGCAAGCGGGGCACCCGAGGACTTCAACCCCCAGCATGCCCCACGGCGCGCCTCGTCACCAATCGCGTCCCTCGAGGGCCCGGCGCTCCTTCCCGGCATGCTCCGCTCTGCTCCACCTCCTGGCCAATCAGCGCGCTAGCTGTGTTCGCGTGGAGGAAGCGGGAGGAGAGACTGCGCCTGCGCAGAGGGAGCTGGTGAGGGGAGTGGAGGGGTTTGTTCCAAAATGGCGGAGCGCGGCTACAGCTTCTCCCTCACTACGTTCAGGTGCTCGGCGGGGAGAGGGCTGTAGGCCTGGGCTCTCGGCAGGCGGGCCGGCGGGCGAGGGGGAGAAGGGCGCACAGCCTACGCGGAGCGGTCTTCCGGCGCCGGGGCAGGAGGGAGTGGGTACTTTGCAGAGTCATCGCGTCCCCGGCGGGTCGGCGGAGCCGGGCCTGCCAGCGCTTGGGGGCGGCGGCGGCTGGACCTGGGCAGAAGGGGCGGGCGTAGGGAAGGCGACTGGGATCTGGCGCCTTCGCCTGAGGGGGGCACTCAGCTGGCTGCTGGGAGTCTTCGTGAGCGGAACGGCTGCAGGGGCAGCCGGGGAGAGAAGCGGGGGCTGAGGTGAGAGTCCCGGCTCCCACCTGATCTGTGTCGCTGACCTCGGACCCGAGAGCAGTCGCTGCTTCTATCTTCTGTCGTTGCTGTGAGTCAGAGTCACTGTGGGGCCGACCTAAGGTCTGTCTCGTCACTGGTAGTGCCTTATAGCGAGTGCTTGGTGAAACGGTTTAGCAAACTTAGGGTCCCCACGCACTCGCTTTAGGGTGGGTAGTAATTCCGTAACTCTGAGCTAACTGGAAATGCGTGATGGTAGCTGAGCTGTGGTATCTTGAGAGCTTGCTTCAGAACAAACTTTGCAGATGTGGGAATGAAAGAAGCTTTCGGATGAGTTTTAAATAGTTTATTTTCCTTCCTGCTGCACTTGCAGGTGGTGCTCTCCTTCCACTTTGTGTTGCGCACAGCTAGGTGCGGGATGGTTGCATGCACGGAATGAATATGCTATTGGAGTGATACCTATTAAAGTGTTGATCTAATACATACACTTAAGATTAATTCAGAGAAAAAGAAATTACTTTCCATTCTTTTTTGATGAAACTGTTAAGCTATCCAGAACTATATTTTATATATAGAAGGGAAAACTGAATGCAAGAATCTTTGTGCTGCTTTTGGTAAAGTGTCCCCTTAATCTCAGAGGCGAGTAATGCTGTGTAATTGGAAACTGGGTTACTACAGGCTTGTTGCAGTTAAGCAAACGAAGCAGTTCACAATCTAAAACTCGGAAAAGAATCTTCTTGGTGGATGCCGCCAAATGTGCCTGCTTTACTCAAGTGGGTTAAATTCTTTATTAGCTCTTGGAAGTGGTTTCCTAAGGGAGTTACAAACTTTTTGTACTGTACAGAAGTACTACATGCTCTGAAGCTTGAAGCCATTTGATTTTATACTCACATGGAAGAGAATACACCTACTTACGTTTTCCCTCATTCACCTGTTCCTTGTGCTGAGAATTATTTATTTTAGGTTGTGCTTACTTTTAAAATATTTTGCTAATGTTCTGTATATTTAAATTGCTGGCATAGGAAACTGTTGTTCTGGTTTGTTAGTATTTTGTAGTGGAGAAGCTAGAATTATTACTGTGTCACTTTTATACACTGTTTACTCAGTGTATAAATAACTACACTAATTGATTACTGCTTGCTTTTTTTCCTAACTGCTCTAAGCACTGAGTTACATAATTTTCTATTTTACTTCTGCATCTATTAAAACAACAGTGTCTGAAATACAGCCCAGAGAACAGATCCGACTTGCAAAATCACTTGTCCAGTGAGTGACTGGCTCTGTGCTGTCCTTTTCCCTGGGGATCGAGAGTGGACCCCTTGATCCCCCCTCATTCTGGATGAGTTACTTTGTCAGCCTGACACCTGCTGCTCTGTTCTTATGATTCTGCATCCATGACCAGAATGACATGGATCATTAAAACAAAATGCAGGAATACCTGGGGGTGGAATGGGAGCTGGTTTTGTCTTGTGCCATTGACCCGATATGTGTTTGTCAGTCAAAAAGATTGGCAGTGTTTTGCTCGTACCTTTCAGCAGTGAACATCAGGGTCTTGAAAACTTTTGCAAACCACATGTATAGTGCCATTTCAGTAGAAAGTCATGATGTGCTCTGAAGATTTTTTCCACTGAGTGGAAAACTTGTTTAAAATAGTATGAAGTTGGAGGACGGACTTGTCCTCCTTCAATCTGCATCCCAGTCACTGCTCCCTATCCAAGACACATTAGCTTTCATGAGAGTTGTAGGCGGGTGCTGTTTGAGTATCCCAGTAGCACTGTGCAGCAGTGAGTTCTGTGCTGAACAGGTCCAGTTCTTCTAGAAGCTGTTATGAATCTTCAGACTTGTGGTCTTTTGGGGAGGGGGGGTTAAATTCTGATTAGAATATGCTGATGCTAGGTGTAAAGAGGCTTAAAAAAGCAAGTTAGCATCAGATTGTTGTAGGAAAGATTTGAGCATATCAGAATTATGTTAGGCTTACTTTTGCATTTTCCTTTTTAGTCCTTCTGGAAAGCTTGTTCAGATTGAATATGCTTTGGCTGCAGTGGCTGCAGGAGCTCCATCGGTTGGGATTAAAGGTATGGTGAAGGACTCAGGATTCTGAGTATCATTTGAGAGAACTAAAATTGGTTAGACTATGTACTAGGTCTTTTTTCATCTTGCCTTCTATTACATATTCTGTCTTTCTTTCAGTGGATTTGCACATCTTTTAGTGGGTTTAATATTTCCTTTTTTTTTTCCTGCACCTCAATAATTTTTCTATAAAGAAGGAAGGGAGCTTAGAGCCCCATGCTAGGGGAAGAAAATTGCTTGGGTGATTTTGGAGACACTGAGCTGGTAGAAGTAGACTTTTTTTTTTTTTTTTTTGAGTGCTCCTGTCTCAAGTAAATAATTCCAGCTGTGTGTCCATATATATAGAAATTACACAGAAAATTACCTCAACTGCCTAATTATTAATATCTGCTTCAGAATCTTCAGAATGGGATTATGGGAGCTGTATGATTATTTAAAAGGAGAAACAATGTGTTGGGTGGATTCATCAAAGTATCTCTGTTTAATGTGATTGTAAACTTGAAGAGTTTTTTAAAAAGGGAGGAGCAAAATTCTTTACAGTCCAATAAACTTGTTCTGTGTTTTGACTGCTTTCCATAATTCTAGTTTGATACTAAAAAAAAAAAAATCTTGTTCCTTTCCAGCTGCAAATGGAGTGGTGTTGGCAACTGAGAAGAAGCAGAAATCCATTCTTTATGATGAAAGGAGCGTCCACAAAGTAGAACCAATTACCAAACATATAGGTTTAGTGTACAGTGGTATGGGTCCAGATTACAGGTATTAAAAAATTTTATTTGGTCGCCATTTAGATGCATTTTCATAGAACAAATGTAAGAAACAGATAGCAATTAGCTGTTTCCTTCTAAGTGTATGGCATAATATTATATTGTATTACACAGTATATAAAATTCATGTTAAGGTTTTCTTAATATATTCAGTACCTGGTCAAATAACCTTCTATCTAAAGAACGAGTAGGGAATGAACAGCAGTGTAATTCAACCTTCGTTTCAGTTTAAGTATTTCAGAGATTACTCAGCTGATAAAGATAACCCAGCACAGTGTATTTTTTTTTTTACATTGGTGTTATGCCAGATCTATAATTCCTTAGCATAGTTATTTATTATGAGTTTTCAGTTCTAGCTGTAACAACTGATTGGAATATCTTTGACGTACTAATTTTGTCTTTGTTTCTAGAGTACTTGTGCACAGGGCTCGGAAGCTGGCTCAGCAATATTACTTGGTTTATCATGAGCCCATTCCAACAGCTCAGCTAGTACAGAGAATTGCCTCTGTGATGCAAGAATACACACAATCTGGGTATGTGGTTTTCTGAATTTTGAAGTTGCTTAGAAAGATTATGTTGTTTAAATATAAGGAATAACAACTACCTGGCGATGGAATTTTTTGTGTCAGAAAGGGAGTTTTTCGATGGACAATGTCCACAGAAAGTGGGCCAGTGGGAGGAACACTAACTGGCAGGGGGTGAGATAGGGTCTTCGTATCTTGAAAATAAACATGTCGGGCAAGGCAGCATGCTTTTGGTTTTGTACTGTTGGTTGGCTAGTCATCCCTGATCACAGCTCTGGGCTGGTGGGAAGCATTTGGGGGAAGGTTAACCCATCCAAAATAATTTAGTCATCTTTGGTTTTCGCTGAATAAATTTCACATATCAACTGTGATTTTTTTGGTTTGTTTTTGGTTGGGGTTTTTTTCTGTAGTGGTGTTCGTCCATTTGGTGTATCACTGCTAATTTGTGGCTGGAATGAAGGGCGGCCATATTTATTTCAGTCGGATCCCTCTGTAAGTATCCTATGTTTGTAAATTCTACTGCTTTTTTAAAACATCTAAAGCTGTATATGTGCTCATGAAATACTTTCTGTGATGAGAAGAAGAATGCAGAGCTAGAACAAAAGATCCTGTAACATAACTTCTGAAGTCAGAATGAGCCAATTTCAATAGGTGCTTGGAGGAGGCCTGGATCACTCTGTGCCTGCATGTTGCTCTATTGCTTGAGGGATGGCAGCTGTTTTTGAGGGAGATCACCATCCCTTTTCATGCCTTCCCACCTAGCTGGTAGTGACAAGAGTGGCATTCTGCAGCAGGTACCAGAAAAAAAAAGAATGACTGCTTATGCTGCTCAAATAGTTGTTCCCTAAACTGGATGGAAGTTAGGCCAAAATCTGTTGCATTGTGAAATATAATGCATATGCTTTAGAATTTAATGACAGTTGTTAATTAAAGTGAGTTTATTTGCTGTGTTTACACTGCACTTCTTTGTGCAGTGAAAAACTACCCTTTGATGCATGTGTGGGTTGTAACGCTTTACGTCAAACAAAAAAAGGTCACTGTAGTGATCCTTGATAAGCTTCAGAAATTTGAATTACTACCTGATGCTCAAATGTAAAAAGCAAAATGCAGGTGTCTTGTGTAAGGCAGCTTGATTGAGGCATAGAACTGCTGACGGTCTTCATGCCAGAGGAGAGAATAGAAGTGATGGCTAAATATCCTATTAGCAGCTAAGATAAATCAGATGGTTGATTTGCAACAAGTTACTTAATCTTAAAAAAGAAGAATATATGGAGTGAACCTCAGAAAAGATCTGACTGTATTAATTGCCAAGGGTAAACATACTATTTCTCTTTAAGGAATCCCAAATCAAAACTAGGCTGACTTATTAAATTCATCTTTCAAAGTAGCGGGAGGATTAAAATAGGCAGGCCCTATACAAATGTTTTGTACACTTTCACAGCATATGTTTCCATATCAAATTAGTCTGCATGTGATCCAAATTAGGCTTGTATATTCTCAGTACATTCAGTATTTTCATAATTCCTTCTGTACTTTTTACCAAGTAATTGAATACATAATGTTTGACTAAGTTACACAAAACAATTCAATATATTGTTGCTTTTACAGGGAGCTTACTTTGCATGGAAAGCAACAGCAATGGGAAAAAATTATGTCAATGGAAAAACATTCCTTGAGAAAAGGTAATGTATTTGATACTTGTCTGAAAGGATACTATCTGTTTTGTTCAGGTTCCATGTAAAACAGCCAGATAAAAAATGCACACTTTCAGATTATCAGAACAAAGTTTTAAAATACTTAAGATTGGATGCTTCCAGTTTACTTATTTACACATGCACGGGAAATTTGCTTTATTTAAACTCCAACTTTTGTGTTTATGGAGACTTATTTCAGTGCAGTAAACATTATATTCAACATATTTGCAGCAATAGTTCTACACAGCGTCAGTAGGAAAAGTGGTAAAATACTTTTTTTACAAATAATAACTTTGACTATAAATATCACAGTACTTAAAAATAACATTTGTATGAGAAACAGGAAGATTTTAGTAGTGTTTGGGTTTTTAGAGGCTCTAGGATTATTAGGATTTGGAAAGATCTTTGTCCCATGCTGAAATACATGAACTTCTGTTTACAGATACAATGAAGATTTGGAGCTTGAAGATGCCATTCATACGGCTATCTTAACACTAAAGGTTAACAAAATATTTAAGAAATAAGTTTCTTACTGTTATGACATTGATATGATGCACTGAAGTATATTTTCTTTAATAGGAGAGCTTTGAAGGGCAGATGACAGAAGACAACATTGAAGTTGGAATCTGTAATGAAGCTGGTTTTAGGAGGCTTACTCCAACCGAGGTTAAGGACTACTTGGCTGCGATAGCCTAGTAGAAACTGAGCAAGACTGTGTGATTCACACAAAGGTCTTTTTAATTTTGGCTACTTAAATGTTTTTGTTTGCAGTTTTTGCATACTTATTTCTACATGGTTTGTCTGAGAGATTTTTTAAATATCATGGGTGCAAATGCAACAGTCCTAATATTGTAATACATGGTATCTTATTACAGGTAATTCTTTCCCTTGATACATGGAATTTTTGTACACAAAATACTGTACAAAATGTAAAATTATAATGACAGCTTGAAAAAGGCTGAAGAATAAAATTTGAAGGCCACTGTTTTGGGGGAAGGTGTCTGTGTGTCTTTTTAATCATAGCTTGTTTACCTGCATAAAGCTGAGGTTTTGGTATCTTTATTGTTGAGGAAACAGAATTTTCCATGCAGCCGTGATGAACTCATGTTAGACCTTCTTTTAATGAATTTAAATTTTGAGTGGACAGGATCATTTTTTCACTTTGGAATATTGTTTAAATGTTAAGTAACTTCCAAAAATGGTTTTATCTGGTGTAAAAGATCATGTACTTTCACAAAGAAGCAGAACAGTCTTCCATTTCAGGTGTGACCTGTGATCTACTTGAGCATCTCTGCCCTTGACCCTCTTGGTCTTTGTGTCTCAATAACTTGTTTTCTATTACTTGGGTTATTTTCGTGGCCCTAGAAATTGCACTTTTTCAGCCCTGAAATATTGTTAGAAATAATGGAAGTAGTAGCTCTTAGTGCAAACTAAATGCATTTATCATCATCAATAAAAATCAACAGGAGTTACAAAGCAAAATGAGAGTATGTAATGTAATTACTTTATCCCTTGAATTGTGCTGAAGTGTTTTCCAACTTGCAAGATAACTCAAAAGGTGCAGTAATGAAAAGAGCACTTAATTTATGCATCACAACTTTTACAGGTGTAGAACTAGATGCTTGAATATTATTGTGTGTGGGTGTATGTATTGATACATTTGTTACATGTGTAGAGTCGTCCAGGTTATACAGAAACACAAAATTTACTGCAAAAGAAACAAGATAAATATACTTTTTTCATCAGAAATAATCTGGTCTGCAGCTGTTTAAGTTACTGTTTGCAGATTTTATTACACTTGATTGTAATTTTATTACAGTCTGATCATTAAAATGTTGATAATGAACTGGGAGTGATAGCTGGATCACTCTGCTTTTACGTAAGGCTAAGCACGTATGGGAGCAGCCTGACAGGTTACGTGTTAGCAGCCATAACTAATGAAGAAAATGTAAAGTACGAGTTAGTCTGCAGAAAGCAGTGTATAAGGTGATTGATCTGTTCTTTCCAATGTCTGTCTTCTGATGTTTTATGTTATCATTAGGTAAATAAGAATTTCTGAAGCATGCCATAAATGAAGTTTTATTTCCAAATGTCAGAAATAAAAGCTGTGTCCAAACAGTTCATTAAGACTTAGTCCAGATCACTTTTTTGAGTATTTTACTATGAAAACAAATCCATGCTGATTCTTGTTCTAGAGAAAATTAACATCTAGGAACTGAAACTGGAGACTTGATGTTGCTAGATCTTTTAACTTAAGCTTTCAGAATCATTCGGAAAAGCAGAATGCTACTTGAATATTCATACACATTCAGTCAGTTTTTAATGCTATATAAGTATTTAAAGGAATTTTGTATATGAAAAAGTGCAGCTAGGTACATCAGAAAATGGTTAGCATGAACTGTAGTAGCTTAGTTGCCTCTTCTACTGGAAACAGTTCATTAGCAAAGAACACCTTATGGAAGGTAGTTGAAACCAAAGCAATTTCAAATAAATCATGCTCTCTCACTCCCCAGATAGTAACAATGTAGCAAACAAAAAAATGTTTTAAGGTTTGGGGTGTGTGGTTTGTTTTTTGGTTTGGTGTTGGTTTGGTTTTTTTTTTTTAAATAATTGAACAACTTCCATCTCTGTAGAATTTTACTCACTTTTTACAGGTGGTGAAGGGAAGTGAAAAAAGAGTATCTTCCATCTTTTCCTGGGGTTTAATGTTTTAAATGTAGTAATTGTTCTGTATATTCTATGGAAAATATTGTGCTCTAAGTAAGGAGGGCGCTGCCTTCCAGATACCTGATAATTGGGATAAATGTTGAGGGGGGCATTGTCCACTTCACCACACCCTGTTAGGAGGATGGACAAGTATTACCATGCGGAGTATTTTTACTGAAGCATTTAATGAAGTGCATAGTGGTGTTGGTTTTACTTTGTATTGTTATGGACCAACATTGTAAAGGGGTGGTAGCATGAAGTTAGTACATTTGTCGGATGTTCTGAATGTCCTCTTGTCATGACCCAGACTGGACAGACCAGAGAGTCATGTTTAATTCGAAATTCCCTCGGGCTAAATTAAGGTGAAAGGACACCAAACGATCAGTTAAAGATTTTATTCATGACAGAAGCAAACTGAACTGAGGAGGCGTGGTAGTAGGTGGCAGGGTTTCTCACAACAGGAATTGGCATAAGACTACTTCTGTAAACTGTGTAACCATATACATCAGTTCAGGGAATAAGGAGATCCCTCCCGTTGAGTCACGAGGTACAAAGCAGACCCCCTTGCTTTCCAGACTCCTCCTCAGAGAAGGGTCTAGGGGTGGCTGGATCTACTCTTAGTCTCAGACTTGGTCAGTGGTTTATATCTTGAAACAGATGAGGTGTAGGGATTGTGGAAAAGGAAAGAGAGAAGAAGACAGAGAAAAAGGAAGAGAGAGAGATTTCATGAGTCCTGGGTCCAGCGTTGGTTCAGTCAGCCGAGGGGTCCAGTCCCAGTGGGCTTGCATGCCTGGGGCTTCAGTTGGTGTCCTTTTATCATCCTTGCTCCTCCTTCAGGCGGGCACCTGAACTCGAACTCGTCAGGTTAATCAGCAGTTTGTGAGCCTTTGGGCTTGGGGGTCGTTTGTGGAGTAACTTCTTCCCTGCAGATCCCTGCAGACCGGGCCATTGTTTGATTTTTGTATCAGAACAGCTTATCACAACAGGGAGCTGCGCACCCTCCAGCATGCCCTCCCCCTCCTGTTGCTGATGTCTGAGCTGATGGGCTTTTCACCTTGGTTCCTTGCTGTGCACTGTTTGTCTTTAAGCAGAACTTGCCCCACCACAATGTTTGAGACATTAACTCTTTCAGTCTCTCACACCTCCTGTACCAGCTTGCTCCAGTCAGTGCTTTTAGGAATGTAAACTGTTTGAATTGGTAAAATAATGTGTGATTTGATTATTATTAAAGGTGGCACCTTTTTCTTTTGAGAACAAATAGAAGTGTGCCTTGAGAAAGATGAGAATGCTGTCAGTAGCTATCGCAGCACCATACATTAGTATGTAGTCTCCTTTTACGACAAAAAGCTTAAAAATTATCAGTTTTAAGTTTCCTTTGAGAGTGCTTTTTTCAGGCTGCCTCTAAGGGATGATCTCATAACCCTCATTGTAATTCCTGTGGTAATATGTAATTGTTCCATGCTTTGTGTGAAACGAGGAGGGTAGGTCTATACCATAGTCTAATGGTTCATTGCCAGTTACTCATTTTGATGAGCCACCAAGCTGGTAGTTGAGAAGGATGGCTTTTACACTGTTAAGAACCGAGTCCTAATGCTGCCTGATATACTTGAGCCCTACAGAGAATCATAGTTCATGGGATGTGGTGTAATTTGGAAAGAATATGCATAATATTTTGAACTCAGGCTTTATTTAGAGTATTAGATAATTTTTGTAGTGGTAGGCAGATAGACCTTGATATTATGCTGTTCTAATGGGGAAGGTGATGTGGTGTGGGTTGTTTTTTTTTGAACTGCTTAATCCTACACTGAAGAAAATCATTGCCATGCTCAGGTGACTGCATGTCTAGAACAGTAACTAAATTTTATCTAGTATTTAAAGGGAACCTTTAAACTGCAGGGAACTAATTTACATCTTTTTCCATTCAAAATCCTCGGAATCTAAGGAAATAGTAATTTTGAGATGTATTTCTCAAAATCACTTTAGGTGTGAGAGATACTAGTGCAGTGGAGTAGCAAATTATATGGTGGTTGTGGTCATTTTCAGAAAGTGCAATTAATTTTTATATTTTGTAAAACAACTCGCTACATAAAGGGGGGTAAAGGGGGAATAAAGTGGACAAACACTGTTCATTTGTAAGAAATGGCAAATTACAAGTTTGATTACTTAAGCAGAGCATGAAGTATGACTTTGCTTCATTTTTCTTATGCAGTCATCTGAAAGAAGAAAAAGAGACACTGGTCACTTGAAGTAGGTAATGTCTTGATTTGCATGTCCTAGAAGCTGATGTGCTCTGAGGAACTCAGGATAGTGTGACACCTATGATAACAGAGAATTTCTTTGGGCTTTTGTTCCTTTAGCTAGTAGGATCAGGATCTGAGAACAGCATCACAATTTCACGAGGTTATTACTTCAAGTAGGTTCCAGTGTGACGGACGGTACAGGTGCAGTAAGCCCCTTACAACTTGCTTTAGCTTACTATTGCTTGGCAGAACCTTGTGAAATCATTTAGACAAGTAAAGATAATTACTGGAGGGGCCAGCCACCAGGAGTAGGTGGAGAGAAGGCAAGTTAGGGAGTATCGCTGCAGCCTGGAGAGAGGCTAGAGACCACGGAGATGTCTGCTCGTTGGAAGCAGCAATTCGGGCTGAGCCAGGAGGACGCTTGCTCGCACTTAGCACCAAAGGGTTTAGTAAGGCCCGTTTTGCTTTCTGAACTTCATCAACCCAGCGTGCATTGAGCCATGGGTGCTTCTTCCCCGCTGACGTTCAAGCCCAAGGCTCACTTGCCTCTGGCCTTTCTGACCTAATGTACTGTCTTTGCTCTTTAATAAAGGCTTTTCGGGATAAAACGCGTATTTATTTGAGGACCGCCGTGACTGTGACCGCAGGCAGGCCTCGGAGGAGAGCCGGCCTGGGGCCGGCGGCGCGGCGCAGCGAGGCGGGTGCGGCGGCTGTCCCCGCCCGGCGGCCCCGGGGGAGGTGCTGGGCCGGGCCGGGCCGACCCGCGCCACGCCGGCCCGGGCCGCCTCCTCCCGCTGCCCGGGGCGAAGGCTGTTGCCGCCGGGTTGTGAGTACGGGCTGGGGGGGAAGGCGGTGGCGGGGGAGGGAATGGCGCCCGGGAGCGCCCGGAAAGGCGAGGCGAGCCCGGGCTCGGGCTCGGGCTCGTCGCGTCCCGATGGTGACCGGGGGACAAAGGTGGGCAGGAAGCCCGCGTTCCGCGGCCGCCCGAGTGCCCGCCGCCCGCCCTGCTGGGGAAGGTGTGCCGGGTGACGGCGAGTCAAGGAGGGTGCGGCCGGGGCCGGCCCCGGGGCCCGCCGCCGAGAGGAGCTGCGGACAACCGCCGGGGGCACCCTGCCCTCACCCAAGATGGCGCCGCGACCTTCCCGGCGCCGCTCTCACGTGAGAGCCGGGCCGGGGGCGGCAGAAGCGGCCGTTTCCGCCGCTCCCCGCCGAGGGCGGACGCGGGCCCTGGGGGCGGGGGGGGGGGGAGGGAAGTGGAAGGGGGTAATACGACGCCGGTGCGCGGCTGCTGAGGGTGGGAGGCCGAGGGGGGCGGGCTGCGGGGCGGGCCCGGCCCGGGGGGCGCCCTCAAATGGCGGGCGTGTCTCGCGGGCGTGGGGATGGCTGTCGCCGCGGGACCTCTCTGCGCGCGCGCGGTGGGCTGAGGCCTCCGTCTCAGCAGGTGGCCTGCCTGCCTGCCTGCCTGCCTGCCGGCCGGCGCTCGTTTTGACAGCAAACGTTAAACGTGTGAAGGGTTTTACTTTTCCTTCCTACCTCATTTTAAGGAGTACTTTTTCTTCTGGAGGCCTTGTGGTTGATAGTGAGGCCGCCTCGCGGTTGTTGTGCTGAAAAAGTGGTTGGGTTTGCAGGCTTACTTTCACTGAAAAACTTGAAGTAAGCTTTGTCTTGAAGCCTTTTTATGTTTGTAGAAGTTGAAGCTGCTGTGGTGAGAGGCGCCAAAGAGTAACTGGGGGGTGTTACTCTTGCTTTACATACAGGAATAAATTTGTGGCAGCGGTGAGGACTTTGGTGGGGGAAGGACTGATTTCACTGGCCTCTGACCATGAAGAGAGTCAGTAGGTCGTGCTGGAAGGCATTAGGCTTTTTGGTTGAGAAGGGGGAGATTTTGGTGGTGTTGGGTATTGACTGGACCAGTAGCGGTTAATGCTGACTGTATTTGAACTTGTGCATAATGCAAGGGTGACTTAACTGTTTGAAGCCAGGCTGCACAGCTGCGCTGGCAGAGCCAGTTGTTCTAGGACCCAGGCAGTATGCTGTTGTTCATTTCTCAGCTGAAGCTGCATTTGTCTCGCCCTTTAATACCAGTTTCCTTCAATATGTAGCTTAGGTAAGAATTACAGGAGCATGTGTTTATACATGTAGTTGGGAGTCAAAATAGATTAATTTCACTATTCATAGTGGCTATTTACTGCGTGTCATAAAAAATGGTATTGTTTGCTGTGGTATTGAATCCTACATTTATCAAAGCCAGCCCACGTTCAGTTAAGTAATTCCTGTCATACTTTGCTCAGGAAGACACACTAACGTAATATGGATGCAAAAGAATAGACTTACCAGATGCAACACTGTAAATCTCTAGTAGAACTACAAGACAGAGGTTTCCACATCTTAGCTCTAGAATTACGAATCGTAGTCTGTCATGATGCTGTGTAGTGTTGAAACTTTGCTGGGGGTTGTTAGGGCCTCATTCATGGAGTTGTGCAGTGTAAGTTGGAAGCTGGAGAGAGCAGAGCTGTGCTACTCTTAATTGTAAAATACAATGAGCTTTCTCTATGCTGTGTTAAAATACTTGCTGGGAGCCAGATTTCGTAGTTTTTATGTATGTCTGTAAGTGTGGTGGGTAGCTTTTATATTTTAATGGTTACTGTGATGAGAGAGAGAGGCAAGATCTGGTTACGGCATTAAAAAGATCTTTAATTTTGCTCTGGATGGCAACTTTTGCAAATGAGCTGTGAGAGCTGAGATCTCTCTAAGTGGCTAGTTCAGTGAAGGGCTCACATGTCGGGGGGGAAACCACAAACTTGCAAGGTGTGTGTGGAGACTCGAATGCTGCCGTTCTCCCTTGCTGAGAATGGAGATCTTCTGAGGCTGTAGGTTGGATCGCCAGAAATGAAGGAAAGGGATTGAACTCTTTGGTGGGACTTGCACTGAGGTTCTTGATGCTTGCGCTTTACAATTCCAGTTGCTGTTGCACTAAGTCTATTGGAAAGCTCCGGTGTATACTGCTGCAAAGACCTCTTTTGACTGTCTTTATTCTTGACCATGCAATAACAATATTCTCTTTTGCTTTCACTTGGTAGGAATAATGTTTCCAACATGTCTGTGCAGTCGCTGCTTTGTGAAAGAATTGCTGTTGCCAAAGAATTGATCAAGAGAGCAGAAGCCCTTTCCAAGTCCCAGAAAAGGAGAATAGAAGGTGGGGCAAAACTATGTGGCAAACTGAAGGCTGAGCTGAACTTCTTACACAAGGTGGAGGCAGGGAAGGTGGCCATAAAAGAATCCCATCTGCAGAGTACAAACCTTACCCATCTCCAAGCCATTATTCAGTCAGCAGAGAACCTGGAGGATGTCATCAGTGTCCTCCGAGTCTTTGCTTATGAGGACAGGTTTGGAGACAAACAGACGCTGGTGGTAGATGTAGTTGCAAACGGAGGTCACACGTGGGTGAAGGCCATCGGTCGGAAGGCTGAGGCCCTGCATAACATCTGGCTAGGGAGAGGCCAGTATGGTGACAAAAGCATCATTGAGCAGGCAGAGGACTTCCTGCAAGCAAGCCGTCAGCAGCCAGTGGAGTACAGCAATCCCCACATAATCTTTGCATTCTACAACAGCGTGTCCAGTCCTATGGCAGAGAGACTCAAGGAGATGGGAATATCTGTGCGAGGAGACATTGTGGCTGTGAACTCGCTGGTGGAGCCATCTACAGAAAACCAGCACCTTAGTGCCAGTGAATCAGATGACGAAGGCCCTGAACTCCTGCAGGTGACCAGAGTAGACCGGGAGAATTTAGTGGCCAGGATTGCTTTTCCTACCCAGATCAAAGTAAATGTGTGCAATAGGGTTAACTTGGACATCACTACCTTAATAACCTATGTCTCTGCTCTGAGCTATGGTGGCTGCTACTTCATCTTCAAAGAAAAAGTGCTAATGGAGCAAGCAGCTCAAGAAAGGAGGGAGAGAGTCTTGCCTCAGCTGGAGAAGTTCATGGAGGGGAAAGAGCTCTTTGCCTGTGAATCTGCTATCAGAGATTTTCAGTCCATCTTGGAAACGCTGGGAGGACCTGGGGAGAAAGAGCGAGCTGCGTTGCTTGTTAAAAGAATTAATGTGGTGCCAGATCAGCCATCTGACCGTGCCTTAGGACTAGTGGCTAGTTCAAAAATCAACAGCCGTTCTCTAACCATTTTTGGGACAGGAGACACTTTAAAAGCCATTACCATGACTGCAAATAGTGGTTTTGTGAGGGCAGCGGCTAACCAAGGTGTCAAGTTCAGTGTTTTTGTCCATCAGCCGCGA
Source organism: Buteo buteo (assembly GCF_964188355.1). Classification (NCBI taxonomy): domain Eukaryota; kingdom Metazoa; phylum Chordata; class Aves; order Accipitriformes; family Accipitridae; genus Buteo; species Buteo buteo. Next base: position 51,142,606 of record NC_134172.1, on the reverse strand, counting down.
GCATTGACAGAAAGCAAAGAATCTGTTGCCACACCTTTACCAAAGAGCTGCCCAACTGATAATGGACTGTAAGTTATTTAATGAGTTAGTCATTGAAATATTGCAGGTGCTGCAGTGGAGGCGTTTGGAGAAATAAGAGGTGTCATAATACATTTTTGGGTGTGTATCAGTGAAAACAGTAACTGTAGCAGCAGAAGGGTTCCTCAAGGCATTTGCAATATCTTTACTCAGTTCTTGCTTTCTTTGGTCAGCTGACCATTAATTTATTCACTAAGTTAATATAAGATTTCAGTAATAATTGTTAACTGGTGTACAGTATATTAATTGTATCCATCCCTATTAAAAAGTTCAGTTAAAGCACAGTTACCTTTGTGCCCATGTCATTTTTGTCCTTTTCAGAGAGATTGAATTCAGCACGTTAGATGGACTTCAGGCTTGACTTCTGGGGAGCTTAAATCTTTCTTTCACCTATCCTGTTCAACTGAATTTTTTGTGGATTCAGTGGTACCTTGTGTAGAGACCTATGCCTTTTTGTGTGAATGCTGTTTCCTGCAGACATGACTAGTAGCCATGAATAGAAACCAACTTAAGCCTTCCTCCCAACTTAAGCCTTCCTCCCAACTTAAGCCTTCCTCCCAACTTAAGCCTTCCTCCCAACTTAAGCCTTCCTCCTTTTGCTGGAAGGAACCCCTCTATGTATACCATGTTAGACTGAATTGGGCAACAGCTTTAAAATTCCCAGAAAAAAAATCAGTTGAAATTGGAGTTTATTGGCACTAATATGTTGTGACTCTTGGGCCAAACTGGACAGCCAGTGGTAGCAGACCAAGGAGGCAAATCTGCTTCCCTTTTCTCTCAGCCTTTGCCCAAGTGCAAAGTCTTGCTGTGTGCAAAACCCAGTTTAAGGCTTCAGATTACAGAATCCTCCTAAACTGAACCTGCACCCAGGTAGGTTTTGATACTAGCAAGCTGTCTGCTGAGTACTTGTGGTGAACTTGAATTTGGCTCTGTTTCTTGTGCATTACCTGAAACAAAGCCTCACTGAGTTCCTGTAGTGTTGGTGTGGTGGAGAAGTAGGTTTGTGCGGTTTGTTGTTAAATGCTATTTTGCCCTATAGTAGAGAGAAGCTTTTTCACCGGTGTTGTAATTGCTGGTCTTGCTCAAAGGGTAGAATAAAAAACAGTCGTTGTCATCTCCCCACCCCCTCCACCCCCCCACCCCCCCCCCCCCCAGGAGAGAGTTGCTGGTATAGAAGTTTTCCTAATGTTTTTGTGTATGCTGTAATGACAGCACTTGCTGTTTGGTATTAATTTGCACCAGGTTCCTAGTGGAAAATTTTGAGATGTCAGAATGAACCTCTTGGCCCTGAGCTATACACTTTATCAAGTCGGTGAAAGAGATACCCACATAGTATTTTATCAGTTGTTCAACAAGATAGCATTATTATGCAGTTTATATATACTTCAGACAAAGAACATTCCCTTGCTTCTTGCTACTCCACTCTAAATTTCTTCCTGCAGTACAAAGCAGCTGCAATGCTGCCCTTAGCCATAGTCTCTACCTGTTTCTTTCTGTCTCTGGTACTCTGGTATATTCCAGTGCTGGTGTAAAGATACTGGCATGCCAGCAAAACTACTCTGCATGTCTCCTCCAGCTGAGTAAGCTTAACTCAGAGGAGCAAAACTGTACTTATTGTCAGTATGACTCTTGCTCTGCTCTGTTCTTACTATGCCTGTAGAGTAACCTTTTAGGAGTTGTCGCCAATATCTACATGCTGTGTATCTTTACCTGTAACTTTTAAGAATGCGGAGGGCAGTCTGCTCTCCACCTGCCCCTTGTTTCTGCTGGTCACTGAGGTAGTTCATGGGGTTTAGTTAAGATAGGTGGAACTGGATTTTGGGTTTTGCTGCTTCAGCATCCAGTCTTCTACCTGCCAGTTTCACAGGTCTCCCTTTGTGAGTTGTTCTAACAAAACATCTAGCTTGTTCCTACAGCCTAACGCGGTGTAAGGAAACCTCGTGGCAGGATACATCCCCCACTGTAGCCATTATTTTCCCTCAAAGTTCTTCTGAAGGGAAAGGAGGACCAATGCAATGAAACTATATAAATAATATGTTGGCTGTGCTGCAGAAATGCCAGTCTGCCTTAGTAGTTAACAGTCCCAGCTTCACCATACAGGAGCTTAGGGAGATAGTGGTTTATCATGGTATGGTGGATTGACCAGAGCACAGTCATGGGTGTTTGTGAAATGTTACGGTGCTATAAACAGCTGGAAGGAAACATGCCTTTCATTTCTGCCCCGAGAGCTCTTATTCTGGACACCTGTATGATGTCTTTCCTCTGCCGTAGGTGTGGGAGCAGAGGTGAGAGAGGCCATCTGTGGAGAATAAGAATGAACTGTGTGTCTCAAAACTCTATTTCTGTTTGGTATCAGAAGTCCTGAAAGAAGGTACAAGAAAACTCCTAGTGAATAATTTACAAACAAATAACCTGGGAGAGAGGGGTTCTTTTTGTTTGCAACTCAGCTTTATAAAGCTGAGATTCCAACAGACAGCTTACTATTTATCACAGATTAATCTGTTTTACAAAGTTACAGGATATACTTAAAACTAAGTGCATGATAACTTTGCACTTATGCATGGTAATTTTTAGGGCCTTTTAAGAACTAATCCTTTGTATTTAAGTTACTTTTAATTTGCTTGCAGCCTTTCTACCCTGATGAAGGTTTTGAATGAGTAAATGGGAGAGCTGCTTCATTCCACTTCTTGTTGTGAGTCTAAGAAGTGGGTTTCCATCATTTTCCTTGCTCTACCCCATTCAGTACTCTTGAATATCCTCTTGGGCACCCTCTAAAGAGGTTTTTCCAAACCACAGTAGGGACGGCAGTGACCTGCATTCTTACATGGTAGGTGACTCAGAGAAAGTAGTGAAAAGCAAGTAACCTCTGTATTGCCTAGATAAGAAGTGGGTGAGCTCTGTTTGCTGTATTTCTTCACTCCTGCTGCTGCAGCGCTAGCTGACTTGTTCATAGAAAACTCTCACTACAAAACACTAAATGCAACTCTGTTTAAAAGCCTCTGTATCTGGAGCCATCATGTGGTGATATTCTTCATTACCAGTCATATTTGCCCAACACAGTAGTTATTGAATCCATTTTCTTTCTCTTACCAATTTTTAACAAACACATGAGCAATATTTTAGGAATACGAAACTCCAGGAATTGTCTGCGTGCCACTGTGTGACTTGAGGGGGGTTTATTGTTGTTTTGTGTGTCCTTGTTGCATGGTGCAGTAAAAAGCTCAGAATGTGGGTGTTCTGGAGGTTTTTTTGGTGTTTTGAAGCTTTTTAAAGCTATTTTTGCCTTCAGTGTTTTTTTGGCTTATTGGTCAAACAGAAGTGCAATGCTGGCAGACTGTAAGAATTGCTTTATAAGATGAAACCTGAAACTGAATGCTGGCTTGGAACCAAAATGTGTTTTGATTGTAATACTTCATGGCTTTTGTATTGCCTTCCAAGATATTGGTGATCTACATATATAAAGCAGTGTTCTGGTTTAGTGTGTTTAGATAGCTTCTACTTAATTTTACAAATGGGGGATTAGATGTTGGACTTCCCTTATTTATGACTTTACAAATGAGTAGTTAGAAGATACCAAATTATATTTGAAATTAAGCTGAAAAAAAATGGAAATCCAAGACTGCTTATCCTTTCTTCCAATATCACACTGCTTTGTCTACACTGCATCAGGCACTTGAGGATATGGAGAAATCTCACTTGCTGCAATGGATTCTGTTTGATTATTTTTTTCACTAAATGTTTCAGCATTAAGTTCCTCGGCAAAGATGGATTCCTAAACTGTTTTGGAGAACCTTGTTCTTCTGGCACTTTTAATTTATTTTACATTATTTCTGTATGGCTCCATAGTCTCTGAGGAGAGCCAGCATCTCTGTTCTGTGAAGCAATCAGTCTGTTCTCTGTGCTCCAACAGTGCACAAATGAATACCAAACAAGGAATGCTGTGATTGATGCTAGGCAGTACAAAGCACTTGGATATTATATGAGAAATAAGTAGGTAAGTTATGTTGTTAATACATTTACGTTTCTCATTTGTCTTCTACAGTTTTGTCAAAAGCAAACTTATTTTTGGACACAGCTGTGTATGTTCTTTACTTTCAGTTGTTCTGGCTGACAAAAATTTTCAGGTGAATGACTTGTTTTTCACTGTACCTGCAAGCCATGAAAACACTCAGGTAGTTTTGCATGTTGCAGCCACAGCTGTGTAAAAGTGTTATTCTTTGGTAGGTTAAATGGGCTAAATAGTGGTTTGTGTTTCAAACTGTCCCACTCCTCTGATGATGCCTTCAGCAGACTTAAAGCAGTCTGCTGAAGTCTTCTGCAGCCTGTCTGAAAATAGTTTCACAACCCTGTTCCTAGTTCCTGAAAACTGAACATAGGCTTGGTTGCAACAGTAATAAAACAAGAGAACACAAGCAGCAGTTGTTTGAATTAAGTTTGAGAGGAGACCTAGAAAAAAATACCCTAAAATCTTTTTTGTTAAAGTGGAGCAAGGAAAGTATTTACAGTAATGACAAAGCATGTAGTTGCAATGACATTCTTTATTCAGGTTATTAGGCAAGCAAAACAGCAGAGGTCACCTATTATCTAATTAACCTGGTAAAGCAAGAGAGAATTAGATGGGACTCTTGAACTGAAGGCTATGGTTACAGTTTTCCTGCAAGCTGTAGATTTAGAAACTGCCCCACCATCCAGCTTGCTGCAGGCGTTGTGTGTGTGTTCTTTTGTGGTGAAATCAACTCTGTAGGTATGTGTGGCTGTTGCTTTTCCATCAAGGTTTAATGTTGCAGTTTATTCTAAAGTAAAAACAAAGAGAATGAATGTAAAACTACTACACTGAGTAACAGAACTGCTTGTAATTGCAACTTTGGGGCTTTGCAGATCTTTTCCTGTGAACACTATGCAGATTAAGGTTGTTCCCACATAAACTATTGTAAAGAACAAGCAAACCAAAAAGAAAACCCTCCCCAAGCCTTCATTGTTCAGAAGATCCTTCTGGCCATTGAAAAGATCCTCGCTTATAATGTCTTATGTAAGACATTGCTCTCTTAAAAAAAAAAAAAAAAACCACACAAAAACACAAACAAAAAACCAAACCAACCAACCAAAAAAACCAAACACCCTCCCCCCCAAAACCCCCACACCAAAACCACCCCCCCAACCAAAACAACAAAACCAACAAAAAAAAAACAAAAAAACAAACAAACAAAAGAAAACTAGAAGAATTAGCAACATCTTATAATGATATTGTGTCCCTTTATTCATTAATGGGGCTGAGTGCATGATAGGGCAGCTTGCTGTGGTAATGAGAAACATGGAGATACAGGGTGCAGAAGTTTACACTGCAGTGTAGGTACCAAAATCCAGGGGCTAGAGGAGTGAGTAGCATGAGTGCTTGATAGTACTTTTTTGCTGAGGTTCATCACATCCATTTACTGAAGCATTTGAGGTCTCAACACTGCCTTGGTGGTAACAGTAGTGAAGTTGATAGTTTACAGCAAGCTCAGGAAATTCTACCATAGCACTTCCTAGTTACATTGGTGGTGATAGTGTTGACTAATATCAGGGGTTGCTCCATTTTCTGAAACCACACTGGACGTGATATTATAATTTCCAGTTTTCCTAGCCCAGACATAGTCCTACATGCTATTGAAATAAGTGGGAGAAACAAAGCACAAATGTTTCCAAGGAAATGTTTTCAAGGGAAAACACTCTCAGAAAATGAGGCAGCTGATGTGAACAAGTGTAAAGGAATATGGAAGGTTAAGTCAGTGTCAGATTGTCTTGCTAGCCAGACTAGAAGCATGGCAGGAATTGGTGAGGATGGGGGAAAAGTAGTTCTTTGGTGTATCCCTTTCCATGCACTGTGCCCTGCTGTGAGCTCTGGAGAAGCTGCTGATAGCTCTAAGGGACGAAGTCTTCAAGTGTAACCCTGTTTAAGATAAGATCTCTGGGTGGTGCATCACAACCTTGCAGGTGAGAGCTCCATATGAATGCACGATACAACAGACCCTCTGCTGGTTTGCAGTCCCTGAATTTCTGACTCCTCTTCAGGGTTTTTTTCTGTAGGGGATAATTTGGCCTATCTTTACAGAGATGAGGTGCACCAGAGTGAAACATCGCTCAGGCAGACCACAGGCCTTCATAACAATGAAACTCCACCATATAAATCTGGTTTGGGTTTTTGTGGGTTTTTTTCCACATTAAGAATGCACATTATAAGCCAGCATTAACTAAATCCACAAGAGAAGCCTCTCTGAAGGAGAGGGGAGTTGCGACCTCCTTACTTCACATACATCTGTAAAATGCACTCATCCATAATAACACAATTCATCTTAAGGAGTATATTTATTTCTTATTTATGTTTTTGGAAGGAGGAGAGGAGCAGAAGGTGGCTAGATCTCTGGCATGCCAGATACCCTGCCAGAAATAGACTACAATGAAAAGCAGTATTTTTTATGTCTTGCCCCATTAGTGCAGGAAAGGTAGGAGCACTGGAGTAACAAAACTGAGATAACAATAACATGGACAATCAAAGACAAAATGGGTCTTACCAGATATTTCAGTAGTTGACTCCTGGGTTGTTTCTTTGCTTGGCTCCACACTCGACTTAGGGGTGGATTCAGCACTTGACTCTCCGCTCAGCTCCCAAGTGGCCTGTTCGCCTTCTTGCACTCCAGTGTTCCCAACTTGCTCTGTGCCTTCCTCCTTGTATGGGTCTCTGCTGTAGTCCAGGTGGAGCTCTGTGCTTGGCTGCACGCTGGGATCTTTGCTTTGCTCAACACTCATTACCTCAAGCACAGGGGTAACAGGGGTACCTACAAACAGAATTAAAGGATTTTACATGGATGAGGAGGGTGGTTCGAAAAGCCGTTACTTCTAGAGCTATCTAAACATGTACATAGTTGCTTTATATGGGTCAGAGAGCTCAAGTAGGAGTTTGAGGAGGGGAAAAAATCTAGGAATAAATACACTTGGGAACATGAATCTTACTTCAAATCGACAAAGATTGATATGTCAATGTTTTTGACTTACCTTGTGCCTTTAGCAGATCGACCAGAATCAGAGCCAGCAGTGCTGAAAGAATTGTCATCTTTTTCAGCATGGTGACCCAAATGCCACGTTAAGCATGAGTGTTTGGACTGAAACTTGAAGTACGTAGCAGACAGAAAGCCCTGGGTATTTAAAGGCAAGCTCATACCTCTGGGTGCTTTGGCATCTGCCTGAAAATAACAGGTTGCAAAAACAATATCCAAATTACATTCTCAAAATGAGTTTAGGACCTGTCAGGGACTGTAATCAGTCAGTTCCTGCCCCTTGCTACAGGGTGAGATAGCCTTTGCTGCAAGCAGTAAAGGACATCGGGGGCAGAGAGGTGGGGCAATGGTGGCCCCAGCCTGCAGTAGCATCGATAGTGGTGTCATTGCATGCCTCTGGCAATGCTGGTTTCTCAAGGCAATTGATCCTGCTGATTTTGAATAAGGATCTTCAAAAATCCTTTGATATGACACTTGACAAATTGAATGTGCCTCACAGTAACAGGTGAAAGGTGAGGTGTGACTAAAAAATATGCAGCTGACTTCTGTGTTGTAAGGAAATAATAACAATCTGAAAGAACTGTTTTGGTCAAGGCTGGATGAGCATTTCCTTGGGAAGCCTTCCTTTTTCATTGTTGAAAACTTGTGTGTTTGTGCATGCGTATATCTAGCCTGTGGTATCTCAGGCAGCATCTCAGCCCCAAAGTGATGCATTTGAAAGGTTTGGATAGAACCAGACAAATCTCCAGAGAGGGGTGAGCTCCTTTGTGTGGCTTAATCAGCAACAATCATCAGTTGTTGTTCCAAGGGCCATTTCAGGTGCAGAAAAGATGCTCTGTTTGTGTGGATGTAGTTCCCTATAACCTTTCCCATCACTGCTCACCACTAACCAGGGAAGTGGGTCATGGCAAGACACGTGGAAGTTGTGGCAAATGTAACTAGGTTAGTTATGTTGTGGGGTCTGCTGGGGGAGCAGCGGACCTCTGGTCTGTGTGTCCAACTCTCTGTGATGCAGATAGGGAACTGTGGGCCTGGTTCTGTATATTCCATTCATATGAGCAAGTGGTGTAACTGCTATAACTAGCAAATCTGCAATAATTAGCAGAATTAGGTTAATGTCAAATCAACGTAAAGGAATTCAGAACCTGGGTCTCTAAAGTTCCACCCCCCACCCCCCCGTTTCCCTGATTTCACTTGTTTAATATTGCATCAACTTAGTTTTTCAGCACAGTGTTTCTTTCAAGTTGCTTCTACCTCTAGGGTTTGCCTGAGGCATTATTCTTCTAATCAAGCTTTTTATGGTGCAACAGAAGGATTTTAATTTTTTTCTTGAAGCGAAAAAGAAAAGCTGATGCCCATGAACACCTACAGATACATGGCTACTGCAGCAGATTTCTCCCCTGTTACTAGTTTCAACTGAAGGTTGATGTGTAACATCTTTTTTCAAATGTGAATGAAAGAATTTGTCGCTGACTCACCTATAAGAGGTAACAGCATGATGCACAGGTCAGAAATCTGCAGATAACTAACTATCTGCAATGAGCAAGATTCCTCAGTATAGACTAAGAGCTCTTGTTTTTCATTCTTGAAAATGTTTTTCTAACCCACAGTTGTTTTCATGAGGTGGTGAACCTGCTGTTTGTGAAGGAAGAGCAAACAAACATGCTGCAGATTCTGTTACTCCTACTGAGTTATTACTGTGCAAGGAAAGAGGAATTTTCATGTTACTCTCTCAGCGGATCTCAAATTTGTTTCAAAAGTATTTATCTTCCCTCCTCATGCGGCTCACTGAGCAGAGTTGCCCATCTTGCTCTTCCCAGATCTCTTCTGCATGTTTCATTGTTACTGTTTCTAACAAATTGGAAGCAGTGAATTTAAGCATTTTAAGGCAAGGTTGCAGGTTAGTTGTTTGTCTGGAGACAGTGTTAGATTCACTGGTTTTTCACTGCTGCCAGTCATACTGTTAAGAGTTGTTAAGGAGAAATCTCAAAAAGTAGTAAGCAAGGGGTAAACTTTGAGTGTAGGAGTTCTTGCTGTTTGGGGTTTTGTTTGGGTTTGGGTTTTGTTTTGTTTTGTTTTTAATTGGTACAGAGCCCGTCACTACTCAACATCTTCAGTGACCTGAAAGTAAATACAGTTAACATTGCTGAAAGAATCAACAAATGAGATGAGATTCCTGAAAAATAAATAATGGTGAGGACAGAGGTGTGTTACAGGTTTACTGCACTTAGCTACACTTTTTTCAATAGGCCTTGGACAACAAGGCAACTTATGTGTACAGGATAAAGGAATAAAAGCCATACTTAAGCAATGGAGGCTGTATCCTGGAAAACGGTCTTTCTCCAACTGTTTCTTTCCCCAAATTCCTGAACGTGGCCCTCAGTCCAAATATTAACATCCATTATAGAATATAGCCAAGTTAGAGAGGGTGAAGAAATAAACCATAAATGTTTGTTGCTGGAAAAAATCCCTCCCTATGAAGGGAGGAATCCTTTCAGGTGCTCAATCTGTTAATTTTATCAAAAAGAAGGATACAGGAGTGACTCACGGTTTGTAGTTTCATGGGGGTGTGTGTGGAATGCTAGCTCCTAAAGCAGTCATTAATGGCATGAACAGAGGCTTAACCAGAGACTGTGGCTTGATGCCAAAACAAAATTAACAATTTAGGAACTTATCACTGGACTTACTATGAGGAGACTGAGTGGTATATAAAAACCTGATGGATTAAAAAAAAAACCCTAGGTATGATTATCCAGTGGTTCCTCTTAGCCTTGTGATCTCTTGAGTCTCCATTGTCCAGATTACGTATTGATATTGGACTCCTAGGGAGAAGCAAATATGACTTTAATACTATGGAGATGGGTCACCACCTTCCTCTGTGGGGCGGTGGAAAATGTTTGGTCTCGCTGTTAAAATGCAGAAGGTTACAGCATACCAGGCACAGTTGTACAAACCATTCATACAACTATGTTCGGCTCACTCATGTGCAGAAGATGGAAAACTGTGCAAGTATCCACAGAGCATCTTTAGTCAGGAGAACAAAAGTGAACTCTGCCTTAGTTGAATTAGAGTTTTGAAGCATATCTGACAGAAACCTAATAGTGACCGAAACTGTTTGCTAATCCCTGTACTAGGATAGGATGTGATGATACTGTCTTCCACCATCTCTGTGGAGGGACAACTTCGCTCATTCTCTGTACCCATTTGGTCTGGGTGCCTTGATTGAGGCTGAGACTGGCATCTGGAACTCCAGTAGGTGTGAGACAAGCAATTCTTCTTTCTTACACTTCTGTGCCTGTGCAGTGGCTGGAGGTGAAAACTTATTTTGCATTTTATTAATCCAATGCAAGTATTCCAAAGGTGTGCTGTGCAGGCAAGCACAGTGCTAAGAGATTTTGACAGCAAGTAATGGTAACTGAAGCAGGTTGTGATATGTAGCCTCCCTTCCCCCTCACCTCCAAATTGGGAAATGTAGTGCATGGTATTTATTAAAAGGGTTTTCATGTCCTGAGAATATTGTGAATAAATGATACTATTTAACTTAATAAATTAAAAATAATTTTTTAATATGTATTTTCTTCCCCAGCTGATGTTTTTTATATTTCTTTCACCTAAAAGCAAGCCAGGATCATGAAATGAAGCTCAGTGGAGCTAGGATCAAAGCAAGGGACATTGTTTGTCAAATGGTGGAGGAACTAGCCAGAAGTTTACACAGGCTCAAGAGAAGGCTGCATATAAAAGTAAAACTAAGGGTACCTAAATACATGGAAGAAACGTCCAGCCCAGGAGGTCCTCAGATGAAAAATAGGATCATAGGATAATTCAGCTTGGAAGGAATCTCGGGAGGTCTCTAGTCCAATATCCTGCTGAAAGCAGGGTCAGGTAGCTCATACCAGTTTACTCAGAGCTTTATTCAGTCTGGTTTTGAAAGTTTCCAGGGACAGAGCCTGCACAACCTCTCTGGGCAACCTGCTCCAATGCTTGACAGTCCTCATGGTGAAAAAGTGTTTCCTTATATTCAGTCTGAACTTCCCTTGTTTCAAGTTATGCGTGTTGTCTCTCGTCCTCCCATTGGGTACCACTGTCAAGCCTGGCTTTTGGTAACCTTCATAAATAGCTGGAAAGTGAGAGAGTATTAGTTGGAGGCTGACATTACATGTGTTTATGTGTATATAATATAAAGACGACTTCTAGATTCTTACATTTCTCTGGCCACCTTTGCAAACAGGGCACGAGGCTGGGTGGATCCTTGGACTGGGTTATGTTAAACATATTGACTAGTATGCTTTGTTGGACTACTGTAGGAGGGAAAGATGTTGATCCTAATTTGGGTATCCGAAACAGCTTCAGAATGCTTAAAACAAAATGTAGCTGGTTATTTTCATTGCTGTTTGAACAATAAGCAAATTTTTATACTGCTGTATTTTGTTGTGTTTTTTTCTTTAAGGTGTGGTGGAATAGTTTTTAATTTTGCCATCTTACCAAAGGAGGTCATTTGGGAAATTGTTTAATTTACAGAAGTAGACTCAGTGCTAAAGACTTGTGAGTTTAAATTGCACAACATGAGACAGAAACTACTGTTTTAAAAACCAGCTGGTTTTTTGTTAGCAGCAAGGACAAGATTTTCTGGAAAGATGAAGGATGGTAAGACTATTTCATTCTTTTCTTGTGAGCTGAGGGTTGTAAGTGCCCTAGGGCATCTTGTGTCAGATATAACTATTTACGTTTTGGGAAAAGGATCTGTGGTAGTGTCTCTTCAGGTACTTTATTCGTATTTTGCAAAGAGTTTTCATCTTTTTCATGGAGATTAGCTTGGGAGAAAAGGAAAGTCAAAGATTCTGTTTCTTCAGAGTCAAATTCCACAGGAAGAAGAAGAGTTTCGTGGACTGTACTTAGTGCTTAACGTTCCAGCAAGCTTCATGGAGCTAATTTTTTTGTTTGTTTTGGTTTGTCAATAAGGCAAATCTTGGCCTTTTCTGGAGAATCTGGGAAAAAAATTGAAGTCAGGATCTTTTGTGTATGGATAAGGATAGGCTGAGTTACATATCAGAAGCTCTAAATATAACTGTTTAAAATAATGTTTTGTGATTCAGGCCAGACTTTCAGCACTACTTGGGACCCAGCCACTTTTTTCCCAGAAATCCAATGTAATTTATAAAGGTGAGTAAGTTTTTATCACTTCACAGCTGGGGATACTGAGGCACAGACAAGACTACAAGACTGAATGAATGATAACCTGCTGCCTCTTAGGGATGTCTCAAAATAAAGTATTTATTTCAATTTTTCCAGAGATGGGGGGGAAGCCATGAACAGGAGGTGAAGGAGGTCATGAGAGAAAGATGTTATGGAAAGTTAAGATACCTGGGGTAGGTCAGAAGGAATTGGTGTTTTGAGAGTGTGTTCTTTGTAGGCCATGTCTACAGTTCAGTGTAGAATAACTCAGGAATGGTAAAGTTGAAACAGGTCCTGCTGTCCTCACTTGAGCCCTGTGCAAAGTTGAGGTCTACTTTTATCACAGGGAGGGTAAAGAAGCCATGTAGTAAGCTGTTATTGGACAATTTGCCTACAGAGGGCCCTTCTTTCTAGATGTTATTAATGAGGTGTTTGGGAAGACCTTTCTTTCTGATCGTTGTAGGCGTTATTTGGGTTGTCTCATTCTCTCCAATAGCATTAAGTGCTTTTGGAATCCTGTTACATCCTTGCCCTTATTAAAATCTGATGACAGTGATTTCCATGAGCTAATGATGGAAAAATGAATGAAAAGTTTGAGAAATTAACCCATGATGCATGGTCAGTAGCAAGGTGGAGAGCTGATCTTTGCAGAAAAGCTGTCAGAAATCACCTGTTTTATGTGTCTTAATTTCTAAAGACATTTCAGAGCTGGCTTTGATGTTTGGCTGGCTAAATCAACCCACAGGTCCACTGTGTAAGAATATCCAGCTGCTCAAGTAAGGCAGCTTTAAGCCACTTCAGTGTGTAGAAGAGAATGATCTGGTTCTGTTTTACTTAAATGGTCATCTCCTATCAGTGGTTCATGCAACATCCAGAGAGAATTGTGTGCTATCTATTTAACAACCAGGTACTGTAACACCTAGTCATTTGGTAATGTAACCTCATCTGATGTTATTAGATAGATGAATGTAATGAAAATACTGTAGATAAATAAGAGGCAGCTCTTCTAATGCTCTAAGAACAGAGAAGATGGTTTATACTTTGCTTTTTCTGTTCAGTCTTTCAGTTTATAAGAATGTGGTAAGCTGGGAGCAGTATGAAGCTGTGTAGCCCTTGATTATTCTGTAGAAAGCTTCCACATTGATTAAGCACTTCACCTTGACTTCCTGTTAATTGTACAAACTGAAGGAGTGAAGAAAAGTAAAAGACCGAGCATGTGATTCTTTACTTTTTCTGCCCTTTATTGAGGGGTACTCTAATTTTGGCTGTGTAAATTTGGATGTAAATTTGAATACTTACATCTGGACTGATATAAAAGCCTTTACAGAAGCAGCCTTTACAGAAGCTCCTATTTAATTTTGAGAGTATAATTTGATACAATATAAATCGGATTGGGTTGCGACTTCCATGGATTTAACCTGGGTAAAATAATAAGAGATCATTCAACCAGCTTAACTAACAAAACAGAGATGACGCCCAAAAAGACAGTCTTGATTCCCTCTCCCCTTCTACTCTGTGCCCTGTGCTTTCTTTTCTGTTACCAGTGATGCTTAACTGCCTCCTGGGGAGCTGATTCAACTTGCTGATATGGCAGAAAACAAACTTTTCCTGCTAGACTGAAGAGTTAGAACACCTCAGTAGAGGTCAGATGAGCACTGGAACTAATGTAGGGAAACAGTGGGAGCACATGGCTGAGAACAGAGTCGTGTCACTGGCAGTGAGCTGCTTGGTCACCTTAGTTGATCTCATCTGGTTGCTTCATAACTCACTGGAAAGACATAAGTTGAAATGGTGGGTTGTAGTTACTCTTTTCTCTGTCTGTATAAGGACAAATTGGCAGTAATTAGTCCAAATGGAGCTGATGATGGCAGTTTTCCGCCAGACACAATAATGCTGTCTCAGAGGAGCCCCTGTGCACGTTGTGGCACTAGTGGTCTTGGCAGCACCAGACAGAGCTGTGGCCTGCAGGGTTACAGCTCAAAAGCACAGTTGGGGCTTCCCCCTAAGCCTCATTGTTGTAGTGGAAACTCTCATGCCACCCTAGCCTTGTCCATAGTTACTGACAGTGCCAGGGACTGGCATTTGGTAGCAGTCAGGAAAGTATGAGCCAGCAAAGCAGATGTGCAGTTTGCAGTGGTACTCTGCTGGGGAAAGACAGACGAATGGGATTAGCTGATGCATCGATTTGGTAGTGTGTTTAGAAGGAGATGCAGGCTTGGGTATTCTTCCTGCTTTTATCAACACGATAATTTCCATGCTCTACTTTATATTCTTGTTCCACATCCTTTCATGTCCCAACAGCATCGTGTCCTTTTGGCCTTTCCTTTCTGTGTCCGTTTCTCCTGTCACTGTTTTCTAAATGCATGTTTATCACTGTTTCATAAGACAGCTTTAGTCTCCCTTCCGCGAAGAGCCATCTGAAAGAGGTCAGGAGGGAAGAAGCTCACCTGAACTTTGCCAGGATGGAGTGGACAGAAGTATTTTCTTATCTGTAGAACTTCAGGCTCTCAGCTTTCTGCCAGAGGGCAGAAATGCTTGCTCGGATATAATGTGACCCTGCAAAAATGCTTGCTCAGATATAATGTGACCCTACTCAACCGTTGAGATCTTTGGCTTACCAAGCAGCATATTTGACCCCGTAATGTCACGGCTTCCTGCTGCCTTTGGGAGCTTTTCTGAAATGGAGTGCTTTGTGTAGGGAAGGATCTATGGAAAAACAAGTGCCATAGTGGCAGAGATGCCAGAGCTTGCCTACTCTGTAAAGGGTGTTCAGTGCAGTATCCTAATTCCAGCAGGTTCTGAGAAAATGGGAGAGTGCTTAGCAGAGGCACCTCAGCTCTTCTGCAGGAGCCATGGAGAACACATCTCAGTCAAATGTGGAAGATGCAATGCAAAATGATTTTATTTTCTTCTGTCACTTTTTCAAAATGTTTCAAGTTCTGTAGCTCTCTTAATTTTAAGGTTTTGTATGACACACCAAGTGCTGGCAATATTAATACAACACCACAACGTTGCCTGCAAGAATATCACTTCTGCTCATGAGAGGAACAAACAGAAACGTTGATCAGAAATACACTGTATGCTTTAAAAATGGTTTGTGAGTAGCATAATAAAGTCATATATTTCATGTACAAAAGGATGTTTCTTGTACCAGGGAAGCATGCTCTATTATGAATTGTTTTCCCTTTTTTAGGAATCAGTATTACTAAAGCTAGTGGAAGCTGTGAGGAGTGCCAGAGCTCATATTTTCTGCCTTTTCTAATCTTATGTGAGCGAAGAAGTCATCTTGCCCCCCTTCTAGAATGTTCCTCTTGAGGTAAATATCACACCAGTGATTTGGGTTCATCCAGCATTTTGGTTGTCCATTAATACCTTCTTGGTATGTGCCTTTGCTCCAACTTCATAACTTCATTGTTGGTATCACTCTTGATAAATTTTCCATATCAACAGCCCTTGAGCACAGCAGCTGTTGGATCAAGCAAGAGTTTGCTTTTAGCATCTTGATTAGTCTCTTAGATGTGGGCTTAGATATCCATGGATCCTGCTCAGCTTGCAGTTATGGTAAGCACTCTTTATCTTTTTGAATGCAGGACTGGATGGATATGAAGGATGATTAACCAGCCAAAGGGACAGCATGCACGTATTCAGCGTGTTTTGTGAAACCTTATTGATCTATATTGGGCCCATTGGAAGAATAGGGATACTTTAAACCTTTGCCACTATCAGCACATGAGTGAGAGACCTTCTCATCAGGGTGTTCTTGTAACATGCAGGTCATCCATCTTCAAATCAGTGCCCTGGTCTGTACTATAGTTCAAGAAAGATTTTTTTTTTTTTTTTTTTTTTTTTTTGGGGGAGAGGAGGGATGTTTCAGTAAAGAAGTCAATGATCATCTCTTTTGGGATATTTACCAAAAAGGCCATGCTAAGGCAATAATAGATCCTGTAGAGTGTTGAGATCTATCTCTTTCACTCTGGCTTTGGTCTGGATAGTCATAAGGTTTTCAATGGGATTGCTGTTGCTTGTTCCTGCCTTAAATGTATGTATTGGTTCTGTCAGTCTTGATTCTTTAAGTGCTTCTATTACTATTTGCCTACCATCAGTAGAGGGGTGGGTTGTAGAACTCAGAAACTTCACTCCCCCTTATCTGACTTCCTTTTGGAATTAAGACATTTTTAAATTTTTTGTGGAGCCAGCTGAGTTTTTTGGGTAGAATACTTTCCTACTGGAAAATACTAATTTGCCAGCACTGAAACATTCAGTGTGTCTGTGTTACTGTGTCAAAATGTTTGATAGAAACCGGGAAGAGAGGCTGGGCAGCCTGCATGGTTTCCTGCCAGCCTGCACCCCGTTGGCTCTCTGGAAGAGCCTTTCTGCCTAAGCACTCGGATAACCCGCTGCTGACTTACAGCCTCCCTTGACCAGCTCCCTCAGTTCCTGATTGTCCTAGTAATCATGGGGCTGAAGAGTCTGTCTTGTGAGAAGGGACTAGAAGAGTTTGGCTTGTTCAACCTAAGAAATACAAGGCAGGAGGTGACCTGTTTTGCCACTCTCAAACAAGTCAGGAGGGTAAGTGCCGCAGTTGAAGAGCTGTTTTAGGTGTTGGCACAGGGACAAAAAGCTTTATGTACATTTAGACTGGAAAAGGGAAAAGGAGGACAATTTTGCAAGAGCATTCAGAGGCGAATAGTGAACCAAAAGAACAAATGCTTTTAAGATGAGACATGATAGGTGCATGAAAGGGATTACATGATCTGATGGGGATAACTGGGGGCTGGGTGCAGTGACCCAAAATACCTCTTCCAGCTTCCCCCCCCCCCCCCGCCCCAAGACAGAGCAAGCTGGGCAAAAATTAATATTTCGGAATTTCTTCCTCTTGTAATTTTTACTACATACATCCTGTCTTCCGATGATTTCCCTTTCTCCTCGTTCTGCCCACAGAGGAAGAGAAATGGAGTTTTCACAGAGGCAGGATTACATTTTACAGCCTGATCTAAGCTCCAGTGACATTGAGAAGGGTCTGTCTCTCTCTAGGCCCTTCTTGTTCTCCACTGTTTGGTTACATCCAGTTTTCCTATTAACAGCGTGAAGCAGGAATGGAAATATTGGGCACGTTTGCACTGCGGTGCAGCCTCTAGGTCGTTCATACTCCTAGGTAATGTATAGTCCTCCACGCCCCAACTTTCTTTAGGTTCTTAGAATTTGATATCAAAGCTTCTATTATACCTGTATTTTAGTCTGTGGTTATGCAATTACTTTTTAAATCCAACATAATGCTGTGAATAGCTCTCCAGCACATCAGTATGCCTGACGACTTGTTCCTACCTTCTAACTTTTGCCTCTGTGACATTTGTCTGGCTAGACAGAGGAACTATTTTGCTGAAAAAGGACTCAAAACAAAAAAGTTGATTTCTGCTGGATTTGTTTCCCATCCTGGCTCATTGTGCAGCTTTGTGAATGCCCAAAGGGAAAGGATAGTAATGACTGTAAGAAGGCAGAGGTGTGGAGGATGGACTACACCATTCAGCAGCGATCTGGGTTTATCTGTGACCTTAAAAGCAACTGAGTTGCAGTGAAAATCGAGGCACACAAAGCAGAATGGATGCCAGAAATGGAGGCAGGGCTTGCCTTTCCCTTGTCAACAAAGGAGCTATTTGTAACGCAAGGTGCTGACTCCCACCGGGGAGACAGGAAATTCTGGTCCTATGCAGTGTGCCTGCTACTTAGTAGGTAAAGCTGTTGTGATTTGTGGCTAACCAGAAAGGCACTGTTAGTACAGCAGTTGGGATTTCTGTTGAGAAAAAGCATTAAGGGACTATATTAAAGAAGAAATAATTCTTTGACTTGAAAGTAGGTGTCAGATGACTGGCTAGGAGAACTGTGGTAATCTGCTTTTCTTGGGACTGGAAACTGAGTCCCTGTAATGCAATGTTTGTCTCTTGCAGGTATAAGTACTTTAAAAGAAAATCCTGATGGATTGTGCTGTTTGTGTGGTACTGAAAGAGTTAAGAGGAAACTCTTCATCTCTGCTTAGCTAGCAGCATCCAGTTCAAAAGATAAAAGCACCCCTCAGCATGAACAGGCTGCAAAATGTATTTGAAAATAAATTCTTTAATGCCAATTGTCATTACGAATTTATTTTCAAATATGTTTTGCAGTTTGCTCATGCTGAGAGGTCCTTTTATCTTTGTAACTTCCAGACTGTGGGGCTGAACAAAGTAGGTAGCTTTCCTTTTAAATAAAGTGGAAAATATTGGAGCTAGATTATATCTGTCACAGATTATAATACTTATATGTATTTCTCATCAAACCCAAATTCCCCAGGGACTCTCAGATTTGCATGAGGTCTCAGAGTCCTGGATTTTGCGTCTGGGTATGTGATTGCTTTAATGGAAGACTGTGCTGTTTGCATTTGCTCTACTGATGCTCCGTTATACTTGGTCACATGTACATAAAAGACAGTCTAAAGCTGTTTGTAAGGACGATACTTTAGGTAACACGATGAGTCAATGTGTCATGGCTCAGCCCTGACATTTAGGTTCAAACTTGGCAGTCCTGGCTACCTCTGTTATGATTTGTTAGCAACTTCTTGATTAGGAACTAAGTACTGTAGCTACCTGTGGCTTGCACTCAGAGGTGGAGTGTAGTTTGTGTGTTTCCCCGACTTCTAACATTTTTTTGGACAGCATCAATTGCCTTACATGCTTAAAATCCTGTGAATCCTGTCTGTGCTGGAAAATTATTAATCCCTTTTATCTTCCTCAGAAGTACCAGGGGAAATGTAAAACTCCAGACATTTTCATCACATTTGTAGAACAAATGAATACTGAAGCAAAAATTGGGCACAGTGTTGGCTTCTGGAGGGTCCCAGCCTAGCAGCTTTGCCTGCTGAATTCACTGACATTGGTGGGAGATCTGGAGTCCTCCATGAAGTCAGGTTTGTCATGCAAATGTTTAATCAGCTAAAGTCTTAAATTTTTTTTAATTTATTATTATTTTTTTCTTTTTCCTTGTAGCTCTACAGGAAGACTTCTTGTCTATACTCGGACCTGTTCTTTTTGGGCCAAAACATTGATACTATTCTAGTTTTACTGAATCTTTTCCTAACATGGCTAGAGGGGAATTTGTTACATAATTTACTGCAATTATGCTCAAACAAAATTCTAGGAACTTGAAAAATTCATTGGGAAATATCCCTGAATGTGAACAAAACAAAGGGGAATAAGGGCTTCAGGACCTGACTCCCTGAGAGGTCCTTCCACTTTATTTAAGGTCCTGTGTTAATGGCACCAGTATTTTAACAGAAAAGGACACTTAAGTTGGGCAGACAGGATGGTATAAGCACTATTAGTTTGTGTCTACAAACAAATGCTTTACAAATGTTATTTCCTCTACAATATCAAATAGAGAGAATTATGACACCATCCCTTCAATCTTTTTCACATTACATTAAAAAAAGCGCTTTTTTTCCTGTGAAAATTTATCAACAATAAGGTTGTTCCAGCATTTCTCAGTGAAGTCCGCTGTATACCCAGAACAGTCAAACAAAGATTTTTTTATTTTATTTTTTTTTTATATTTCTGATACTGTGCTGACCTCTAGAGAGGCTAAGCTTGGTAACCATTTAGGAAGTGGAACTGAAGGTTTGGACATAGGACTTCTTGGGGGAGTTTAATCAGTTAAACATTTTGCATTGTAGTAGAGTTCTAAAAGCCCCATTTTAAGTCTCTAGAAAATATAGTTTGAAATAGTCCTACATCATTGGTTTCACAAAATATATTCCAAGCACTCAGGCACTGTAATGGAACTCAGGGTTTGGTCTTGATAGCATATTTGTAAACAGATGCAACAAGAAGGTGCTCCCAAAAGGGGAATCCTGCTTCCCCTGTTTCCTATCATCACAGGCATGTTTCTACCCTTGCCTTAGTGCAAGGCTGCCTGATCCTCTATTGAAACTGTTCAGGGAACTAAACGGACAGAAGACTGCCAGTGCCAATGAGATGGTGGGAACACACAGGTAGGACAGAGACTGTGTCTGCCAAAAGGGGCAGCAACCGGCCATGAAGTTGCTGTAGCTGCGCTGTCAAATTGTACACTCAATCAAGCGAATATGAGCGAGGGGTAGGTTTCAGGATAAGACTGTTTTCTTGCTCTTGTTGATTTGCATTCAACACCGTAGACATGCTGCTTGTATAGAGTTGCCCTTTACAAACTGCTGCTCTAGACCCATGTGGATCAGAGGCCTTGTAGCTAGCAAACACAGTTTTAGGGGCTTTCTGGAGACAAATTCTGCAACTGGTATCTAAAAGAAAGATAAATGTTCGGGTGATATCCTGGAGCGCTTGTGGTTCTTATCTGATTTTTAAGCATCTGATTTATCCAAAGCAGTGGAGACTTTCTGTCCTTCCCCTTTCAGGTTTATTAGAAACTGGTTTTACTGTAGTTTTTTTGGTCTCCAGTTCATTCCATTTGGTTCTCCAGAAGGTGCCCAAATCCCAGCCTTTACATTTGCTGTCACTCTCCTTTTGAAAGACTATCTCATGGTTATGTGGGCAGAACTAAGCAACTTTACTCTTTTCTCAAGTTGGAGAGGTCACTGATATGTCTTTTGTATCCATCTCTTTTTTTATTTCACCTGCTGAAGGTCCAGGGCAGTGAACTGAGAGCAATTGGCTGAGGGTTTGGAGGAGAAATTTGAATCAGAACTGGGAAAAATGTCAAAGAAAAGGGTATGGATTAGCAAAGAAAAGATCTCTACCCCCAGAAAAATAATCTGTGTCCCCATCTCAGAAAGGACTGAGACAGGGACAGGTTGGAGGTAACCCAGTGGAACAGCTGAACTGGATATTCAGAGACCCCAGGTAGGAGGTCTGTGAACTCCTGGATTAGCACCCAGGGCAGAACCCAGAACTCCTACCTTTGACTTTTGGAAATGGCTGAGAAACTTACATTCTCACCCTCCTGTAGCACTAGCAGGAGGTGATTCCTTACTGCTGCTCTCTCCCTTGGGTAGCTCAAGTGAGAGTAACTTGTGGGGCATCTGAATTAAGTGCTCTTATAAGTGCTGGTATGATGCCACATAAGGAAGCTTTGGCATTTTTGGTTTGCTCATTTTCTAGGAAACTTATAAACCAAAAACTGTGCTCATAAAACATTAATATGTTTGCAAAGTCAAAAGTTATGAGATGTCAGAATTTATTTGTGCAACTTTGACTCCTGATTGTAATGCTATCATTTAAATACATGATACAAATTATTTTACTGTGGGCTATCAACCTCATTTATTACATGATGGGAAAGGGTTTGTTGCAGCAACTGACAGGAACATGAGGAAGACAAAGATTTGGTGTCATGACTACACAGCTGAATCTGTCTCGAAAACTAAGATTCTGTCCTTGCCTCTGACAAAGGTACCTTTGAGGGCTGATCTGCAGAAAGCCCTCAAATGCACTGAAAGCACACTTAAAGAAGCAATTGAATTGAAAGGGGTCTGTGCTTTGTATCCAGTACTCACAATTCTGGATCTCTGTGATAACTTGTACATTTTCAACACCTCCCTATTTCTCAGCTGTGGAACTGAGACATGAACATGCATGTTGCAAGTATTTTAGGTAAGTTCATGACGTGCTGGAGGACTCCCACAAAGGAGTGATGAGTACTGTAGAAAAGCCTGTTAGGATTCATAATTCTGTGCTTAGATCAGCAGGGGCAAAGGTGTGCTTTTAATACCACAAACTGAATAATAATGGTAAAATCAAATAGCCATTCTCTAGTTCAGCAATCTGTCATGGGCTCTGGATGAAGCAGGAGACTTATGTTATATAGCTGTGTGGCTCAGAGGACCTGTATAAACATCACACAGGAAAGTCTGTGATCTGCCACTTCCTAAAGATGGAGTGGTTGACTATGCAATGTCCACAGTAATATTTGAATGTAATTTTATGTGTATGATATACATAATGATAGATGTCCAGATGTATGACAGATGTCCAGAAGCATTCCCACAAGCTGGTTTTAAAGCTGAAAGGCACAAAACACAGACATGATGAAGAAAAATGGAAGTTGGAGAGGTTTTCTGCTTCATTATTTACTATACCAGGTACTGTTGAAGTGACTTCCTCATTTCACCCATTAGGAAAAAAGCTTTCTATTGAAATGAATAGGTAACTGCCTACAGAGGAAATAAAAGAGATGTTAAAGAGTGAATATCTCTGTTCTAAACCCTAAGTCATACTCCCACCTCAAAGCCTGACTCTGTGAGGTGACCAGGGATATTGAAACATAGCTCAGAGGAGATGACCTGGACTGGGTGTCCCAAAGGGCTTTCAGCAGAGTGACAGAAAGCAGCAAAGCAGCTAAGAACAGTTTCAGGGACCGAGTCTCAAGGTCTTGCATGGTTAGTAGAATTGATGCAGGCTACCTTAAGGGAATTAAGGGTGACTACAGATGATTAATGTTCTGGTGAACATTCTCCATTTCATACCCTGCCTAGGAAATTTTGCTTTCTCTCCATTATAATGGGAATTAAATTGTAGCACCACCAGCCTTTCCACCATGCAAGGGTTGAAAACAGTAAATCCAATCTTATGAGCTACTAATAAGCATGCTGAGGTCCCCAGCTGGACTCATTCTTAATGTACACAAATATGAGCAAAGGGCAGTTCAGTAAGGGAAACTTCTCATGCCCAATTAGAGAGGCTAGGCACCTCTTCTGGGACCAGGTCTGGTGTTGAATGCTGGATTCATCAATTAGTCAACCATACCAATACATCAACTGTAAGAAAGAGAGAGACCATGCATTTTTTTTGAAACTAGTTCAATTGCTGCAAGCAGCAGAAGAGTTTTGCAAAGCCAAGATCACAGCAGGGATGAAAGAGCTAGTCCTTATCTCCAGAATTAGAGGTACGCTTCCAGGGGAAATGAAAGCACATTTCCATGTTCTACCCTGCTGTTGAGGTTTCTGCCCAGTACTTTCTAATGCTGATGTCTGAAATGGAAAATGCACGTGTCTCCAAAATGTTATGTTTCGTGACTCTGGATATTTCTCTTGTGCCTGGGTTTTGTCCATGGACTGAATGTGCATTCTTTGTTTCAATTTTCTAAAACCATGAGCTGAAGAATCTCTCTTGGGAATCTTAACAAATCTCATTGCAGTTTGTGTGCCTTTATTCCCCTCCCCCACCCCGAGATCATACAATAGTCCATGGCTTTTTGTCTTTCAGTTTTCTTTGCTGTGTTCGAGGTGAATTGCTAAGGGAGTTCTGTGTTGGCTGAGGTCCAACAAACGACAGTGGGGAAAGTCAGGTTGATGCTGACCTACTACTCCCTTGATCACAAAGGAATCTGTTAACTAAAACCAATCCTATTTTCATGATACCTTTTAACATGTGGATACCTGATCTAGTGAGGATGGTATGCATAGTACATGACTGTAGGACTACTAATTTTCTGTGCCCAGAGATTGTAACTCAGACCTTCAAAAACCCCAAGATGTAGTAAAACGCATGTCTTGCCTTGTTTTTTAATTTTGGGGTTTTTTTTAGGGGTGGATGCTCTCAGGATACACTCAAGCCTCATACACTTTCTAACTTGCAGCTGTTGTGCTGGCTGCTTATTGTTTCCACCTCCCACCCCATTTGATTCGCACATCCCCATTAAAAGGCCTCCTGTTCCCCAGTGTCCTGATATCCCTGCACTCTACGATTTTGCAGGGCCAGGGTTGTTCCCAACAGTTTCTGTGTCCCACCTATATCCTACGTTTGCTCCTGGACTCTAAAATAGCAGCCGTGTTGCTGGCCATAGGATTGCAGTAGAGTGAGAGCCAGTTTTATTTCCTCTTGTGAATAATTTGAAGCAACTCTTCAGCTTTTGTGGTATTGACATATTGACATCCATTTTGAATAAGGAAAAAAAGCTATAAATTAGCTATTATTTGTCATATTTTATAAAATATATTAGAAAAAAATTCCAAGTCACTACCTTTGTTACAAAGTTGAAGAAATGACATTGCTATGATGCTCTGGGACCATGGCAACCCTTGTGCTGTGGACGCAGATGGTGGTAGATGCTACTTGATGGCTTGGCCTGTGTCTTTTGATGATGCTGATATAGGGCATAAAAGATGGCAAAGTCTTCCCAGATCTCTGGCTTTCTGTTGTCCCAGTGCCCTGCTGTACCCTGCTGAAATAAATGAGGAAAGAGCAGAAAGGGATCTGTAAGCAACAGAGATGACAGTGCCACAGACCAGTGGGGGCTAGGAAGTGGTGGTGGTGATAATGGTAAGAGTGGAGGTGAGAAGCATGGAAATTAGGAACTATTGGTAAGTGTTGTCGTAGGAGGGTACAACAGAAGAAATGAAGAAAGTAAGTGTTACAAGGACAGTATAGGAATAAGTGAAAGCCCACCCGGGGGCAGGTATGGGAATGGACATCACTACTAATAGCCACAGGGAGGTAGTAGGAAATCTGAAGAGGTTAGGAAGGAATAAGAACCAATCCCTGGCACATGTTTTCACAGCTAATGGGAACCTTGCAAGGAATAAGGGGCAGCTCAGCAGCTCTTCTTGCAGCTAATAGGGCTTTTTTGCCAGCCTGAAGCTTTTTGCCAGCAAAACCCCCATACTGTCTTCTTGAATGAGGTTTTTATGGATATGACAGAATGGAGCTCCTGTGTTTCTCTCAGGAATAATGATGATAAAAACCCCGAGTGATAGCAGTCTAATGAATATGGTATGTGATTTTCCCATGTCAGTGCCTTGGCCATTTGTGGGGAAGGGCAGGAGGAAATAGCTTCCCAGAGAGGTGCTGTGGGATGGGTATTATTTTTGAAAACCTTATTTCTTGTTACAAACTCAGTTTGGTCAGAAGCCCAAGTTACCAGCACAAAGGACTACTCAATATTAAGAATTGCCTTGATTCCTATTGCAGGGTGTGTATTACCAGGCATTGCCTGCAAACAGGCTGACCTGAGATGCATATAGAGGCAGATGTTCTGAGAGAAAGAGAATGCAGATTGTTCTCTCAGATTTCCTCTGTGGGAGAGTTAAGCACGTGACTGATGCCTGTTTAGTTTGTTCTATTGTTTTTAATAGGATTTTTTTTTTAAACACTGTGTGTCACAGAGCTTGTGAAATGGTTAAAGCTGTCATTGCTCTGGAGGGAGCCAACTGCAAGGTCTGCATATGCTAGGCAGATACTCTTAAACACGGGAGGACTGCAGCCCAAAGCCCTAGTGAAGGTTGGTAGCATTGTGCAACTCTGCTCCAAGCAAAGATGAACACAAAGCCTTACTGAAGATAAATTAGGGTGCATCGGAAGAGACTAAAAACTTTTGTTTGGTTTCTCAAAAATGGTCAGTTGTAACACCACCAAGTTATAGGAGTCTGAAAATTAACTTGTTTATTTGCAGCATTGTAGTAAGAAAACAGTAGGGCTTTTTACTTCATTGTTCAATTATTCTCTCAGAATCAAGAGCCATGTTCTTACAACACTGGCCAAATTTGCTGTGATCTTTGTCCTAGCAAAGCTAAGTAATAGGAATTTAGTACACAGCTCAATTTTTCTCCTTCCACATCATTATGACAATAGCAATAAAAAAACATAAAATACCGCCCCCCCCAAACCTACAGGGCAAATCCTTACAGACTTATAGGTGTCCAGTTCAGCAGAAGGGGGAAAAAATGAGCCAACAACATTTTTATTAATAGTGATGACATTAGTTAGAAGTTAGGAACTTGGCTTATAGTTCTTGGGTGTATTTTTTTGTAGTGCTGGAAATTGTGGGGACCTCTTACCCCAAACATCAATTTCTGTGGAAGCTTGAAGTAGCTGCGTTCCAGTGAATGCTTTTTTATGACCCCTTCTGTGACTGTAGCCTCAATTTAAGGGCTGTGGCTCTGTGGAGAGCATTGAGCTTGTTC
The DNA here is from genome assembly GCF_964188355.1 of Buteo buteo. Classification (NCBI taxonomy): domain Eukaryota; kingdom Metazoa; phylum Chordata; class Aves; order Accipitriformes; family Accipitridae; genus Buteo; species Buteo buteo. Next base: position 51,116,404 of record NC_134172.1, on the reverse strand, counting down.
CCAAGAAGCCTGTGCTCTGTTCCTGGCTTTCCATTCTGTCCGCTGCTTGGCATTAAGCGGATCACTTTCCTTCTGTTTTTCCTCATACCCTTTACACATCTCACCTCTTTGAATGATAAAGCTAGCACTCCTTCTTTTGACATGGCTGCAGAGCACCTAGGGCAGGGAGGCATCTGGCATCAGCTGGGGCTTTTTGAGTTGGTGGTTCCCAAACTAAGGTCTGAGGGCCTGCAGGTGGGTCTGGGAGCTCACTGTAAATGGCCTGTGGATCTCGTAGGCTCCAAATGTTGACATGGCTGATTGCTATTTGCTAATCTGCAGGGAAAAAAAGCCAGGGAACAGTTGGTCTAGGTGAATGCTGTCTTGTGGGTAGTAGCAACATTGGAAGGCAAAGGCCTATGCTATATCTGGAAGAACAGCGTATGATTCTCTGATAAAGGGATGTATAGCTTTTGTCACATCTTCATTGCTAAATTTAAACTCTTTACTTCAAATTGGATTATTATTTGATTTAAACAAAATGCACAGTTGCATTCATTCTCTAAAATCAGAGAGATGTGGCTCTTTGAGGCCACAAAGCACTATGTATTGTTATTAGTATTACTCCATTTTCAGCAAAACTCGGAGTTTTGCTTGCATTCCTGTCCTATTCTGAAATAATGAATTCCCCTCTGGCCACAGTAACAGTCTGTAGCATAGTTTTATAGATGTATTTGCACTGGGGTATTAAACTCTGGCTGTATTAAAGGAAAACCTTCATTGAAGCAGGTTTCTGCCTGAAAAGGTTGTTCTCTAAGAAATGTAAATTACCCAAAGCTGCAGTTTCAGTTTCTAGCAGTCCCACCTGCCATTCAGGAAGTGTCTGTTTTCAGAAGGAATTCCTGTGGGGGAGGAAATTCCCCACAGATTAGGGAGGATTTTTCATGTAAGACTATTTTGATTTGTATAAGGTCTAAAAGGCTATTTTTCATGTCACTGGAGAACTTCCAGCCAAATAGGTATTTTGCTTTTTGAGCTGCTTAACTTGAAGGCATTCTTGTCCAGAAATAGAGTTCCCAGGAATTGTCACAACTAAGGCTATTTCTTAATGATGTAATTCTCCAAAACTTGCATTTGGAAAGCAAGAAAAATGATCATAAGCTAGAGTAAACCCTCACCCTTGTGCCTGGGACATCTGTTAACTTAAATATGCAAATTAAAACCTAAAAACTCAGTGGCAGCTCCCATTATCTCTAGCAGGTCTGTGGGGCAGGTGCAGTCAGAGGTGCTGCCTAAAGCCCAGATGCCCGCAGTGCATGCAGCAGAGGGACTGTTGGACTATGAGAGCACACAGAGGCTCACTCCCTGATCAGTTTTCTATTTGAAAACACCTTTCAATTGCATTGGAAAAAAATAAACTGGTTTGGACTTTGGGAAATATGCTTCAATCAAAATCCAGAAGAGGGAGCCCTCCATCAAAATAAGACTCTGAACTGGATCCTGACCAAGATTCACAGAAGTTTCTACTTTCTCTTCCACCTGCTTATAAATCACTCAGTGGAATTTCTTGCCTGTCTGCCTATTCTTTAAAGACTAACAGCTCACAGTTTCTAGCTTTAAACAATATCATTCAATAGCTGACATGCATGTGTGAGATTTTTTTAAAACTCTGGCTGGACATATCAGATATGGAACTCAGTCCCTATAAAAGAAGGGCTTCCATCATCCTGCAAAGCAAAACATCTTTTTGTCCCATGTTCAGTATATCATGCAGCAAGTCCTGATTTTCACTCACAGCAAAACCTTCCTATGCTTTAAGGAAGCCTGTTGCTATCAACCTTGTTCTTGCTTGGCTGAAGTCAGTGAAGTTTGCTGTTGTCTTTGATGGGACAAGGAGCAGGCCCTTTAGTGTAACAGACTGTGTTTATACAGGAATCTGCCTCAGATCCACACGATGAGTAATTAGCTCTGAGCAAGACCAACATGCAGTATATTGAAGCTAAATGACCTTTTCGGGTACTGTAAGTGCTATTCATAATGTCTGCTGTGCTCACTTTTTAACCTATCCCTAACAGCCCCAAATGTCCACAATTGCTGATTGCCCTAGTTGCATCAATTTCCAGCTGCTGAGACTTTGGTGCTTGGCTGATATTAATTTGCAGATCTCTAGAGTTTACTGCTTGTCCTATCACCCTGGGTGTACTGGACAAGTTAGAGTAGGTTTGGGGTCCATCCCTCTGGTAATCAACTAAGAGTCCTCTGTCACTTATATTTTTACTTCCCCCACCTGAAATATCATGGATAATCTGCCTTATAGTTGCTTGTTCACTCGACAGGATTCTCAGATTTTGGGTATGAGTTACATATGCCTTCTGCCCCTTTACTTAGCTAAAGTAACTTCTCATAAAAAAAAATTATTACTCACAACTAAGGCAAACAGGTCTTCAATTTCTCATCTAAAATGTCTCTCTTCTGCCCTTTCTGACCATCTCCACTGCCTCCCATAGTTCAGGGTAAAATCTGGACTTCAAAATCCTCCCCTTTTTTTTATACATCTAAGTATAGCTGAGAATAGCTCCAAGGTTTGTGTAATTCTCCCATATTACTACAGTGCTCCTCCAGACTGAGCTCCAGTGTGACTAAAAGCCATGAGTTTTGCTTAGGAACTAAATCCCTTTAGCTTCCTTGAATGCTACTGAGAGAAGATGTGACAGTGATGCTGCCTGATAGGACAGGATTTGAGAAAGCAGCACCGAAAGATGCATTGTATTAGGCAGGAGCAAAAAGGTCCATGACTGTGGATTCAGTGGCTAAAAACAGATCCTGGGCGACTTTGCCTTTTTTTTTTCCCCTCTTCTTTTTCCTCTTTTCTTTTTCTCTCTTACCTTTTTCTCTCTTCTCTTTTCCCTCTTTTCTTCTTTTCCCCTCTCTTTTCTTTTTCCGCTTTTCTTCTCTTTTTCTCTCTTCTCTTTCCCTTCTTTATAGGTTTAAGCAAGGTATTCAGCTTTTCATATACCTTCCCAGGGCTGTTACTCTACTTATCTGGACTATGTCCGCATGTTAATTTGTCCCTTGATGTACGGTTGAATTAATACAGCTCAACATTGAATAACTGTAAAGTGAATTTATTGAGATAGTATACATTATATGGAAAAGTCTAATTAGAAAAGGAAGGAATAGTCTAGGTTCCTTGAAATTAAGCTTTCAGCCTATTTGTTATCCTGTGTAATACCTATGAGGTGAATGGTAGCTGCCAGTGTTTTATGCTTACACGTAGTGGCTTGTTTGTGCTGCCTTGAAGAAGACAGTAATGTAAACATATTTAGAGCACAGTATATGTGTGTTTCCTTGAGCTTTAGAAAAATGCATGTGTTTTACTCCTGAGCTGTGTGCTGTGATCATCCATTTCAGAAAAGTCTTCAGAGTAAATTTTGAGGATGGCAGGCACTGTGGCTAATTGGGTAAGTTATGGCCATCCTGAGGTCTGTACGTTATCAGTGGGAAGGCAGCAGTGGACAGGTTACTTCCCTTCCTGTCCCCCTGCCAAAACACAAGGTTAGACAGTCAAACTGCCTTCCCCTTGGGTCTGAGTGCTGGGAGGTGAGATCAGGCTTTCAGATTTCTTTCTGTTGGAAGGTGAAAGTGTATTGGTACATTAGACACCTTCCTGCTGCTAAGAGAGCTTGAATGGGAACACCAGCACTGCCAGCCAGGAGGCAGGTGGGCAGTGGGCAATGTGAAGGCTTACAAGCCAGTCCATAATCAGTACTCTGCCTTCCAGGCCATAGCAGTGTAATAAGAAAGGCTACAGATTCAGTATTTTCACACTGAAATTTGTTGTTGTGTTTTTTTTTTAATAAAACACAGTGTAATTAAAAAAAAATCCTAAATCAAATCAGTTCTATAACAGAGCTCATGGGCTGACTGCAGTTAATGCCCTTAAAATAACCCAGTGACAAATGAAAAAGTCTCCTACTGCCCAAAGACAACCAGTTAACTTCCTTTTATGAAATTGTAGGTCTTTTTATTAGGCTACAAAACCGTTTCAAACAAATGAAAACCAAATGTGTAAAAAATGTGAGTGTTTTTCTTTAAACTCATACCAAAATAGCGTAAGCCACAGGGCTCTTCAAGCGAAGCTCTGCCTCAGTCTCTCCTACAGGCTGGCTTGTGCTTTTGAGAGTGAATACAGGGCTCATCTATTGAGCAAAGTGCTGCATCGCGCTGTTAGATAGAGTATCTATACAGTAACTGTACTGGAGAGATTAAGCAGCCATTCAGTATGAAACTATTCAGAGTAGCGAACCCCGAGATACGCAAAGCATTATGCAACTCAGATTGGCACATGTTGTGTTCTCCAGCCCAAAATAGTTGCTATTGTGGAGACAGGCTATTTTAATATTCACATGCAAAAGCTTTCAACGTGTACTGAACCTATGCCCTGCCTTGTAATATTATTCATTTGAGTACTAAACAGACATGACGCCAAAACCAGCCCTGCTATAAATGAGTGCATCTCCTATTGAGATCGATAAGAATTGCACTTGCTTACACCAGGGCTGAATTTTTGCCTATAAATTACAAACAGTTCCGCTGTGGATGGAAAATATATTAACCTTCTGTGAACATAAAACTCAGTGTGTCATCTGTAGGATTTTGCTTTTCAGTGATTGCTTCCTAACTGGAGAACAATTACATTTCAAGTGGGAAATGTTTTAGCAACAGATCTTTGTGTACTGCCTGAACATGCTCATGTCTTGGCATCAGTGAAAACAATTCATATGTAATGATCATGCTCTGGGTACTTAGGTCTTGAATTATGATAATCTCCTTGTAAAGACTAAAGGCCAGGCTGTTTTGGCCAAGAGAGCAGTAAATGAGGCTGCAGTAAGACATCTTATTACATGGAGCAAGCCTTAACAGGCAAAATACATGGCTTGTTTTACTTCATGTATCAGTGAATCTTGTCTGGTGAATTACTGAGTCTTCCCATTAAACACTACCTCATCTGGCTCATATTTCAGTCAAAGGCTAAATCCCTACTTGTATATTTACCCGACCATGCAGGTAGTACCTGATGCCAAGACCCATCAAGATACGTAAGTTGTCATATCTCCCTGTGAAATGAAGGAGAATCTGGCTCCTAGATGTTCTCGATGCCTTTGGGCTGCACTGGATTTAGGAACTGGTACATGTCAAGTTGCCAACTTCTGCATTTCTGTCTGTGCCACTGCTGCCTGTGAAATTTTTGCTATGTATGTGCTCCATAGGGAGAGAGCTCTTGGAGGGTGAATAGCCAAATGGGTCTAGGACATGAAAATTCCAGAGGAAACCATCTCATTCATTATAGATATTCAGCAAGAGTCACACAGCCTGTGAAGTGTCCACAGAAACTTTTGGGGGTTTTTTGGCTCCCCTTATACTATATGTGTAAACAAGCTTTGTGAGGTCCATGGCAAAAGCAAGCTGATACACAGAAGATAATGTACTTTATGTTAAAAATGAAAGTAATTAGAGAACATGATATTGCATTTGAGAAAAAACTGTGATCTTGCAGTTAAATTGTGTAGCATAACGCGTATCTTTAAGAGGTTGCACCCAGATCCTGAATTTGAAATGTTTTCTGAATATTGTGTTTAATTGTGCGCTCTCTCAATGCAGTTGCTTCTTAAAGGAGTATAGATTATATATTCCACCTAGTTTTCCATGGAATGATGTATGATATTTGGTCAAATGCATTGTGCTCTCAGGATAAATTATAAAGTACTTAAATGTATTTCATTACACATTATACTTCATCTTCAGGCAAAAATGTGTTTTGTCAAAATATTGATTTGTATTATCAGGGCACGTTGTATAAAATCCAAGACTGAATTTCATTTTAGGGAACTGTGCAATTTGTCTAACCATTCCAAGGAAAAGGACATCAAATACATATGAGCAACTGTGTTGGTGAAATGAATTTTAATCATGTTTATCATCCTTCCAGATACACTGTACAATGGGATTTGATAAATTTCACTCCCTAGACCTTAGTCTGATCGCTGATGAGATAGGAATGTTACAACGTCCCAGTGGCATCGAGCTGGATTCCTGCTCTTAATAGGGTGCTGATAATATAGACACTAGTAATTTATCTGCTACTTAAGAAAAATTAAATCTGATTCCATGAAAGGAGGAAAAACAAATAAATGAATATAGGTGAGAATTAATGTAGACATAGCCTGCAGTACGTAACTGGTGTCTAGAGGTTTTAAGGACTAAATGTAAGTATTTGAGGGATTGTTTTTAATTTCAATCTTGTGGTTAAAACTCAAGAGTCATGAAACAGGGAGTCTCTCTCTCTCTCTCTTTTTTTCTTTCTTTTTGTTTAACTTTTCTACAGATTTTCTACATGACCTTGGAAAAGCTGGATGGGGATGGTTCTGCACTGGAAGTCGATGGGCCATATTCTACAAAGAGATGAGGGCTGAAACTGCATCCTTCCTGTATCTCCTGTCTCTTTGCTTGTAAAAAGAGGCTAACAGTGTACTCCTCTCTCCTCGGGGTGCAGCAAAGCTAGATCATCTGGCATTTGAAAAGATTCTAGTATCAGCAAATGTGTGGGCTGCTTCTGCTTGAATCTGCTGAGACTCTCAAGAGCAAGAGCTTTGCTCTGGTTGTGGGTTACCCAGCAGAGGGCAACATCACTCTCGCACATGAAAATGATGCATATGCTACTTGATCCAAAACTTGCCAAAAGCAAGAGGGATCTTTTCTTTGGCCTTTATAGCTCTGTATAAATGCAGATTTTTTACTATATTTCAATATTAGCCTTGAAATGAAATGGCAGTGTGTTAGCGCTCCCATGGCACTGTTGGCAGCTAGCCTTAGAAAAAAGCTTCAAAACCTTCCAGTGCTGGCCAGAAACATGATAGCGGTTTTTATTTTGTTAGTGGTTGATACAGCACTAATATCCTTAACAGCTGTGACTATGTGGTGCTTTGAGTGTTGCATGGCTTTGGCTAACTTTTATCACTCTTGTCTATTTATTTGATATGTGACCCAAGGGCATTTGAGGTGCATGTCATAGGACATGGAAAAGACAGACATCGGACGGATCCTGACATCATGGAAGTCAATGGAAGCATTTTCTTTCATTTTCATGGGGGCAGGACTGTGCCTGAACTTTCCCCCGAAGCCTGTGGCTGTCAGGGTCCTTTGGGCACTAATGAGCTTTACTGGTCTTGACCAGCTTCTACCCTCTGCCTAGGAGCCCTGTTTCAGCTCAGGGCTCGGCACCCAGTCCTTGCCTGAGCTATGCTATGGCCATGTCTATCTCTGACCTTGCCTTCTGGACAGACCCATGTTGTAGTCCTGTCTCCAGTCCTACCTCTTGCCCTTGTCTGCTGGATGGACCTTGGAAGTGGCTGATTCCTTTGCCTTCTCTGAGGCTGTTGATGGGATTCCTTGCAATGACTACCTGGCTCTGCCCCATGCTCAGACCCTGCAGGACTGCACCCTGTCGGGGAGGGCATGGCCTGTGCTGGGTTTCCTGTGGCTCCTGGTTCGTCTCCACTCACGGCACAGCCCTGCTCACGCTGCTCCCTAACACTGCTCCCGCAGAGACGGAATTTATGCCCTGTGAGAAATCCCCAATGAGAAATACAGTCAAACCGTTTAGAGCGCTTGAAGTGAACAGGGGAGTTATAATAAATCTTTGCAAGATCACAGGTTTCTGTAATGCAAAAATGTGCAACCCTGGAAGTAGAAGTAGTTGTATATGGCTTAACTGAGTGGTAACGCAGCTCTTGCACCCATAGGAAGCTGGCCTTTTAGATATCCAGATCTAGTGAAGAAATGGTTAGTCCTCAGCCTTGCAGAGAACAACATGAAAAGTGAAGAACTCTAGAGGTCAAAAGGACAAGAATTGAAAACAGAAATATGTGGACAATCCCACTTACCTTTATTGTGCTTGGAAATTAGGAAATCAGGTGGATTTTAAGCTAACTTCATGATGTATTGTAGTTTATTTCCTGATTCTTGGGTGCCTAGCCAGACATGGAAGATGACAGGCAGTGATATTTTTGTTCACTGTGAGGCAAAAGGGGCAAACTTCAGTCAGTTTTCTATTAAGCTTTCCCCTCCTAGCATCCAAACAACAGATGTGTAGAAACACTGGTATTTAAATTTGAAATTCTGTTGGTGGGGAAACAGGTCTCCCCAGGGTACTTATCTGTAGGCTAACAATTGCTTCACATTTTATATTCTCTTTCTTTTTCTCCATTTTTTGTTTAAGAAATACAGCCCTCAGAATGGTTGGGAATTTCTTTTGGATGTTGTTAATACAAGATGCAAATACATGCATAAAAATTCGGGACTGATAAGTTGATATTTCCTTTTTGAGCTTCTGCGTCCTGTATCCGATAGGTGTCAGGGAAGGGCTTTGTGGAATTCAAGTGTGTTTCTGGGTGATCCCTGCACCGGCTTTGTTTTTTGAGTTAAGTGTCATTGTTTAGTAGCTGGTTGCAGGGAGAAACTTGTCCAGCCCCAAATGGGAACTGCACCATTTAACAGGAACTTCACACTGAAATGGAGCGGATGTAAAATGCCCAAGGCTTGTCTGTTTGGTGTAAATAATGTTTCTTCCAGCTTTGATAGATGCAAGGAGGCAACAGGTTTTGTGTGGAACATGTACCACTGAATTGAAAACAGGGAATTGTTCTCAAACTGACATTTGGAGAAAAGAGGTATAACAAAGTTTAAATTCCCCACTGGCACAGTTCTTCTGAGCATGCTGGGATCTACCAGTCCAGGTCCAGGACCAGAATTTGCCCTGTGAGGTAGGGGATGCCCTGGGTGTGCTTGCACTGTATAATGTACTGCAGGACCAGGAGGGCACAGGAAGACCTACCATACTTCCTGAGTTCAGATGAGTGTAAGAGCCTGTGTTGGATCTCGGAGTAACATGGCCATGCACTTCTGGAAGAAGCTGTGAGTGCAAACTAGCTTGTGTGAGGGACTGCACTGTATCCCTTCGATGTGACTGTATGAATAACAAGCAAGACTGCTAAAAAGTGGTATTCTTTCTTTTCCCCTTAGTAGAAACTCTCTAAGGTTGTGCTAATACTTCAGACAGTTATTTGGTTGTATTTGGCTGGGTGGCTTTGAAAAAGAGTCTTTTTAGAAAGGAAGGTATTATTTATTGCTACTCTTAGGGTTGATCCTGGGGATCCCCTTTGAGACAAGCAGGTCTGTGGTGCTCTACAGTGTAGATGCTCAGCGGGTAGAGGTGAGTCACAGCAAGAGCATTCCTGGTGTAACTGCTGTGACACGTGGGCCAAAGCCAGCAAAAACTTGGGGTTAGGGGAGGGAGCAGGAGATCAAGGTAACAAAATAGCTGCAGTTTAGTAAGATAACAAACTTGACAGATCACAGTTCAACTAATGAATGAAATGGGAATGCTTCTTCCTTGAAGCACATGTGCTGTGGCTCCTACTGCTTTTTTTCTCTTGCTACCTTCCCCCCCCAGTTCTGATAGCAGCTAACAGTTGGTCAGAGAGAACATCTTCTGTGGGACACTGCATTTCATTGCTGTTTTGTCTCCCCCATTTCTTGTTATCCTGTTCTCATGTTGTATTAATGCACAAGATGGTGATTCTGGAATCACTTGACAGAGGCTGCACTGCCTGTTTTACTGATAAACTGTTGCTGATGTGGCAGGGATTAATGTGATTGCATTGATTTGTGAGTCGTACTAACACTTCCAGTTGATGGCTTAAATCAGTAGGTTTTAAGTCTTTTGGTTATCAGATTCACACGTTTCCTATTATAAACTTTTGCATACATAGATTGCTGAATAGCACATATGAAATAACTTATTTCAGTCAACTGTCTTGGACCTCATAGAGTATAAGTCCACCAAGCACAGACTGAAAGCCTTTGATTTAAAACAAAAGTGCCTTCATAGTAAGGTCCCTAACCCTCACAGAGTGGATTAATTAATGGAAATGTTTTTTTAAAAAAAGGTTCTATTTTACAGGAAGGTAAGTATATTTTTCCAGTAGATTTAATTGTCAAGATGTTTTTAGAGAAAATGAGCCCTTGCCACTACTAATGAATAAGACAGCTGAAATTCCTCTATACCCATGACCTAAATTAATGTTCAGCTGCTCAAAGGGTTATGGCAGTCATACTGTGTAAAGCATTCCTGTGAATTGTAGGAGGGTTAGAGAGTAAATTGTTTGGGCCTGCTGGTCTGTGGAGAAGTTGTAAATGTATCAGTGGTGAACAAAAAAAATTATTTGTAATAAGGGGGGCTGTTTTCTGCTTCTGAAGTTGTCGCTATCAAAAAAACATATGGTATGGATGCCACATGCTACTAAGGCTCTCTATCAATATTTTGTATGGTTGATGTCTGTAAAACATCTAAGAGACACTCTCTGGTGATGATATCCTGAACATAAACCAGCACAGCACCCAGCCATAAGATTGTGGGTAGCCCACAATCTTTAGTTCTCTGGAGTGAAAACTGGTCAGTAAAATTTTTCTGAAACTTAGTGCTGTCAATTAAAGTCAGTGTTATCAACTGCATCATATCTACTTAGTATTTCTATCATATGCATGAAGTCCATTATCCAGGAGTGTTTTGCTCGGCTATCACAGCAGTCAAGTCTGTCTGGCATAACACATGGATTTCCTTTAATCAATTCTATCTCAATGACAGCACTAGCTCCTTCCTCAGTATGTTTTTATAAACCACATATTTTCATTTTCCCATTAGGAGATTGTTTCCAGCAAGTGTTGATAGTGTCAGTAAGGCTGTAGTTATGCTTATAAATGAACAAGTCTTTCTTGTCTGTCTTGTGTCTTTCTTTCTTTTTTTTTTCTTTTTTTTGGTGTTTTACTGTAGAGGCTGGCATCATGCAGATATAGGCAGTGAAATTATTTTATACTCTTCACGTTTTGCTGTCTTGACTAATACAGCTCAAAGCCATGATTTTTGGGCCTGTTCTTTTCTGTTACCTTTGTCTTTTGTTTAGTCGAATGGGTCAGTCTGTCCAGAGGAAGTATGATATTCTTCCTGTTCCATAAAATCCTCAACCTTACAGCTCCTGCCTAGTTTGTAGCTGACTCTTCAGATATTTCTGCCTTCTGTCATCTTCTGCTTGCCATACCGAAATGGTTTCTGAGAAGATCAGATGAATACTGCTCTTCTTTAGTGTCTGTCCAACTCTTCTAACATTGTCTGTTGTCTGAAGCACACAGAAATTTCATCTGGAGGAAAGTGCCAGAATGCTAATACATGTTGTCAGAGACATTGTTCCAGTACTCAGAAGTAGACTCTGATATGCCATTCAAGACTGCTATAGCATAAAGCTTGGGGCAGAGATAAAGAGAGATCCTCATCTAAGACACTGGAAGGAAAAGAAAGAAAGAAAAAGAAAGAAAGAAAGAAAGAAAGAAAGAAAGAAAGAAAGAAAGAAAGAAAGAAAGAAAAAACTTAGGAAAAAAAAGTGGCAGATCCTGAGGCAGCTTGCATAATATTTGAGACAGAGATAGATTTTATCAGTGTGGTAAAATAAGTCAGTGTTACAATTAAACTGTGAAGAAGCAAATTATTTATTATAACACTCATTAGGCTTTTAATGAATTTTGAATAAATATACTTGATTTTTTTTCAAATAGTCTAGAAAGATTCAAAGATGTGGATGCAAAACATCCACAGAGCTGGGCAATATTTCCAACAGGGTGCTGGTTATATTAATTATGAGTTTGTTAGTGATGTTTTGCAACTAACATACTTCTGCGGTTCCTGTAGTCAGATAAGTAAATCATTTATAACACATGGATGCAATTTACAGTTTATTGCTATGTTTGACTATCAGTCTTTAATTCTACCTTAAATTAAAACCATTTCAAGCAACTGGCAACACCAAAGTTTTCCCTGATATAAGGAATAGTTTTTGCAGGCATTAGATGTTTCTGAATCGGATGTTTCTGAATCAAAGATGCATTTCTCAAATACATATTGTGTTATTGGGCCAAATCTTGGATCTCAAGAACCCAAGATTTTGAGTGGGTTTGCAGCTAAAATTCTGTTCTGCATATATGGTTTGAAGGATTATTTGTACTTTTTCAGAATATTTCCCATTTGCTACACAAAACTTCTGTACTGTAAACCCTGTTAAAAAGCATGTGTCAGTGAAGATACCCAATTCAATCAATTTACTCAAAGGACTTCAGCTTCAGCAAAGTATAGTTCTTCTAATTCTACTTATTTTTATTTATTATTTAAATAAGAATTTGTTATTCTCTATTTACTTATTATTGAATAAATAATTCACTTCATACCTGATGGGAAGGTAATACCTAATGTAGAGTTAAACTGGCAAAGCTCCTCTGTAAAGTTATTTCCTCGACAGTGAGCGTGCTGTGTGTTTCCAGACACTTCACACTTCATAGCCATTGGGAAATGCAGATTTTTGACAGTAGAATGTGTAAAAGGTCCATAAATGTGAAACATGAGTGTGTCTGAATGCTCCTGGACTCCTTACCTTTTTACATTACTCACATGTGGTGTATTGCACATGGACTTGACTGCACAGCAGGGCAGCAGGGTCCATGGAGCAGAGCAGGCACTGTCCCTTGTGGGCAGGGTGCATTGTGGTGCTGTGCGAGAAGTGGGGACCCTTCTTTTACTAAGCCCCTCTGTGGCTCATTTCCCCACCAGCACCCTGTGTGCCCATGTAGTGGGGCCACGTGGCGCTGAATCCATACTGCAGCTGAACTCTCCTGTGCCTTTTCCTCTCTTTAAGCCTGGAGATTCCTGTGCCTGCTGCAGAGGCACATCCTTTCATTCCCCTGTGATTCATGCTTGGGGAAACAGGATGAAGCAAGTCCTTTACACAGCATCTCCCATCTCCTCAGCTCTGCTGGAGAGGTTCATACAGACTGAAGCTTCTCAAAATCCCCAGACCTCTTGGAAAGTGTGCCTCTCATTCTTCCCCCCCATTATCTGGCTAACATTTTGCCTCTGTCAGCCATGCCTTCTGAGCTATTGTAACCCCAAAGAGTCTGCACAGCAGAAAGCAGGGTGTGGGCAGAAGAGGAGAGCTTTGTGTTCCCCGCAGCTGCCCTGTGGTTGTGGCCACTGAGCCCTCCTGTGCTTCCCTGCTTGCCTTTACACCTGCTCACTTTGCTGTGAAATCTGCACAGAGTGAACAATAAACCATCACAACTTTTGTCATCTTGTGAGTGATTGGGGTTTAGCCTTGAGTGTGTAAAGCAGAATATGACTTCCAGCAAAGCAAGACAAGGAAACAGGAGACCTGGCAGGATGTGAGGGCTGGGCTTAACTCCTCAGCCTTGTGGTGAAGTGGAGGCTGATATGCAGACAGGGGCTGAGGATATATACAAATATGGGTGTATCCCCCTGCCTTACTCAATGAAAGGGTATTTTGTTCTCCAGGACTTTTCCCAAAGGATTTCTTTCCCTGCAGCAGAGATCAGCTCAGAGTTACGCAAGCTTGAGAGGAAAATAATGCAGCAAGGTTTGAGGCACAGCTGGAGCTTCAAAACATCTGTGTGCATAGCTTTAGACCTCTCTGAAGGACCAGAGCTCTGCTTAGGAAAAAAATTCTCTCTTAAAAATTCCCATAGAGAGGTAGTCATTGCTCATATTTGCTGCTGAAGCACCCCTGCATTTTGCATTAGGAGGACATTTACAAGGACTAAGAGGCAAGACATACAGGAGAAAATTGACACCCAAGAAAAGAATAACTATTGCGTTTTGAAGCTTGCAGAGGAACAGGTGTTAGATAAATGCATATGACAAACAGACCCTATTTGATCTCTCTAAGAAGATTTGACAAGTCAGACACAGAGGAGCCATAAATTACCTGTAATGGCAAAAATTACATCAGTTATAACCTTTTAAGCAGTTATGCCTCATACAGCATCAATTCAGAGATAGTAATCTAAGGAGAACCAGTCTCTCTATACACATTTCCCTTGTAATATACAGCTACAAGAGTAAGCTGCGTATGATTTTCATAAGATGTGATAAAAATCTAATGGTTCTAGGCTGCATACCGTAAACCTGTGCAGATAACTGGCTGAGACTCTAACTGATAAACATACTGGGCCAGGAAAACCATTTTTTACTTTAAAAAAGAAATGGAAGTATGATTGAGATGTCATGGTGTGGGGGTACTGCATGAGGAAGATTCCCATAATCAGTCATCAGCCCGTTTCAAAGACAAGCTGTGGAACTGGAGTGGGGTGGGGCTGCCAAACACTGCAGAGCAGCCTGCAGAGAGAGGGCTGTGCTTTTTGCACCCCTGAGACCTCCTGTGCCTTCTTTAGAGGATTTCCCTAGGGGAGTTGCCTTTGCTTTGGTGCCTGGCTTGCAAGCTGTTAACGAAGGTGGGGCGGGAGGGGAGGGAGACCTCCAGCAGATGCAGCAATTAGCACCTGGGTGCTGTGCTGACCACCAGCACCTGAGGAGCTGGCTGGTGCAGCGCAGAGCTGCGTATGACATCTGTGCCAGCAGGGCAGGATAGCGCAGGTCCTGTAGCAATGGTGTCTGCTAGGGGCTTGGTTCTCTTTCTCCCCTAATGGCAGAACTTGATTTCCCCTGGAGCCCAGGAAGAGCAAGTAGAAAAGAATATTTCCACCCTCTGCATGGGCTTGCTTGTGCTCAAGCGGCTGCTCTTGGGGCTGGGGGAAAGACTTCCAGGTCTGGCTTTGCTTTTAAGCAGTCCCTGTGCACATCTCCTGTGTGCATGGCACAAACTCAGTGGGTTGCCTCAGCTGGGAAGGGAGGCAATTTGGCAGTCAGAGGGATGAAGATGAGCTGATTTCAGTGCCAGTACCAGGCAGCGTTGCAGTCCCAGCAGAGAGGTCTGCTGGTGTCGTGGCTTGGAGCGTCTTCTTTTAGCTGGATGGTCATTTTAATTCACTTTTGATTACTGCCTGTTACTTCAGTCCTAAAGGCCAAAATTCTCACAAGGCTGCTTTCCCAGAAACTTCCCTGATGAATTGAATGACACTGGGGAAAGCTGCTGCATGTGTCCCTCCCTAAATAACTTGTTTATATGGTAAGGAAAGCTCTGTTTGTACTGCCTTTTTGAGTAGGAAAGGAGGGAAATATACACTAAGAACTGTAATTTCTGTCTCTGTGCTGCTTTCTGTCAGCGCCCTAACCACATCTTCCAGCAACCAGCCCGGGTGCTGGCAGGCTGTAGGCTGCCTTTGGTGGGAAGGGCCTGCCTTTGCCCCCAGGGACCCCTCGGCTCCCGAGGTTTTGTTGCTAATGGCCCAATAGTTCCACTATCCCCGAAAAGGTGCTGGCCGTCATGTTGCTCTTCAGCATGGCCCTGGATTAGGCCCCGCTGCTGGCGGGGGGCTGCAGGGGTCTCTGTGAGGAGAGGCCGGGCCGGACACGGCCGGCTCCCGCGGCCGGGCACAGCCGAGCCCCTGGGGGAAAGCGCAGCTGAAAGAGGGCAAAACGCTGCCCGGCGGTGAGGGGAAAAGGGCGAGAAACAGCCCTGCGAGCCCCGAGGGGAGAGCGGGAGGAGGGGGCTCCAGCCGCCCCCGGAGAGTCCCCTGGAGAGCCGCCGCCGGAGCAGGTGGACATCCGTCTCCTGAGGGAGCTGCGGCCTGGGGAGAGGCCCCGCTGGGCCAGGGGAGCAGCCTGAGGAGGGAGGACCTGGCACGGACTGACCGCAGCACCCCCTTCCCCGGCACCCCTCCTGCCGGGTCAGGTAAAGGAGTCCCGAATGAAGGAGCGAAGGAATAAAAGGAGGGGGTGGAGGAAGGTGGTGGCTTAATTTTTGTCTCACCATCCAAGTCTATATTTGGCAATAAATTACATTAATTTCCCCAAGTTGAGTCTCCTTTTGCCCAGAAGTGATCTCCTTGACCCACAAGCATTTCCATCTTATTTTCTCCACCTGTCCTGTTGAGGAGGAGGAGTGAGGGAGCAGCTGGGTGGCAGCTGGCCGAGGTCAACCCACCACAGGTCCCAGCAGGGGAATGAAGCCGTGGCCATGCTGTGTCCCACACAGCCGATATGTGGGCCTGGTAAGTCAGGGATCGAGGTCGGGATGTGTTGCTGCAGCTGCTGCACAGGGCTGGCCAGGTCTGCATTTGGGAAGGGGATGCTGCAGCAGTCTTTCCTCCAAGGGGGTCACTTTGAGGTCAGGGTTGAGGTGCCTTTGGGGTCCTGGTGAACAGACAGCTGCCTGGACTGTGATTTAGGTGAATAACCAGGAATATTCTCTCTGCGGGTCATTTCACCCGATGCCTTTGACAGGCACCAGGTCACTCCAAGTACCAGTGCTCTATCAATCTTTCTTTCTGCCTGAAGTGCTTAAATGATACTATGTGAGCAAAATACCTGTTAAATAAACTCTGCAAGAGGTGCTGGCAGGTCAGCCACCCTCCTGCAGTGACTGCTGCGTGAACAGGCGCTGGGGACCCCATGCCCTGCTGCCAACGCTAGGTGCCCAAGGTGGGGCTCCTGAGCCAACACGTATGCAAAGTGTGTGCTTCATCCAAGGGATGCCTGGCAGCATCCTGGCTGCAGAGCTTTGAGAAAAGAAACAGCAGTTTGCTGTAAACTCACAGACTCAGCTGCAACAAATCTGGAGGAATTAGATTTTAACCCTATCCCATGGTCTGGCAGCTTTTTTGCAAAGGAGAGTTTTGTCCAGTAATTCTTAGCAAGATACACCTTGAGTTTGTAACATATGGCCAATGCTAAAAAGGGAGAGGGGAGAAATAAGGCAGGAATCAAAAGTGCAGGTAGTTTCATACACTGAATTAGACCATTTGAAAACTTAATTAAATTTTACCTGCATTTTAGGCTGTGGTCAGTCAGGGATTGAGGAGAAAAGACTTGAGTGTTAAAGGTGTGGTTGTATATTTAATCTGGTCAACACTGCACATAGAAACCTCAGTCACATCTGCTTGTACCTTAGCTAGTTGTTGATTAGGAGAGCAGGACAAATGATTCACTTCATTGTAGCTGAGAAAGGAGGTGGCATGTACAGTGGACGTTAATTTCTCTCTGTCACTCCTGAAAGGTATGAAGAGAGATCTTGTACTGAACACAGTGAAATTGATTTTCTCCTATGTATACAGGTGTAAAGGAGTATGACACAGGGCCAGTAGCTTACTCAAACTATCACTTACTTGAAGCATTAATACTATCCCCAGCTGCCCTAAGATGACTGCTTTAAAAACAAAAAGGGCTCTGGATACCCTATACAGAAAGAAATGGGTCAGCTTTAAAACTGGCTGGCAAAATTCTGTGCACCTATACGGGTGGGCCATTGACCATGTGCAAATCCTTGAACTACTATTGGGGCTTTTTTTTTTCATGTGTCAGTACTGAGACATGTATTGGTAGCTGCCCCTATAGCTCAGGGTCTTCTGAGCTGTGGCGTGGGAGAAGTGGATGTATTGCTGCCCGGGTCCCTCATTAGTCCAAATTTTTCTCCTGGTACAAGGGAAATCAAGAAGAGATGAATCTTAGGTCACTTTCTGTGGATATGTACAGCAGAACAGCATGAAGGTGATGAGACTCAGCTTTCCGGGAAGGTTCAAACATAGCTTCTGATCTGAAACCTAATGTGTAACATCTTTTTTTCCCCCAGCATTTTATTTGACTGCAATCAGTCCATGAAATAGACGTGAACAAATTTCTTCAACGTGCAACAAAATGCAGACAGATGTCTTACTTTTCTTAAAGAAGTGTGCTATCTCCAAAGCACGTATCTGCCTGTCCCTCACAGAAACTTTTAGGGTCTCTGTACAGTTTCTTCTAGACTTGGAAGAGCAGCAGAAGTCTCAAAAGCTTTCATGAAAGGAAGCCTGGAGAGAGGGGAGAGCCCCCAAATAAGAGCAAATGCTGAGGGAAAGATGGGAAATCAACTGCTACATATTCTGGTTGGTAACTACCTATCCACCCCATGCAGGTGTCCTGCATGACTAATTGGAGTGCAGCAAGGTGCAGGCTAGCCCGAGTGTATCCTCCCTCTTGCTGACAGTGGTATTGTAAGAGTAGGTGAGTGGAGTTTGGGAGACAGCACAAATCTATAGGAAGCAAAGCTTTGTTGCTTCTGCTTCTTTGAAAGAACTTAACTTTCTGCTAGTGCCTCAGAAAATGGTTATTTATTTTTATTTTTAGCAGCATGCATTTCACTGCAGTCTGCAGATAGCAAGGGTCATGGTTCTGTGACGTTCTGTGTGTCTACCCTTAATTCTTTTCTTTTGAACTCACCATGACTTGCAGTAGAAGCCTCTGTATTTGCTGATATAAATGGATACAACAGTTCATCTTTCGTGTAAATATCACTTATTTTATTAGCAATAATAAACCAGCAGAAGATTTGATGCCTTTTTTTTTTGGTTTTTTTTTTTTTTTTTTTGAGTTATCAGAAAACTGAACTCTTGCTACCCCAGAAATTTGAGCCTAGGGAGTTCAGTGGTTAGTATATGACTACACTAGGGGAACAAAAGGTACCTTTCCAATTAAAGTTAATAGAGGGATAACTTCAGACACACAAAAGGAAAAAAAGACACCTATA
The DNA here is from genome assembly GCF_964188355.1 of Buteo buteo. Lineage (NCBI taxonomy): Eukaryota > Metazoa > Chordata > Aves > Accipitriformes > Accipitridae > Buteo > Buteo buteo. The sequence goes on along the minus strand of NC_134172.1, from coordinate 51,097,850 downwards.
AGTCATGGTGAGTTCAAAAGGAAAGAATTAAGGTAGGCACACAAAGCATCATGGGAAGTGCTATTCAAGCTACCATGTCAAAAAGGCTGATTAACAGCAGTTCCAAGTCTACCTGATCACCAGGGAGTCTTACTGATAAAAATTATTTCCCCTCCAGAGAGAAGAATCTCCCTGAACTGAACAAATGTGTCACTTTTGAATAAGGATTCATGAAAAGGCAGAAAAGGAGAAGAAAAAAGAATAAAGGTACGCATTTACCAAAAGATCTGAAATTTGTAACTTGTGACTGTTTATCAGTCTTTAAGTTCTGAATGAAACTGCAAGTCATACGTCAGTGACCGGGATTCAGATCATTAGCTTTGCATTTCTTTTTTGTTTAAAAGTGGCTGTTTGCAGATAAAATTCATTGGCGTTAGTTGTAATTGCAATCAGGGAAATCTAATGGCTTTCTTTGATGTGTTGCTTAGACCTTCCAGGCTGTAAGGCTTTTCAGTGGAGTCCTTTAAAGACGTTGATTAAATTCTGGAGCTACTGTGTGAAATTTGGTGGTCTATGTTGTGTGTCAAAGTCAGACTAGATGAGTGTAATGGTAAATACTAGACCTAAAATCAAATTATTTCAGGTCACCAATGAATTTTGATTATATCCACCCACCCACCCCCATTTTAGATCCATATGTTGTTTTCAACAATTTGAACTGTGCAGGAGAAAAGACACATGAAAGAAAATGCTATTTGAACGTCTTTTTGTAAGCACGATGTTAAACAAATGCCAAAATTTCTTTTATTTGGCTTTAATCTCTTGTTTGAGTTTTTATAATTCTCATGTATGTTTACAAGATATTTTGGAGGAATTTCTCTTTGAATTGCCTTTTTATGTTTGAATAGCTCAGTCTTCTTCATACCCGTGGTTTGTTCCTCCATTGGTGGTGATGTGGAATGGGTTAGAGAACAGGATTGCCACAGGTAGGGGGCAGTTCAATATGAAAATACAGGCACTTGAGATATGTTATGCAGGGCCGTGTTTGGAAGAATTACAGTGGACTGTGTGTTTGAACTGCTTTGTCTGGGCTACCGTGGTAGATGTATTTTAGGTGTGTCCAATGTTTTGACGGTAATGGATGAAATTTAGGGAAAAGTTTTGCAATGAATGTAGTAGGCTTTGTTGGACTGCAGCAGGCAATTTGAGATACAGCAGGGATGAAACAAACAGGAGCAGTGGGTTCTTTGGCTGCAGCTGGACATCAGAAGATGAGCAAGTCCAGGCTGTGCTATCTGGGCAAAAGTGGGACTACTTTTTGAATTTCACCCAAGTTGTGAGGAGCTTCACTCAGTACCAGAATGAAATTCATGCTGTTTACCTACAAAATGGAAGTAGAAAGGGGACTTTAGGTAGTGAACTTCTACGTAAGCAATATTCTGTCTCGTAAGGGGAAATGAAGATTTTTACCTAGGCTACTGTACATTCTAGATAAAATATTGCCTTCTGAGAAATCATTGAGAGTTTTCCCTCTGTTTATTTGGCTCAGCATTTTCAAAACCAGTGGGTAGTGAGTTTCACGTTACGTTGTGATGTTTCATGAAACGCAAGTTCTAAAACTGTTCATGTTCTTATATTTGTTTTTTCTAGATGACTTATTACTTATGTTCTCATAGTTATTTTTACTTGAAGTTTTTAATCTTATGTGCTGCTATTACTACAATTTAAATGTTAGAGTGGCTTTTGTTAGTTCATTTCCTGACTCTGCTGTTCTTAACACTTTGGGGAGCTGTAGAGTATGAACCTTTTCATTCAGTCTTTCAGCATCTCATCATTTATTCATAATGGCATTGTAAAAATACAGAAAATTATGCAAAGAGCAGTCTAAATGTAGTAAAAACTTCTCCTAAAAAGTGTGTTTGTATGTATAGAAATATGTGCACCTGTATAAAAGATTAATGAAATATCATTTACATTTATACATCATATTACATTACACATTCTATGGAATATTTTGTTAAACCTAGGAAAAATTCTATGTAGAATTAAAAAATATAAATTAGTATCTTAAAACAGATGCATATTGCACACAATTATCTGAAATATATTTATTTCATCTATATATGAACTTGCTGTTGTCCCATGCAAATGAGTGAGTTTAACATTTAGTACTAATTTTCTTTATTTGACTGTAGAAGACTACCACCAGGAAAGCAATTTATATGCATTAAGAGTTAAGTTCATAATCAATAAGCAAGTTACCCAAAAGGGAAAAAGAAGCAATGTTATTTCTGTTCTGTTTGGTTTTTTCCACTCTTGGTATTATTATTTCTTTGACTGGGAATCGGTTACTCTTTGGGGACACAAGGGAACCATCTTTTTACAGCCAACGTGACTACATCATCATAGCAAGCTCTACCATGGTAAAAGCTTGGATGCATCTCTGAGCTCTCCAGTATTCAGCTGGATGACTGGGTCCCCATAGCTGTCAAGGGACCCCTGGGTTATTTGTCTGCTATTTATTTGAGAAAGCATTGTAGGCTTCTGGTGCTGTTGGCTTTCATGCAGAAGTCTCTCTGTCATTGTTCTAGTAAGCAGTTTTAAAACATGAGTATGTTTTGGGAATCCTGCTCAAAAGAAAATGACAAGCATATTTAGTAAATCAGAGCTTTTTTGGAAGGTGAGCTGGCAGCATGCTTCAAATATAATTGATTGGTCGTTGATTTAGCATCAGTAGTTTCAGCACGCTAATATGTTTGACACCCATTTTGTAAGGCATTGTACAGTGAGAATAGTTTCTGCTGAATGAAGAATTTTTTTGTTACAATAAGAAGATGTCAGCCGAAGGTAGGTTAGCTGTGAAGAAAAAAAATTGCTTTTGGTGGAGGTGAGAAGAAATTATATCATTATTTGCTTTAACATGTCATTGGTTTCCTCTCCCTCTCCCCCTGAAAATTTCTATTCCCCAAAATTTCAGAAGTCAAGAGTTTTTCTTCTTGTGAATCCAGATTTTCTTCAATTTCTTTCTTAATAGATTTAATTTCTATCTTTTTCTCTTGGACCTTGAAATTAAAGATACTTTTTAACCTTCTATGTGTTGCTTTAACAACATGAATCTGCCCCCTCCTTGGTGAGGAGATCCCCCCTCCTTGGACCTTCCTGGATTCAGTTGTCTTCTCCCAACACATTTCATTATAACTGTGTTTTTGCTAGAAATAATCATTGTTGTTTAGATTATGTCATACCTTTCTTCCAGCTCCCTGTATTTTATCAGTGTTTAGTTCAAACTCTCCCTTCTCATTTAAGAGCCATGTATCTTTTCTCCTCCTTATTTGCCTTTGTGTATTTACTTCCCTTCTTTGGTCTGTTTTTTGTTCTACCAGGTAGTCAAATTAATTCGTTGTTTTGTGGTCTTCCTGCACAAACTTGGCCATGCTATCTTTCATGCTGCCTGTTATGAAGTAACCTTCTTGAACACATAAGCAACTCTGTCCTTTGTCCCACCGAAGCCTGCGTTGTTACATTCACCTCTATTGTGCTGCCTTAGGGGAAAATTGCTGTCGGTTTCCCATTAAAGCAATGGTGTAATTATGCTGGTTGTAGCTCTGTGTCTTCTCCCAGCTGCAGTTTACTCATCTGGCTTTCTTACAGTTCTTAGATTTGAAAAGTACCTGGGGCGGGTTGTACCTGGTGCACAGAATAAATATTAATTTTTTAAATTATTTGTTAATTATGTTCAGGGCAGTTCACCCTGGGGAGCTGCTTCTGCCTAATTCTTTAATCACAGACACAAAGCTGGGACTCATCAGCAGTGGAAAGGGAGTTTGGGATAGTGCACAGAAAGAGCTGGATGATTTTGAGGACTAGAATTGGAATAAAATTTATGAGTGCAGAAGATAACATCATGCATTTGGGGGCTTTTACTGAAACCTGCTGCTCTAAGCTGGGACATCATCAGCTGAAAACGACCAAGAAATACAGGGAGTTAGTCACAAGCTGACAATAAGCTGCAAAGGTATGAAAGAGGTAAATGCAATCCTAGGATGTCTCAGGAAAGATAACTCCAGTTAGGAGAGTATTACTGGCTGCATACAAGGATCATTAATGAGACCTTGTGTAAGATACCACATAGGGTTTTGACTAGTAGCGTTCAAGAAAGATGACCTGAAACTGAAGCTTGCATAGACAAGGCTGTAGGGATCATCAGGGGAATGGAGAATTTGTTTTACAAACAGAGGCTAGAAAAGGTTGGCTTGTTTAACTTAGCAAGGCACAACCTGAGAGAGTATACAGTTTTTTGTCTTTAAATACACCACGGCAGAAAATAACTTTTTAAGCTGAAGGGCAATGTTGGCAGAGGAACAGAGGGGTATAAAACGGCTAGGAGTACATTTCACCTGGGGTTGAGAAACAAGTTCCTAACTATTAAAGCGGCCAAGCTCTGAACAGACACTTCATGGGAACAGACGGGGCGCAAAATATAACAGAAGTGAAGATGAAGCTCAGTAAATTTATAAAAGGGATTATCTGTAACAAGGCTGCTCCCGAGGGATTAGTCTCCCTGAGCCAGGTGATCATCCTAGGCCTATGGCCCTTAGGACCTCCAGAGTTGACTGTGTGTGTGTGTGTGTGTGTGTGTGCACCTGAGTCATTGTTTCAAATAAATGGGTCGTTTGCTGATAGCAGGATGTGTTTGTAACTGTGGTTACCTTCCAGAAGTAAACAAAGTTATCTTGATGTGGAGTTGGGAGCAAATGCTTTTAAATCTCGTTTGCTCAGCTCAGCTAACTGAACTTGACTGAAACTCTGCTTTTTAAAAACTGAGCCATAGGTATTGAAATGTTTCTACTGAAACAGTCTGTGTAAGCTAATTCAGTCAGTTGAAATGGTTTGGTTGAATAAAGCAGTTTTATGTTACTGACACACATTTTCAGCCCTTTGAATATCATCCACCATCTGATTGGAGCTAAATAAAAATTACTGAAAAAATTTATGTTGGACAACAAACTGTATCTCAAAAAACCCAGAACAAAGCCTCTAATGATTCATAGATTCATCTAAAACCAACTGCTGGATTTATCTATATAAGGCTCTAACTCTTCTTTAAAATAAAGGATTAATAGTGTTGACTTCACTGTTGGACAAATCTCTTGCAAGTGAAAGGAGATTGGGATGCAAGACAATTTCCAGTTACTTCTATCAGAGGACGTAATGAAAGGAGAAAACCATAATAAGAGTCGTAAAAATATTCTCCTCCCATGTGCTCTAAAAGGACAAGTTTGGCATTTGATGGGATGCCAATGTGCTGCAAGTGTTGACTGCTGTTCTTTAAAGCCTTATAAAGAAACAAAACTAACAAAAGACACTACAGACAATATTGCAGCAACGAGTGTTTCTTGGATGTCAAACACCCTCCAGCCCACAGCACTTTGATCTTGGGAACAAACCATAAAGAACAAATAGAGTAATTTTTCTTACATGCTAACACTTAACAGTGAGGTTGATGAACTTCTGGAAAACTAGCATAATGGGCATGCCTTTTCCATTTGTTAAATTGTTTTGACAAGGGCATATTTCATTTAAAGTGCCTGTTTTCTATTCCTTCCCTTTTTGGTCTCTGAAAAAATAAGAGGAACCAATATAGAACTTCACAGCAAGGATCATCTCACCTTCCATATGAGCCAAGTGGAAAAAATATCACTTAAATGTTCTTTTTTGGGGGGGTGGGGTGGGGGGGTGGGGGTGGCAGTGGGTAGGAGGGCAGGGGGAAATAAGAGAAGAGTGCATAGACAGTATAGCTGTGTATTTGTGAGTTTTGGCTCAGTCAGCCTTTTCATTGAAAGCCTCTGTTTCCATTAAACTTGCCAAAGAAAATGTATGAAATATATTAATACACACTGTATACATTAGGGATGGGAGCAGTGACTTAGAGACTACCAAAACCCCTCTAGCGCTCTCTCTGTAACTAGACATGAGTGTATTGGCAGGCTCTACTGTGCTTGGTTAGTATTTCCCATCCGCAAAAGAGGTGCTGCTTTGAAATTTTTGTGTCCCTGTCCTTTCACATTTCCTTAGGAACTGAAATTGCCGAAGTGGAGGAAGTTCCCTCCTGCATTGCTAGTCAAACTCCTACAACAGGTTGTTATACTCCCCCAAACCCTGTTCTTCCAGAATCCCCTTTTCTCAATTTGCAGACTTAGAGCTTTGGTCTGTTTGATAGGCATATAAACTTTTGGTATGTTAAAGCTCAGGCTCCATTCACAGATTCTTCTGAGATATGTTTTGCCAGTGTGTCTCCATCTTCCTAGACACTAAATAAATTTTTTTCAGGGATAGCTTAACATGTTAGAGTAAGAGAGTCTTGGAGTCTTGACTTCTTGGAGTCACGAGTTCAAATTCTGACTAAATTTAACCCAAGCCTTTCACTGTGAGGAGATGCTGATTTATCTGATTTCTTTCTGGTGGAAAAACCTTAGCATGTCCAGGGCTTGTTTGCTCTGTCTGAATGGACACTCACAGTCTCTGGGCATAAGAGTCTGGGTCGTTCCACCAGTCTCATTCTTTCCAACTGTTTGCAGTGTAATGTCTGTGTTTCAGCAGTGCTGTGAGAGACCCCATCTAGATAGACCCTATCTGTTGCCTGAAAGACTTCATCCTTGTTACACAGGCAAATTAATCCACCAGTTTCTCTTCTTCATGGTTTTCCTTTTCAGAGAAGACACTGATGACCAGAACCATTGCTGAGACACGACCATATCCCTAGCCTTTTCCAGGGCAGAAACCACCCACTCACTGGCGGAAACACTGGTGGATCCTTGCGTTTGTTTTCAAGTCCTTATTCAGCTCTGCCCTGCAACATGCTAAAAATGAAACTCAGGATGCCTAGTAGCTATTTTTCAGATTCTGTCCTGACCATTTGCAGAAGGAGTAGTGTTTACACTATCCAACTTCAGGCAGCTGACATGGGCTATGAACAGTTTTGTCTTCTGGATCTAACTGTACTGCTGGACAGGATTACCACCTGCAGCTGGGTATCATACATACGTGTGAGCTTGTGTCTCATTCAGATCTGTGAGCAGAACTGCTACCTAGATTTTCTGCTTACACTGTATAAGCTAGCAAGGCTCATTCTTCTCAGTTTGACACACCTTTTCACATTTATAATAAAACTTAATTGCAAGCAGTTGCATGTTTGCAGTTGCATGTTTTGTTGCAAATGTTTCAACACTTCTGACTAGTTCTGCCTAGGGGAAGTGGTAACTGAGGTATGAAGAAAAGATAGTTCTGCTCGAGGCAAACCTTCTCAACTGACTGTTTTTCCTGTCTTCTGAAACTGCTTTCTGTCTCATGGCAGTTAACAGATGATCTCAGTGGAGCATGGCATCTGCACATAAACCTCTTACCTTCAATTTCTCATACAAACAGAATACAAAAATGACTGGTTAGGAAACAAGTACTAAAAATATCCATAGTTAATTTCCTTTTATGCTTTGACTTGAAGTAGCTTTTGGGCAAGTAAAGAGGAATTATGCGCAACATGATTTCCTGATTTTATTTTTTTTTTAATGTGATTGACTGAAATAGTTTCTGGAAATCACTTAAGTAGGAGGCTTCCAAAGTTACTACAGCTGTTAAAATCCTGCCACATTAGGCCAAAGGACCTAAACTCTATCAGAAAGTCAATTTTGCTTAAAGTTTTATTCTGTGGCGTCTTTCCAGTAGGAAGTCTTTTATGGTTTCTTTAAGATTTTTCCAATGTGGTTCTTTAATGAAAGCATGGTAAACCTTGTGAAACTTCCCTTCAGTCATGTTCATAGGAAATGGATATAGGCTTACCTGTGCCTTTAGGTACAGAAGGAGTATTCACAGGTAATGAGCAAGAGGCACAGATGGCATCTGTGGATGTTACCTGGAAATCTTTCAATTTGACGTGGTATCTTATCCTAACTCTGGATGCACTGGAGCACCACCTCCATCTGGGAAGCTGTGTGCTGATGCCTTTACCTTCACTTTTCATGAAGAACAACTCAAAAAACAAAAGAACAAGTCTCCAGCAGGTACAGATTTGTACAGCTACACTGATTTACCCCTGCATCAATAGTCTGGTTTGGTTATTTACTAATGGTAGAATTGACAGCTTCCATAAACTTTGTAATGAAAACTACTTCACATTAAATAAGTCAAAACACTATTAACAGCATATCCCTAAATGTGTGCTGTTGAATGTTTCAGTGAACAAACTGTGGGGACCTTTCAATTTCCTCAGCTCGTGACTATTTAGACAGTACGTGAGGTATGTCACTGGGGCAGCACAAGGCATCCTGCAGTGCTGCTGAAATGCTACTGCTCTGTGAGAGAGCCGGGCAGCCTCAGCCACCTCAAACAGAAAGCAACATGCCCTATATAAAACTGCACTTGGAGTGAAACTTATCCTTTGATCAAAATGTTCCTTTTGTCAAAAACTCTGGGTGGGTGAATCTGTGGAGCAGAAATTCCTATTTTGTAGGCAAAATTGCTCCCACAGCTGGAGCAGAGGCCTGTTGCTGAGGTTAGCTGGTATCTCTGTGTCACTTGTTGGTTAGGTGACCCTGGCCTGCCATGGCCACCATCCACACCCAGTATGAGGGCTGATCACTGAGCTACATGGCAGCATCTCCCAGTGTACGGCCTGCAATAACAAACTTGCTGCCTTTTGCTTGGTGATTTCTGGACAGGGACCTTAGTGCGAATCCATTGGCTCTTTCACCTGGTCTGGGCTGTGTACTCTCTTGGTACTCATTTTGTATGTATCTCCTTGGGTGATGACTCTCCCTACCTGCCTGCTACTGTTATCAGTCTCTTTCCTACATGTTTTCTCTGAGAGACAGGTCAGCAGTGTGCAAGGTGCTTGGAGGTCTGTGCAGAAGGCTCAGTCACAGATTTGCTGACTTCTTTCCTGGCAAAAGGCTTCCAGTCTTCTCTGTGGAGGACCCGCGGGTAACAGCTGTGGGCTTTGCAGAGGCCTTTAATTAGGAACATTGCTGCTTGGGTGTCTGTCTTCTTCAAAACACAAGAATTTCTTTTAAATGCAGTTTTAATGTTTGATGTTGTGAGCTTGTAATGCTTGTTTTGGGGAGAGTTTTTCTACTGTGGTGGTGTTAGTGGGTTATCTCCCCCCCCCCCCCAATTACTAAAATATTCTTTAATGCTAAGGTAGGCCGGTGTGTTTTGGTCTGTCTGTATTTGTTTAAACTGTGTATGCATTACTGAAGACCAATCTTTCCTCCGGTGAGCAAGGTTAATGATGTGTTAAAGTAACAGTGGTAAATAGTTCAGTACCACGTTGAATCGTGTTCCTCCTTGGTAGATTTTCTCCAGAATTTTGCGTACTCCCTCACTGGGAGCATGAGACTCTTCCACATAACAGGGGTGAGCAACAGCTAAACTGATCAGAACATCACAGATGTTGGGATCTGCTGTCTTTGTGCATTATGGAAAGTCTTCATCCTTCCAGAGGGAAGGTGAATCTCAGTCTTCCTTTGATGGGTAAGATTGAGATCTTAACTGGTTGTGGTAGGCATCAAGCAAGTGAGATATGATAAAGTTAATTTCCCTGCTTTTCTTCAATGTATTTTCCACTCTCTTTAGAGACTGTAGTACCAGGATGCTAGACCAGGATGAACTATTTTTTCAGTGGGGGGCTGTAGCTTGTCATTTTGAGCTTGTCAGTTGGTAGTTATATTACTTTCTCCAGAGTGTTAGGATCATTAGTATTCTTACTTAATGCCTGTCCTCGTATCATGAGAAAAGGATAAGTAATACTATTGAACCTTGTGCTAGTTTGTGTCTTAAGAATGAAAGTGTTAGATGCATACTGTGCCTCACACAAGCTCTGTTTGCAAAGGAGTAAACTAAAATAAAGAAGGACTAAATAACTTTTTGTTAACATGATTCAAGAAGCCTGTAAGAAACTGAAAAGTAGTCTTACCTTGTGACTGAAATTGTGCTTTTTCCATAGAATTACTTTGGCTTTTTAAAAATCATACTAGCTGATGAAAGTGAAAGGAAGAAGAGTAAGAAAATTATATTTAATTTTAAGCAAAGCAATCGCAAAAAATCCCATGGTCCATTTGCTGGCTCGTGTGTAGGTGATATTTGGCAGGTCATGTGAGTTGTGGCTGTTCTTCTAGACAAACTGAGATTATCTATTGGTAACATCCGCTGCAATCAGCGTTGCAGGCACACCACCTCCACGGCTTCTCCAAGGGAAAGATGGGTCCCTTGGTGAGGCACAGATCAAGTCTGCAGTATGCCTTCCTATACCTCCTGTAAAATGTGGATTATGCTTGTCTTCTGCCTTTTGTCTGTCTTATCTCTGACTACAAGTACCTCAGGACAGGAATGATTTTTTCACTCTGTCTATGAATGATGCCACTGCAGGGTTTCAAGTCGCTGCTGTAACAATGTAGGACCTATAAAGCGGCAGTAATTACCTAGAAAAGCCACGCTAAAAAAAAAAAAAAAAAAAAAAAAAGCTAAATTGCTGTGAACTCTTGACTTGCATGGCCGAATTTTGGTACACTCCAAGGAAGTACAACATTTAAAGCTCCAAAAAAGAGGTACCTCCTCTGCCTCTGATATGGTATCTTGAGTAGGAAGAACAGCTTTCTCATGAAAAGGTGTGACACTTTCCTTTGCCCCACCTTATTTTACATTAGCTTCACTTTGTGTCCTTCCCCTTGATTTTGAAAAGGCAAGCATGCCGAATCCTGTTGCAGGTAATGGTTTCTAATCACCGTTAGGAGTGTGAGCATCTTCAGTCCTCGGAGATGCTGTCACACTCAGCCACTGGAGCACCGCGTGCCAAAGTCGGGCGGAAACCATCTGGGAGAAGAACAATGTGGTGCCCTGACAAAGTGTCACAGTCAGCTTGAACATAACTTACTGTGTCAGGAAGAGAGAGCAAGAAAAAAGCATGAGGCATTCTAATAAAAGCACCAGTACAGTGAAGATTCATTTTTCTTAGAAAGAATCTTAAGAAGTTCTTTTTTTTTTTTCCCCGTTTCTTCCCCCCCCCCATCTGCATTATCAACTCTCTGCCTGCTGTGTCTGTCTCTCTTTCTCTGTTACTTTCAATATGCATTACAACTTCTGTCTCCTCCTTTGTTCGTGTTAGCAGGATGAGTCTTTCTAGACGAAGGAAAGGGGACCTTTTGCTGGCCTACATATCAAATAATTTCTCACCTTGTGAAGAGTGGAGGAGGCAATCCAAATCCCTTAGTTCTGAATCTCTCTTTCCTTTCTCTTGGATTGTACTTCGAAGCAGGGATAGGGTGCTGTTGGCTTTGCTGCTGCATGTCATTTGATAGATGCACACAAATCCAGGAAGTGATCCAAATCCTGTATGACTTCTTTTATCCCCAAATGGACTTCCTGCAGAGGAAACAATTAGGGTGGGTTTTGTTGGTTTTGGGTTAAGGAGAAGGCTGCTATCAGATTTTATTTCCACTGGCATCTAAGAAGCAAGTCCTTTAAGATTTCACATCCTGAGTTGATTTGTGAAGAAACCTTGACTGATCAGAATTTTCCAGGGGATGAAGAAGCTGCTCACCCTCAGGTGGCTACAGGTTAGCCTGGAGCAGTTACATCAAGCTTGCTATGGCAGTAGAGGAGCCTGTACAACCTACCATAGGCTTCTGCTTTCTGCACAGACATCTCCCAAAGTAACTGCAGCAATCTGAAGTGCCATATTGTCTTACTGCTCTTTTGCAGGGGGAAATTCCTGACTTCCTTCAGAGCTGCTGTTCTCTATGCCATTGTAATGTTCTTAAACTTGAAAATAATTTTGGGCAGGGGTTAGAGAGCATCAGAAGTGGGGATTAGTGCCCACCTGAGGGACTTTGTGAATCTCTGATGGTCTGTACTGATCACTGGCAATAAATGACTGTTGCACTTAACATGTAGTGAGTGTGCACAGAATTGTGAAAGTGCTGTCATGGAAAGTTAAAAGTACTCTTTATGAAGGTATATGAACTGCAGAATCAAAAGTACTAACTGCAGCTTAAATACGTATTTATTTAGCCTGAGAATTAAATTAGGTGATCATAGTGGTATAAAAGTGAGTGGCCTGCTGTGACTATGTTCTAGGGAAAACCTGTGTGGGTTTTTTTGGTATAGAGGGAAGGTGCAAGTGATCCTTCCCACCTGCCTGTGCTGTAAGAGAGAGGCTTGGCTCAGCTTTCTGCTTGAAGCAGTGCCGGGAAACGTACTTGAAGACCCAGTCTTGAGTCTGGCCAAAGAGGGAGGAGGACACGAGGAACTGTGGTAATACCAAGATTTCAGGCTGGTATTTAAAATCAAACAAACTAAATTTAGGAGCAGCTTAAAAAAAAAATAGATTGATCTATAAATGTTAAGTGTGTCAATGTCATAGGAACTTAATAGCCAGGAGTTTAATTCTACTCAATGTTAAGGTGGATCATTTACAAAAGACCAGTCTGCACTTGAACTATGCATGTCCTCAAAGCTCAGGGACAATCACATTCAGGATTTGAACCTGTGTAAGGAGGTCTTTCAGGCCTTGGATGCGCATACTTCCTGCTCCTTGGAGCTGTTTTCATTGCAGCAGTTGGATAAAGGTTGAGAGAGGATACACTTAAATATTCCTGTTGAGTTATACCTGAAACCACTGATTTAGAGTGCAGGCTGTCATGGAATGCTTTCAATTTCTCCTGAAATAGTATTAACCCCTGTCATATCACCAAGGGCCACAGAACAAATTCATCCACAGAATTTAACGCTGTTTGTTGACATCGTCACACAGAAAACAGATGCAGAAGGCTTGCACAAACTTAAGGAAAGTGTTGCTCTGGCAGGGATAGTGTAGCGTTAGGCCAAAAGTGAATTCCTGCAAGGCAGAACTGAACACTGTAGCCATGTGATAGATGGAGGAGACCAGTATAAATCAGAGGATAAAATAACCGCTGTGAAGAATGCTCCTTGTCCTACAAATGTTGTGCAGTTATGCTCCCTCATAGGATTTATAAACTATTTCAGTCATTTTTTTGCAGAACCTTTCAACAGTCCTGAATTCTCTGAATCAACAGCTCAGGAGAGAATTGAAAATGGCAGTGCACTGATGCTATAAAGGAAACCAGAAGACTTAGGGCATTCATCTCTGATTTAATGCAGTGCAATATACTCTTAGTAAGGCTGGACTGATGTTACTGTGAGCAGAACTTGCCCTTTGCAGTTTAAGATGTGGGGCTTAGGCATCCAGTGGTGTAAGTTACACCCCAGGCAGAAGCACGTGAAGTGGTGTAGTGAGCACAGATGTGATGTTTTGTGGGTGTGCGATGCTGGTTAGAAGACGAAGGAGTGTGTCATGGGAATAACGTGTGTTGATACATTCCTCTGAGGAGATCTGATTTGCTTTTGCATAAATGTCTGCAACCCCTAGGGCAGCTAAGGTGGCTTCCTGACTGAGAGCAGCCCATGCTTGGTCACAGGAGCATTGGGAAGGATGTGAGCACATGCTGAGGTTAGACTTTGCTTGAACTGACACGCAGAAGGAGCAGAGGTCTGATAACTTTGCAACCAACTTGGACTCTTGTGAAAAGCATCATGAACACACTATTTTATCATTTTCATGTGCATTTTGTTTTTAAGTAATGTGTATCAGGAGTTTACTGTATGTAAACTACCTAGGTTACCAGATTTGCCCCAGGTAGTCATCCAGGCTGTGCAGGCTTGTGGCATTGACCCACAAATGCCTTAAAAAGTTTCACTGTATGAGCCTAAATTAGCAATATTGCCTGCCATTGTGTGATGGGTTAACCCTGGCTGGACGCCAGGTGCCCACCAAAGCTGTTCTATCATTCCCCTTTCCTCAGCTGGACAGGGGAGAGAAAAATATACAAAGAGCTTGTGGGTCGAGATAAGGACAGGAGAGATCATTCACCAATTACCGTCACGGGCAAAACAGACTCAGCTTGGGGAAAATTAGCTCAATTTATTACAAATCAACCAGAGTAAGGTAATGAGAAATAAAACTAAATCTCAGAACACCTTCCCTCCACCCCACCCTTCTACCTGGGCACAACTTCACTCCCGGATTTCTCTACCAAACCCCCCCAGCGGCACAGGGGGACGGGGATGGGGTTTATGGTCATCACATGTTATTTTCTGCAGCTTCATCCTCCTCAGGGGGAGGGCTCATCACACTCTTCCCCTGCTCCAGCGTGGGGTCCCACCCATGGGAGACAGTCCTCCACACACTTCTCCAACGTGGGCCCTTCCCACGGGCTGCAGTTCTTCACGAACTGCTCCAGCATAGGTCCTTTCCACGGCATGCAGTCCTTCAGGAGCACACTGCTCCAGCATGAGTCCCCCACGGGGTCACAAGTCCTGCCAGAAAACCTGCTCCGTGGGCTCCTCTCTCCACAGATCCGCAGGTCCTGCCAGGAGCCTGCTCCAGCGTGGGCTTCCCACAGGGTCACAGCCTCCTTTGGGCACCCACCTGCTCCGGCATGGGGTCCTCCACGGGCTGCAGGTGGATATCTGCTCCACCGTGGACCTCCATGGGCTGCAGGGGGACAGCCTGCCTCACCATGGTCTTCACCAGGGGCTGCAGGGGAATCTCCGCTCCAGGGCCTGAAGCATCTCCTCCCCCTCCTTCTTCACTGACCTGGGTGTCCGCAGGGTTGTTTCTCTTACATGTTCTCACTCCTCTCTCCAGGCAGCTGTTTCCCTCTCTCTGTCCCAACTTTTTTTTACCCCCTTCTTAAAAATGTTATCACAGAGGCGTTACCACTATCGCTGATTGGCTCGGCCTTGGCCGGCGGTGGGTCCGTCTTAGAGCCGGCTGGTATGGGCTCTCTTGAACACAGGGGAAGCTTCCAGCAGCTTCTTACAGAAGCCACCCCTGTAACCCCCCCCCGCTACCAAAACCTTGCCACACAAAACCAATACACATTGGCATGTATTTGTGTTGGCATTTCACCCTCTTGATTCCTCTTTGTTGGAATTTCTCCCACCTGAGCTTGATGTATATGCTGTGAATTGGGTCCTGCTGTAGTCTCTCTGTATTTTTTTTTTTTTTTTTTAAAGAGGAAATCCTGCCAGTGGCCTTGCATCACTTCACTGTCATCCTGGTTTTGTGGTGGCAAAGCACAAACGTTTCTGATGGCAGCTGGGCTCCTGGTAATGCTACAGGTGAGAAGGCAAAAGTAGTGAGAGCCAGGCTGTGTCATGGTTATTGCAGAAGGAAGAAAGTCAGCTCATGTGAAGGCATGAAACTTGTGAAAGGATTTGGTAGGCAAGCTGGGACTTTCATTTGTCATTTTACCTTAAGATCCAAGTAGAGCAAAAAGCAAAGGTACATTTGACTTCAAGTACTTGAACACACCCTTATTCACCATCATTCCGGAAATCAAGACTCATTTGTGCTTGGGCCCATTTTCTAATGATAATGGAAAATGGCATTCATCTTGATGATTTGTGCAGGGAAAAATGAATCCAACTGCTTCACAAATGACAAAAAAAAAAATGTTGAGCATAGGTTCAATCCAGTTCTGGCTCTATTCAAATAAATTAGTGCACAGTTAACAGATACTGCTATGGAATAATTGATACAAGTATTTGGAAAACTATGGGTTTCTAGAGCTTATAAACAATTAAATGGTCAATTTTTTAGCAAGCAACCATATGGCACATATAGGAAAACCTCTGAGAGGTCCAAACCAAACCAACCTATCTGTTTATCCCGATAACTTGTCAAGTACACATTACTTTTGTGCTTTACTTACCATATAAGCTTCCTGCCTTGAAGTATCTAGTTCACCGTCTCTGTTCCAGTACTGAGAACTCTTCCTGGGGTTGTCAGCAGTGGCCTGAGATTTTGTCTGCATTCAAGGAAGTCTAGCTGAACTGAGCAAAGTTATGAAGTTAAACCTCATGAAACCTGTGTGTGGCTCCTACTCAGCAGTGCTGCTGCCCCGGGTGTTTGGAATCTCCATGTGCTCTAACCAGCATTCTTGCATTAAAACATTTTTTCTGAAAAATGGATCAGCAAAATTTTTCTGGCTTTCCTTCTTCAATCCTAAGAGTTTCTTTGAAAATTGAACCAGTGGAAAGTGCTGACCACTGGGAGGAACAGTTAATGGGTAAATTCCTGACAAAGATGGGATGCATTATAGCACTTCTCCTCTAAAAGGCAACACCCCCCCCCCCAAACTAAAACGATTACTTTCAGAATTAAAATGCAATGCAGTACCCTTAGACTTTCCTTCAATGATTTCCTCACACAAAGACTCATGCAATAGTCACTGCTTTAAATTAAATTTAAGCTATTTCTCCCCAGTGTGGGAAAGATGAAAGTGTGTTTCCAATTTGTAAACACTAGTGGAAAACTTGTAGAATTTTTATTGCTGAATTTATATTTTAATTAAAAAGGGCGTTATGGAGTGAAAATAAAAAGAGGGTTTGGGCAGAAAATTTTCATGATTTTTAAAATTTCTGGCTTTTTTTGTGGAAAAAAGAATCCAAGCATGAAAATTTGTTCTCCTAATGGTTTATTTTTGTTAATAATATTTTTTGTTTTTAAAAAGTGATTTTTTGGATACTGGAACTGTTCATTTAAAAACAGGGCATTTTTCATTTTTTGATCTGTTTAAAAAAAAACCAAAGAAAGAAAAAAACAACAATCAACCCCTCCAAACCCCAAAATACAACAGACTCATTAATGCTTACACGGGAAATTTTGACTTTTATTTTTTTTAAATATACCATTTTCACTTTAAAAAGATGGCATTTCTCCTTCTGCTTCACTTGAGACATTTTCAGATATTACAGTGATATGGATCATAAAAATGTTTAGCAAAGAAACAAAACTTGTTATCTTAGCTGTTAACTGGCATCAGTTCCAAAACTTCCGCTAAATTCACTAGTCCACATCTGTGATGGAGGAAACGATCTCATGCATTAAGGAGAGTGCTTAACCTGTGTTTATGTCATAGAGGACAGTTCCCTTAAACATGTTTGTAAGGAAAATTGTGTTTGGAAGCTCTTTTTTCTGTCCTCCAGAGTGTTCTTAAACAATTCAATGTTCTGTCATAGGAAAAAAATTGAGATAAATTTTTATTGGTAGGTATCCTTCAGACTTACATGTGTGTCTGTTCTCTGTGACCACTGTGGAATTTTAATTTACTTCTATCCACCCAGCTGGGTGCCTGACTTATAGCCATAGCTCAGAGAAGGGGTTGAAAGAAGTAAAAAGGAGAGAGCATAAATAATACCTGTACTGGTAAACTATAATCTAGGGATGCAGGTCTCTGCTTTCCAGCCATGCCTGGCTGTTTCAGAGCTTGTCAATGGATGAAACAAGAAAATATCCTCTAAAATAAGCACTTAATCTGTTTTTGGCATGTGAGTGTCTAATGAGGAATTCTTTAGAGACATGTAGGAAGTGATTGACCTGCTAACCAACTACTTAGAGAAAACTAATATCTTTTTGGTTAAGAAGGTACTCTAAAAATTGAGAATCTATGTGAGATTTTATTTTTGTATGTCATGGCTCTCCATTTTTAAAGTTAGGACAATAAAACCTCCTCATTTTTGATGAGAAAAGCAAGAACATAGGCATCAATGATTGAGAAAGTTACTAACATTACAATGGCCATGATATTAGATAAGTAATTGAGAAGTACTTTAAGTATCTGTTAATGACCTAAAAAAATTAATAAAGCTAGTGGAAAATATGGTTCATTTAAAATATATAGTGAGAGGATATATTTTCCTGAGTGCCTGGAGGTACCTTCCTGTGTTGCATGTAAGTGTTGCTGGTTTCATCAAGAGTAGCAGTAAAATCCCTCCCCGCCCCCCCCCCCCCCCCCCATTTTGTTGAAGATTGAATTTTCCGGCAGGTAAAGGCAGAGCAGAAGTGCCTGTGTCGCAGAGTGACCAAGGGTTAGAGCTTGTGAAGGACCTGCGTGGGCTGTTTTTGGTACAGGACATGTACGGGAATCTGTAGATTAAGTAAGTTTTTAAAGAACTCAGATTTGAGTTTAAATTTATCTTCTGCCATGGAAGCTGAGTTTTTCAAATATTTTTCTTCCTACGCAGAAGCAAAGTTGCTCAAAGGGAGGATGTAGTAACTTATTCTCTGATATTTTTGGCCTGTTCTAGTCCAGTAGATATTTGGTCTTGTATTTTAAAATAAGACTTATTAAATATTAAATTAGCATTTTTGCAATTATCTTCCTGAAAGAAAAAGAATAGTTACTTTTCAAGGAAATACTTACATTTTCTTTGATATGACTCAATTGGCTGTAGTTCTTACAAGGAAGTCAAACCAGATGCGGCTAGAGTCCTCATCTGCTTCCACTAAGGCTGACATGGACTTAATGTTGGACTATAGCTTTGATGACAATTTGAATGGGAACTTGGAGGCTGTATTTCAGGGTCTGAAGGCTTCAGTACTGATGGAGCCTTAAACTAGGTGGTTTTGTAATTTGAGATTTGAATTGTTCTCTAGAGCTGCACAAGACCAATAAAGTGTTGTAGATAAAATGAATTTAGCTGACAGATATGCAACATGTGCAATATATTTTTATTATTTCTTTACAAAGGTAAAGCCAAACGCTGAAATCTTTATTCATTTGTGTCTCTGTCCTTACCCAGACTAAGCTCCCATTGGCTCTAACCTGTCTCCAATTCATTGAAATCAGTGGAAATGTATCTCCATAAAGACTTTAAGATGTGATCCACTTTGCTTCAGCCTCGCAGGCCAGCATCACTCAGAATTCCATCATAACACTGTCACAGCTGCATGGCAGCTGCATGAGCAACACAGCATTCTTGGGAGGATGTTTGCCCTATTTTGTTAGCTCTCACATCAACATTGTCAGAAGTTCCTGTTTGAACAGTTTCAGTCACTGATTAGTTCTGCAGCTATTACTATATGAAGATTTAAAAAAAAACATTTTCTGGATTTATTGTAAGTTGCATTTCTGCCACTGACTTGCTGGGTCACATAGGCTGTGTCACACTTTCTGGTTATGATCCTGTTTCCTTTCTCGTCTATGCTCACATCTAGTTTTCAGGGACTATTCTGAATTCCACATCTTTTTCTAGGTGATTGTTTGGATCATAAAAAGGTGAAATCACTTGCGTGTGTATTTTGATCCATGTTTCAGTTGGGTATGAATAATTTGTTTCTGTATTTCATAGCAAATGCTACAAGTGTCTCATATCAGTCACAAGATGTGGAAGCGATGTTTGACATGCAGGTATCATTTGTTCTTTGACAGTCTCTTGCATCATGGTTTTCAGGATGCCACTTCTGAGCAAAATTTTCGCAGTGATATTTCCAGCACAGTCAAATGCAAACCTAGGTACCTTGGAAGATTCAATGTTTTCAAATATTTAATATAACTTACCTTTTATATTTGCTATAGCTTACTATGTTGTAATGATGGACACTGATTTTGAGCTCTAGCTGTCTATGTAAGTAAAAGTCCTCCCTCGAGTTCCTATAGTTTGATGCTGCAGTTGAACTCTTAATCCTTTCAAATTGTTTTTAAGAATCTTTTTTTCATCTCTTGTGGTCATGTAAGATCATTGGACGCAGTGAAATTCTTGCTTGTTTTCACTGGTGTAAGAGTAGGATTTGGATCTTGATTTGAAATGGGTTTGGTGGTGGTATTTTTTTTTATTTTTTATTTTTTTTTAATAAGACCAAATTACGATTTGACCACTTTCATTATAGATGATCAAACAGAACTGCAGACACAATTTTCAGATTAACATCCATTACAGCATAAAGTATTCAGTGGCAGCCTTTGCCAAGAGCTGTCCAGAACCTAATTATTCATCATTAAACTGCAGCCTGAAGACACAAAACCAGACCAGAGGTCTGCTGTATAACATTGTCGTACATGCACATAATAAAACAGGGGGTTGGATCCACAGGGGACTTGGGTCTCCATTTCTGCTTCCTGCTCGTCACACTACACACTCAGCAGCTAAAATATATAGTGTTCACAAGGAAGGGCCTTGAACCACTGCTGGCCACCTGCTTCCCCTCCAGGTGACTGCCCTGACTGCCAGGCTGCAGTCATGTTCCCTGCCTTGCTCTCCTTAGCTCCGCCACTTGGGATGGTGTGCAAGGGGTAACAGCTTTGATAGGATGGATGGAAAATGCCTCTGCAGGCTCTCCTGAAAGGTGGGAGGTGTGGGGATGAGCTGCCCCTTAGGAGGGGAAAGCTGACGCCAGTCCTGTCACACACTATGTGACTTTCTGAGTTCAGTACTCTGGGATGCCATTGCCGCAGCCAAGCACCATGGAAATTCCTTGGTAGAAACTTGAGACCCTGGAGGTTGGATGGAGGATGAACCACTTAAGGAAGGCACCTATTTTGCCCTTTTGTTGGTGGTCCCCTCCCCGGTTACAAACCACAGCAGTGGGTAGTGTGAAGGGCCAGGATATATGAATGATGGAGAGGGGAGGAAGGAGGAGCACAGAGGCAGCAAGCACCTGGCCTGGGCTTACACAGCAGGATGGGGCAGAGGCAGGCAGGCAGTGCAGGTTTCCCCACCCTGCAGCAAGGTCCCATCTCCTGGAAAATATTGCCCCTCTTATGACCTGGTGTCATGTGGTTATCTTATTTGGCATCTGAGATTCCGGCGTGCAGAAGTGAGCCACAACATACCAAGGGGTTTTGTTCTGTTTTTGTGTTAGAGAATGTTCTGAGCAGTGGAGGGAGCATGTGGGTAGCCCGGAAGCTGACTCAGTGCACTGGTTTATATTTGGACAGATATTTCCACAACAAAAAAAGTTCATAACTTACTGTCTGCCTTCTAAGAGGAGCTGAGCACCTGCAAACTCAGCATGATAAATGAGAGCTTGGAAAACTCAGCAACGCTGAAAATCCGATCCTCATCAGTTCCAGCTTTCCACATAGTATTAAAAGTAAGTATGTACAAACAGATGCCTCTGCTACTTGACCTGATCAAGGACAGCTTACTGCTTCCCATTTATGCCCCACACTCAAACATTTTACTGGAAATTATTCCTCATAATGAGAAACATGAAAATGTGTTGGGCTGTTCTTCTTTTCAAGGATGGTATGTGATGAATTGGAAATAAGCATAGAAATTAAAACACTTAACTTTTTCATAAAATCACATTCAGTAAGCCTTTAAACTAATCACAGTTTGAAATTGTAATGCCTGGAGCTAAAACAATTGTGTTTAAAGCAACAAGGCAGACTCACAGTATAAACTTCCATCAAGATGTTGAGCCTGTGCTTGCTTTGTGTTTGCTTTCTCTTCTCTTTTAAGCCTTAATCTTCAATAAAAGCTGTGAAATAGGGCCAAGTAACATGGAAAAGCCTGTGTGCTGCTACAAAAGTGAAATCTATAGCAGAAGGAAAAATCTCCTTGATAAACTGTTCAACTGCCTCTGCTAGATGGTGATGGTTCCTGCTGTTATTATGGGAGTAGTAGCTTGCAAAATTTCATGTCTCACTTCTCCTCCCCCCCCCCCCCCGGCCTTAAAGACTCAAATTCAACAGTTTCTTTCTTCTCTCCTCTTTTCTTTTTGGGTAGAGCTGAAGAAAATACGAACTCTCTCTCACCTTTTCTGTATCCTCTGCTTGCTTTCTTTAGACTATTGTATTGCCTTTTTCAGAATTATCTCCTTTTCTTTAAATCTTAAAAGTTTGATTATTACAGCCCAACAAGATTCCTCAGCCAATGGACCTGGGGCTAGAGACCTCTATGCCCTTACCATTTCAAAAGTGTCAATATCTTCACAATCCAAAATGGCTTTCAACTTTTCTTTCTTCCTTTTTTTTATTAATAAAATGATTTCAGTAAAAGTAAGCTCCAGAAATTTCTCCCGCCATCTCTTCTGCCAAATATACATAGATAATTTATATGACTGTGGGTTTTCAACTGCATGCAGCCTTCTTGAAATGTTTGTAATTTGCTGTTTAGAAATCAAATCTGCAATAAAAAAGGATCTGAAATGCTGCTTTCAACATTAGATGTTTCCACTAAAATTATTATATGATGACTGAAGTGCTCGTGCTCTGGAAGTCATTAGAAAAACGTAAGTGATACAGATATATGACTTTAATCTCTTTCACCTCAAAATGCATTTATGGCAGGACATAATGACTTTTCTCCCATTCCTTCTTCTGGGTCAAAGCCTCTTTTCTCTTGGGAAGCTACTTCAGGACTGGAAGACCATTGCTTTTCAGCTGTATCTCTCCCATTAATCATCTGTTTTTCAAAAATCCTACTTTTTTTTTTTTTCCATAGATACTTGGATTGTCTCCTCACCATCTCATCCTGCTGTACACTGGCAGATCATGGCTGGTGCCTCTTTCAGACTTGATTTTTGGGAACCCAACTCCAAATGACCTGGCAGGGTCTGGCTTTTAAAGGGCAGGCCCTCACTCTCACTTGAAACTCCTATGTGTTGAGTGACTGATCTGTGGGTCTTAACAGAAGTGGCTCCTGGGTCTCCCCAGGACTAAAGTTGAGTTTGGCTCCTCTGGAACCGATTGCTACAACCTCAAAGCACTTTTAAGTGATACCTATTTATGGGGACTGCTGTTGTAGTCGTCCCCCATGATAAAACTATTTTTCACTTTGTCGTGGTTTAAGCCCTGCTGGCAACAAAGCACCACAAAGCCGCTCGCTCACTCTTCCACCTGCTGGAATGGGGAGGAGAAAATATAACAAAAGGCTCGTGGGTCAAGAAAGGACAGAGAGGGATCACTCCCCACTTATGGTCACAGACGAGAAACAGACTCAACTTGGGGAAAAAAACCCAAATCAATGTAATTTGTTACCAATCAAATCAAAACAGGATAATGAGAAGTAAACCCAAATCTTAAAACACCTTCCCCCCTTCCCAGGCTCAACTCCACTCCCAGTTTTCTCTACCTCCTCCCCCACAGCAGTGCAGGGGGACAGGGAGTGGGAGTTGGGGTCAGTTCATCACATGTTGCCTCTGCTGCTCCTTCCCCCTTGGGAGGAGGACTCCTTACTCTTCCCCTGCTCCAGCATGGGGTCCCTCCCATCGGAGACAGTCCTTCATGAACTTTTCCTGCATGGGTCCTTCCCACAGGCTGCAGTCCTTCATGAACTGCTCCAGTGTGGGTCCTTTCTGTGGGCTGCAGTCCTTCAGTCACAGACTGTTCCAGCGCGGGCTTTCCCATGGAGTCACAGCCATCTTCGGGGGCATCCCCCTGCTCCGGCGTGGGGTCCTCCCCAGGCTGCAGGTGGGCATCTGCTTCCTCCGTGGGCTGCAGGGGGACAGCCTGCCGTCTCACCATGGGCTGCAGGGGCATCTCCTCCTCTGGCACAACTCCTCGCCTCCTTCTTCATTGACCTTGATATCTCCATAGGTGTTCCTCTCACATTCCAATCCCCTCACTCACTGCAGGTTCCCCTTCTTAAATATGTTCTCCCAGAGGCGCTACCACCATCACTGATGGGGTCAGCCTGGGCCAGAGGTGGGTCCAACTTGGAGCCGGGGAAGCTTCTGGCAGCTTCTCACAGGAACCATCCCTGTAGCCCCTCCCCCATTATCAAAACCCCTCCACACAAACCCAATACACACTTCTTGCTAGGGCTGTATCCAAGAAAGGAATGGAGGATTAAGCATACAATTCCTGCTAGCAGCAATAAACTCTGGCAGACTAGGGAGCAAGCAGGCTCCTTTAACCCTCAGGATGAAACCCTAGGGGCTTGCTTCCTTGCTGAATGCTAGTTTTTGTCCTGTTTCATAAAGATTGTTGTCCTGGCATATATTCCTGTTTCTGTCTGGTAATGCTCAAGGGTACAAGATGAAGAACTATGTGATTCAAATCTTAAAATCATAATCACTTTCTGGTTTAAAAAGCAAGGCTTAGTTTTGTTATTATCAGCAGTAGATCCTCTTTCCTCCTTTTTAAACATAAACTCACCAAATGGAACGTAAATTCAAGCTAAACAAGATAGCGTACATACTCATGCTGATCTGAATTGAGCAGGAAATGGATGTAATAGATTAGATGGAAAGGTCTTTATTAAGGGATGAAAACATATTTTTTTGAGAATTCTTTTTGCTGCTTTCCAGTACATTTTAAAAGGAAGTTGAAGTTTCTCTATTCTGAAGATGAGGAGGGGTTTGGCTTAATTACTTTGAACTGATTACATCTTGAGGTGAACCTGAGTCATTTCAGTGATGTTATGGGGTTTGCATCCATCAGAAGACTTGAGTGTAGCATGGTTAGAAACTGTTCCTGCAGAGCTAATGAAATCAAGTCTTGTACATCTACAGTATTCAGCAATAGCTGCCATTTGTACCTTGCATGGTAGTTTGAAAGTTATCTATATGTATAAATTGTATTGCTTTAATCACACTGATACAGGTGAAATTATACAATAACTCCTAATTTTTCTCTTGTGTCAATATAATTATCTTGGGCCAAAGTATAATGGCGCTTTATATATTTTATCAATAGCTGTATTTCGATGAAGGGAAGGAGAACTAGTTGTGGGACTGTAAAAACTCTTTAAACTGGCATTGCTGCATCTAGAAAAATAGTTGGACTAGGTGCCTTGTCTGTATTTCTCTTTTTTTGGTATAAGGAATGGTCTTGGAGAACAAAGTTAGCAAAGTTAGCTAAATAATCTTTTTGTGCTCAGCTCTTCACTACTGTCCCCCCAGCTGAGGAATGGTTACTGGCTGTGTGACTGTTCCTAGTTTGTTTCAAAGCCAGTAAACCAGGTTAGATTAGATCGCCATCATGAGAGGTGGGTAAATGAGCCCATGCTGGGCCCAGGGCTTTTATACCTGGCCTGTGTCCAGGTCCAGAAATACCTTGTTAAAAGCTGAGCTTGAATGGCTCTGCATTCCAGGCACTTCTGTGACTGGTGTGCACACATGCCCCACAATGGTTTTACCAATTGGACAGTGCTCATTTTTGTATTTAATCACCTAAAAGTTTTTCCTCCTAGGGTTCTTGCTGAGTATGCATGTTTCCATTTCTTTCTCAGATTTTATTTTATTTTTTGGATTGTCTATAAAAGATTGACCTTCTACACTCTCAAATATTCTTGCCATTAGATATAAAGCATATGTATTGGCATAAAAACTACCGTATATGGAATGAAAATTACTGGCAGTTCTTGAAACACATTCTGTGCATGAAAGCCTAATTGTATGTTGGACAGTGGCAATCATAAAAAAATAATCTTGAATAGTTGCGGTTTAAATCAATGACCTTTACTTCTGTGAGTGGTTGCATTGATACTGAGGTTGTCAAGTGCTAAGCCAAGCTGAAACTGTATATTGTGTGAAAACAAAGGTGCATGCCAACACTCCCTGCCAACAAACAGCATGCCCTAAGTGAGGGTGAATGAGGAGACTGGTGAGGAGATTAGGAGGTTAAGGTGCAAGAGTAAGAGCTTGTTCATGTGAGTAAGGACTGATTCCTACAACCCTGAAGGAAATAGTTTGCTAAGATGCATTTGATTCATCTGAAAGGCTTGAGGAATTCCCTTGATAACCAGAGTATCTGAAATCTTCTCCAACCAACTTCCACAAGCTGGAAATGCTTTTAGGATACAAATGTTAGAAACTGGGCCAAATTCAGTTTCCAGAATATTGATGACGTAGCCGTTGATCTAAATGGAGTTTCCTTGGTTTTTTTTTAATGCTACAATGAACAGAACAGATCCCTCAGATACTACTATGTGTTGAATGAAGAGCCTGTGTCTTTCTTGTTTTGGGTACAGAGCAAATCAGGGTGATTCACAAGTAGAGTGTAAATTCACATTAGCTGCCCTGCAGTTGCTTTCTGTCTGGCTGCTCTTGGTCAACTTGCATCACAGGGGCACCCTGAAAGGGAGACCTAGTCAGGGTGGTATAGGCAGTGTGCAAGTAATTTGCACCCAAGTAATTTGCATCTTGCCTCTGTAGACAAGCCTGTCTGCAAGTGCAGATGAGGAGTTAATTTAATCTCAATAGTTAATTTAGATAGGGCCATATGTGGGAAGAGGATCAGACTAGCGTTGCTTTGCAGATGAGTGTCATTTTCCCTGCCTTGTATAGCTTGTCCAGGAAAAAGAGTAACAAACCCAGTGCAATAAAACCCCGTTCACTTCTGTAGTTTTGTGTATTCCCTAGCAGTAATGAGAGCTTGTTTGCTGGTGTTAATGAGAGGTGTTAACAGATAGCTCTGAAAATTGAAGTCCTGTGTTTGTCTCCTGCCTGGGCACAGAGGTTCCCAACTCACCCTGTACTGCTTAAAGCAAGACACTAGAGGGAGGAGGAAGTGCTACTCCAGGAGTCTCTCTGTGCCCCTTACCTATTCATCCCTCTTCTGAGAGCAGAAGCAAGCATGGTAATTAGCAGCATCCATGCTGTGGGTTTTGCAATGCTGGTGTCCGTCTCTCCAGAACAGGACCAGTAACACCTGTTGCTTTGCACCTGTACCCCACAATGGCAATCACAAAGCAACATCTTACTCTTACCGCCAAGCCCCCTGGGTTGTCACCAGCAAAGTAAAGGCAGAGAATGGATAGCCTGGTCAGTGCTTGGGCTGAATTTATACACACATAGCAATAGAGTACGCAGTTCATGGACAACAAAACAGTGCTTTCTAAAGTGAGAATGAATGGGAAACTCAGAAGACAAACAATGTGGTTAGTCCAGATCAAGAGCTCTGGGCTTGTCTGTAGTACACAAAGACCTCTACACCATCAAATCACCTGTGTTTTGTTTTCATTTGCACCAGTGTAGCCCCTGACTACTGCAGATTTAAATCAGTGAGAGATGGCTCAAGGCCGAAGTCAATTTTGTTTTAAAGTTTCTTCTGCCAAAATTTGGCCCTGGAAGCTTGTACTTGGAGTTGTACAAAGTTTCATTTTATTACAGTTCGTTTTCCCCTCTGTCCCCAAATTGGCGACAGCTTATATGAATTTTGGCAGGGGACGAATGATCCTTCACACTCAGCCTGTAATTTACAGCTACATTTGGTTTTACATAATGTACAATTTCAACGTTGTCTAACATTTCTTCATGTATTGCGGAAGACTTTCAGGTTTTATTAAACTGGCATATATAAATTGATTTTCCAGCTGGATGCAGTCACTTGGCAAACTCTGCACATTCTAACTACATATGACCTAAATTACACACTCTAATAGTGTGTTTGAATTATTTTATGTGCAACATATAGTTGCAGGAGCATGTGGCAGTTTCCCAGTGCTTTGCCTAACTAGAGTTTTGCTCCTAGCTAAAGGAACTGTTACAGAGACAGATAGAAATATTTTAGTGAAAGAACAAGCAGGCTGTGCCTTTTGGTAGGAGAGACTCTTGCTAACTTGCGCTTGCTGAGAAGAGGTATTACTGTCTCCCCATGACATGAAGAAGTGTTACTTAGGGCAAGTAAAAGTCTGCAAAATTACCACTTAGAGGGCTTTATGGATATGAAGAAGAATAGAGCTAGTCTGGGGCACCTTCAGTGTCAAGGGAATTTCTTATATAAATAGATGATCCATGAGAGGCAGAAGACTTCTGCAGTCTGGCCTGCAACTGTTTCATGACTGAATGCTGGAAAACCTGAGCATATTGATTGGATTTCCTCTTTGCTAAAATGAGTCAAGATGCCAAGTGAGACACTGTTCACCTCTGATGCACTCACTTCCCAATTTTGCCGTTCTTGCTCATCGAGAGTTGGCTTTAATCCCTGTGTAGCCACATGTTTACATTACTCTTTCTGAAGGATCAGAGTAGAGCTTAATCTCAAACCAGTTACTCAAAAATAAGGACTGGAGAGAGGGCTGTGTTGAACATTTGCTCATTGAAGACAGGCAGATGACTTCAGTCCACATGAACCCCAGTGTGTGTGGCCTGAGATTTATGGCTGAGTTTTGAACTTGAAAAATCATTTTGTGCCACCTGTGTGCTACCTAAAAGGCTTGGCCTGTCAGGGAGGATAGCCACTGGAGTTGGGATTTTTTTAATGATGTTCACATTTACCAGAAAGCTTCAAATATCTCTGTCAAGAAGGTTATCATACTCTGAGGTGTAGTGTTCAACTCAGTAACAGATATTTCTTTCTCATAATTGCCAGTTGTCTTGCTCTTAGGGTGCTCTCATGGAAAGTGGCTAACTGATGGTCACACCTTGTTTTGCTGGAGTCAGCTCCTAGGGTCACCCAGGCCGCAGGCAGATGCAGTAACTCAGAAGGGCAGCGCAGGACTTTGCATTGTGAATTTTTTCTCTTGGAAAGGTTTCACTGTGCATCAGAAACAATGTTGCAGCCTCAACCTCTTTGTAAAATGGAATTTCTAGTTTCGAGCCTCTTTGTGTTGAGATGCTGCAAGGGTTTTATGTCAGGCTGGGAATTCTCTAATGCACATCCTCCTCACCTACAAGACGTGGAGGAAAGGAAAGCTGTATCGTAATGTTGTCACCAACAATATTTTAATTCACCAGATATTTGAATTTTACTGGAGAGTAATGCATTTCCTTATTTCCTGAGAGATTGAATTAGCAATAAATTCTGCCACTGCCTCTCAGAGTTCTGATTTTGTAGCCACTGCACCTCTTACAGTGCTTCAGGTGTCAATTGTGCTACCTATTTACCACATGGATAAACAAATAGCAAGCATTATATCACTTTATTAGGCCACTAATATCTAAGAGCTTCGTCTTATGACATGGTGTAAACAATAAATCATATGCTCATTGCAGTTATTCTTTATGTCAAGTCTTATTTCTACATCCCAGGCAGAATAAAGTGTTCGGTACAGTTTTCTTGTTATGTCTTTCCGCCTCCTCTGTTGTTATTAATAGACAGTGTGCCTGATTATTCTGCCAGGGAGGGCAATATGGGATAAATCGTGGGCTTGGATGAGGGAATCAGAAAGAAATGTCTCAGTTTTTACACGGTATTGATGACTGTAATTTTCTTTGGAAATCAGCGCGCCAAGGATCAGATAGTTGAAGTTCAGCCAGGACTGCTTAGCCTAGTACTTCCTATTGAAAAGGGCGCTCTAGAGCCCAAAGAGTGGAGGTCATGTGTAGCATTTAGGACATGTAAATATGGTCCAAGGTATCACACTGGTAAGAGGTCCTCATCAAAGATTTGCTGTGATAAGCAATCACCTGTCGATCAATCTCCTAAGCTAAAAGCATGCTATACAGTCCCAGACTATGTATTTCTGGTAGAATCATTAGGAAAAAGAACAGATTTGTATTTTAATGAAGAGGTGTATTACCTTTACCACAAAAGAAAGAGGAAGTATTTTATGTCATCACAAACACAGCCATCTGCCATGCAGCATCTACAATTGCTGTCCATCAGAGCTTTCACCTTTGGCTTCCAGGTGCCAGGCAAGACCACAACAGCTTGCTTAGCTGCAGCATGTTGTTTTGTTGGCATCAGTTTTATTCTTTTAGGAGAAGTAGCAAGCAGCCTTTACTTGCCCTTTTTGCCTCTTCCACTGGAGCAGAATGGTGGGGAGGGAAGAGAAACACGGAGACATCAGCTGTGGGGATCCAGAATGCCTTCAGCCTGTCCTTTCACCTACAGCAGGTTTAATCCAGGCTGTGAAGAGAACAGTTCTTGGCTGCCCAAGCTGTCCAGGGCCTTCTGCATGATATTCTTGAAGAATCACTTCAGCCGAGTATTATAACAAAAGTGGCATTGACTTTATCAGCCAGTTCCTTGAGACAAAACTCGCATGACTAAGATTTCTCACCATAGTCGTGGCCAAGCATGCAAAACTTTCCTAAACAGGATTCACTGAAAGCCTTGAATGCCTACCTTTTCAGTTATGGACACTCTCCTATGGAATAACCATACCACCTTGCATATCTCCCAAGACCTATTTCTTGATTGCTATCACACCTATCAGATGATTTTCCAATGGGTAGCTTTAACCATAGAGTACTATAGATATTCCTGGGGACCTGAAGGAATGTTTCATAATAACAATCAAATACTAAAGATCCCAGGATCTTTCTTGCCAAAGATGAACTCATTTTTGCAGGTCTTAGAGGAAGCTATCAGCTCTTCTTGCTGTCCAAAGCCACAACATCCTACAAAAAAACCCAAACAAAATACCCAACCCAACATGGTGTAATCTGAACATCGTAGAGCATTAAAAATCTATGTCAAAGTCTATCTCTCTACATATATTTTCTGCTCGAATTACTTGTTTGTTATCTTTTACATGAAGGTAGTTCACTATCTGAACTGTTTCTGGCCAAGTGGCCAGATAATGTGTGTATCAGACAGAAAATGCTGTACCTGATAGAACCAATGCACGTTTCCACAGGGTGTAGAGAGAGCTGTTGCTTACATGATACAGATCTACAAGGCAGCAACACGGTCCTTCATCTACATATTTATTCTATACTGTGGGTCATTTCTTGATCATTACAGGGTCTTCTATAAGAATACTCTGCCCTACAATGATCCTCTAGTAGATTTCTGTTGCACTAAGGATTTTGCAAGGATAGGAGAAATGGGGTGAATTCTTCTCTGTTTCTGTTGGTGGGTTACTATTTCCTATAGGCATCTGGAATAGGACCCTAAACTCTGTCATTTCTTCTTTGCTGGCAGTGTCTCTCCCAGTTTTGTGTCTGGAGGGTTGTTTGGCCAAGGGACAAAGTACAGTTGTGCAAATGCCTGAACTGAGCTATCTGGTTGGTACTAAAGTTATTCTGACTGATCATGAGCTCATCTCTCTCTCATCACTACATGGTTCTGAAGAAATGGAAAAGGAGGAAGGCTGAGCACTCCATTGCAGTGTTGAACTAACTTGAGGCTGCTCAAAAGACAAGATTTGCGTGACTATGTATCAGGACTGTAAGAGGGACAAGCTACTGTTTGGGAGAGTTTTCCCGTTGCCTTCTCTTATGCCTGTGTGGAGCAGCTGTGGGGAGAAGGAAGAGAAAGGCTTCTCTTCAGAGTACCATCTCCTGCCTGAGCCTAAAATTGGGATTGCCTATCCAGTCTTGCAACTTGAAGGAAAGCAAGAACCACACTATCTAGTATGTAGATCTCATTAGGGCATTACAATATTTGTTCCCTAATTCAGGCCTCTCTTCTCTTTGCAAATCACTCAGAAAGACATCCTGTTTTCAGCAGATTCTTGCCAGACCATTTGGGGGAATGTGATTTCAACCTCTGCTTTGTTTGCAGACTACCCACTCCATCTGTTTGGTGTTTGTGACGAGTGGTTTGTGGCCTAAATTGCATAAAGTCTTGTTCTTAGCAGGAATGAATCAATACACAGCTACCCTCTTTTACTCTTCAAAAAAAGTCTGGCACATTGTTTTGCTTCCAGTCCTTGATTGGTTGCCTGAAATTTTTGGAGAACAGAATAATAACCAATGAATAGTGAACAGTGATTAATACATAAATGGAATTGTTTTCCAAATAAAATCATCATTCAAACAATTTTTACCCTGAAGAGGGGGGAGCACGGTGGTATTGGGTAACTAGCGTCCATAAACTCATCAGGATAGCGTGGCTTTCCCAAAGCCAGCAGCATATATAGTCTTCATTTCCATAAGGCATGGCTTTATCCCACCCTTTTTGTGGGATTTAGGAGCTCTGGACCCAACTTGCCCAAAGGGTAAGAGTTAAGCTGTAGTGGGAGGTGTGTGCAAAGTGAAGGCTCTTCAGTGGGGAGCACTGTAAACAAGAACAGAAGTTTTGTTCACTTGCAGTTACAAGCAGATGAGAAAGTCCAGTGTGCGGCAGAGTAGGTTTGGGAGCAGCGGCTTGCTCGCTGGAAGAAAAGTGTAAAGAGAGCTTGAAGGCGTTGCCAGTTTGGTGGTGGTGGCTTAGACCTTTGTCATCTTCCATAAATATGGACATGTTATGGGCTGTAGGAGCAATGGGCTGAGAATGAGCGTGTGGGGTCATTAAAGGCCATATCCGTCCAGTTTTGCAGCTGCTTCTAGTCCAAGCACTGTTTCCTCTCTTCCCTTCCTCACCCTGCATCAAGGTGCCTTGTGCCTCCCCTGCACTGCAGGGAGATGCTGACAATGTGGTATAGATCAGAAGGCGCGTTGGGAAAGGAAAAATTTGACATTGACTAATGCCCGATTAAATCGTATGTTTGGGATCTCCTGGGTCATGAACTGTGAGAACTTTCCATGAAAATTATGAGCCATAACTCAAGCAGGCAGCTCTGGGACAGTCGCACAGCTGCACAAGGCATGCAAGCTACCCTTTTGCACTCGAGATTGTTGGGTTTGGGGGGTTTCTGCGTTTGTTTTTTTGTTGTTTGTTTTTTGCCCCCACCCCCGGTAACCCTGTCTCCGACTTGCAGGTGAAGCTGACGCTCGTCCTCCGGTACCCGCTCTTGCACTTCGCCGGCAGCTGGGCTGACCCGGGCGGGAGGGCGCGGGCAGGCGGGCCGGGGCAGGGCGCCGGAGCGGAGGGAGCCCTGCGGGGAAGCTGCCGGCTCGGTGCCCGCAGCCTGGGCTGCCGAGCCCAGCCAAGCCTGGAGCCTGCGCTAACGCTGTGAGGTGTGCGGGCCCCTAGAGGGTGCTGAGAGCACAACGGAGAGAGGCTTTGCCTGCACGGCTCCAGCTGCAGGGCAGGGAATTGACTTTATCATTCCTTTCAGATCTTTACCCTGTATCGTTCCCCAAACATCCTTAAATTGGATAGTCAACGCTGCCTGCAGATTGCTTGTCAGCATCGTGCCTCCCGCATCAGGCAGAGAGCAGGATCAGCCAGCTCCGCTGCCTGCTGCCACCTGGAGAGATCGTTGCGCCCAGGGCTGGGGCACAGGGTGGTGTTTTGGGGGACAATGGGGAGGGCCCCTCTTCCTGCAGCGGATGGAGGTCAGTGGCAAACTTGGGGTGGGGTGACAAGTTTTCTCCGTGCACCCCTTCTCCATGCGGGTGGCTGGACAGTCGTATTGCCTGACTGCCTATGCCTGTGCCAAGGATTATGAATCGTAATTCAGTGGGGGAGAGAGCTGGAGGAGCAGCAGGGCACTCCGCTGGCACCCTGTGAGGCTGTCATGCTTGCTCTCTGTTGCAAAGGAATGCAAGACGAACAGAGCTGCAACAAATGTGTTTAAAAAATTTATTAATCAAGGGGACTTAGCTGCAGAAACGTGGTTTCAAAAATCTCAAAGGGTTTTCTCATCAAGACTTTCTGAGGTAAAACAAAAAAATACTATCGGGGATCAAACAATTCACTTTCTCTGTGTCTCGCTTCTCCCACACTGTGTATGAAGGCAAGGAGAAGCATTGGGCAAACACACATTAATCCCCTCCTGCCAAAATTTCTTTAGAAAATGTCTCCGTCTCCTACCTTTACCATTAGACTGTTGGGCTGCTTTGTGGGATTGATTTGATACATTGATTCTATTATGGCAGAGCTTGCAAAGGGTGAAAGAACATGAAATATAGTTCCCTAAAGAGCAGATTTCTTGGTCAAGAAAGATTCTTATAGACTAGCAGCAGAAAGAGAGCGCTAGCAAGTATGCTAAATAAAAGCAGATAGCAATCATAAACAATTACATATGTGCTTAAAAATTCTCCTCCTGACATCTTTACATTTGCTGGTGGAAGTCACCTTATGAATATCAGCAGATGAATTATTCTATATGGGTAAGGAGTTGAAAAAGGAAAGGACATCTCACTTTTTCCTTTAACCTTGGGGAATAGAAAAGATCTGGCTCTTGCATCTCTTTCGAGAATGCAGTCACTGTAAGGGAAAAACCCATATGCATTGGAAGGCTTCTGAATACATCTAAATAACAGGCATATCAATGAAATGCCAGGCTTTGGCTGAACGATAACCCATATATAAATCATACAGTGTGCTGCTGTTTACCTCAGACTTACGCTGAACTGCAAATCTAGCTCTGCTGGGAAGTTTGCACAGACAGACCAAAACAGTCTGGCTAAGAAGTACATCTGCCTCATCCATTTGTATAAGCAGAGCTAAACTGATGGTCTTAAATTCGCAATGGAAACTAGGGATCTTTTTATATTCTGGCTAGAAGAGCATCCCTGTTTATTTGTTTGTAGTTCAAATTAATGTCTTGTGGTCATCCAAATATTAATTTTAAATAATATTTGTTATGAACGTAATTGCCTTTCTGTGATACATACTCTCTTGCAATTGGTCTGGCTTTTTGAGAAGGTAGTAATTATTCTCACTTCTTAGCTAAATAGTTTCGGTGCATAACTTTCAGCCTGCGGTTTGATTGCAAACTTTCTCCTTTGAATATTCGTTATGTGTCTTGGATGTCTAAACATACAGCATGGTATTGTTTCTGGCTGCTGATTGTGTGACTCAGATTTTTAAACAGTAGATGCAAAATTGGCAAGTAACAAACATTCAATACAAATTAATCATTCTGGCATTATGGAAAACGCAGGATTCTCAAGGATTTCCAGAAATACCTACTGGCTATATGAATATTCTGAAATAATGAATAGTATTACTCACAGCCAACTGAAGTCTGGCAGTCATGCCTGCAAAATATTTTTGAATAAGGTTTATGCCTGTTTGTTTTTTGCTATTCAGCTAGAACAAGTGCTATCACTTCCTAACTCGTGATTAATTCAGTGTTGCCAAATCCTGTGGTTTTTATCGCAAGTCTCGTGATACTTGATGGTTTTTTCCCTATAAATTCCCATTCCCGGAGACATTTAATTAGGTGAGAATCTCAGCTTTCATTTTTACAGAAATAAGTTTCTACTCCTCAGACTGTGAAGAAGTTTGAAAGTATGACCCAGGGGCATCCTAAAGACAGCCACAAACCCCAGAAAAAATAGAAATTAATCTAACTTTTTTTCTTTTTTTGTCTTGTGATCTTCAGATAGTTGGTCAAACATCTGATTCCCAATTCATGACTTGAATATTTAGGGATGGAACTACCCTTAACGAATTTTCTGCTTTCCCTCCCTAAATTTAAAACACTGACACATTTTCTTCAAAGGGGAAGGACTGATTGTTATGGAGCTGCAGTGAGGCCACATGGACAATGTTCAAAGTGCTCCCTCGTCACCTGTACTCTTAGCTCAACCTAACTGTGATCTGAGCACATTTTTTTGTTTCATGTTATTTTGCTCAAAGGTCAAATTCTTTGGTTCCCAGGTGCAATGAAACCCATTACACACTGTGCTATTACAAGGTGACCCTCCCTACGGCCTGAAATAGGAGACATATTGCCTTCTCAGTATAACCTGCCATGAACGGTAAAAAGTGAAGCTTTGCATGACAAACCTCGTATGATGTGTGTGAATGTGCAGATATTCATAAGAATTTTTTTCTGTTACAGGAACAGAGGAGATCATCAGGCTTTCCACAGATGAATATTCCTTGAATATCCCCCCCCCCCCGATACTCCCCTCTCATCCCTCTTTTTACTCTATCATGCATGAACCAGTC
This sequence comes from Buteo buteo, assembly GCF_964188355.1. Taxonomy (NCBI): domain Eukaryota; kingdom Metazoa; phylum Chordata; class Aves; order Accipitriformes; family Accipitridae; genus Buteo; species Buteo buteo. Next base: position 51,062,448 of record NC_134172.1, on the reverse strand, counting down.
CCAGTTTCTGTGAATGTACTTGCTGTTTATAAGTGTTTCCAATAGGAAAAGTGTGTATACTGCTAGACTAAATAACGTACAGTTGATGGGTTGTTCAAACTGTTTGATTAGGGTTTTTCAGAGCTGGCTGAAAAGCAGGATTTCCACTTTGTGAGGGTTTTTTTAGTTTTTAGAAATTTGACTTCGGTCCAACTGGCCTGAAAACTTTTTTTTTTTTTTTTCAATTTCCTATGAACTGAAAAAAAGTGCTCTGGAGAGGTTGGCAAGGGATGTCTCAGGCAGTAGTCAAACTGAGGAGAAAGTTGGTCTGATTTTTCAGCCTCTTTCCCCCCCAAATGTTTCACTGGTCTGTTTCCTTGCTGCCAAGCTGTAATGCCACCATCCCTGTAACACAGCCCAGGCTCACTCTGGCCTGGGCAGTCCTGCCCTTCCTCTTCCTCCTGCCCCTTCACCCTCCTCACTGCTGCATCTCTGCTGGAGGGCTTGAGGGGAACCATCTAAAAATAGAAAATTCACTGTGTGGCCCCTCCACAACTGGTGGCCACCCAGGGAACAAGGCAGCACCCAAGCAGGAGAGGAAGATAGTTCCTGCCCTGGCCTGCAAGAAGATGTTTTTAGCCAGGGATGTGGCTTTTCCTTCCTCCCCAACAGGCACTTTCGAAGAAGAAAATTGATGATGAAATGGTTGATTGCTACTGCTCCTGCTGCTTATGCCAAATCTGAAGGAAAGACTGATCTGTTGGATTTTGGATTAAGCCTTTTGCTAGTAGGGCAAAATTAAAATGGATAATTAAGAAAAGAAAGTGATTTTGTCACAGAGCACAGGGCTGAAAAGGGGTCTAGCTAAACTAAACATGACAGGCAAACACATTTATTGCCCTGACCTGCATCTCTGCTTTGACCTGCATGACATTTTCTGCCTCTAGTCTCTCCCTTAAACTTGTGAGAAGTTTTGACCCTGATCTGGCCATTGCAGCTGAAATGGGAAGGGGAAAAAAAAGAAATGCCAGCAAAGGAAAGGCACCATAAAATAGACTATAGTGGAAGGAATTAAAGATAAGGAGAGCTATGAGAGACTCACTGTTGAAATGCGCATTTCACTGACAGAGCGTTCCCAACAAGAAATGATAAAAAGGAGGAGGGGACATATCCTGCCCACATGGGAAGTTCGTGAGCTTTCTTCTAAGTGCAGGAAAAAGCACTGTGTGTGACAGAAGGCCTGCAGCCCTGTCTCCTACCAAAGTGCCCCAAACTGTCGATGGGTCTCATCTTGGATGGTTTGCCCAAGACCTTTTCCCTGCCAGCTATCCAGTGTGCATGGCTGGGCTATGTGATGATGGGAAGGGTGCCCATTCCCTCTTACCGTGGTGTCACTGTGTGACAACCACCTGTGTGCTGGCATACAGATGCCTGTGTCCTCACTTGATGAGTCAGGAAATCCTCCCTCATCCTATGTGCATAAGTAAAAAAAGTGCTGATTTAATGTCTTTTTGGATTTGACTGGAGTAGTTGGGAGGTTTCTTTCCAGTCAAAACAAAACAAAAAACCCAAACCACATTGCCAGATGCTACACTGCTAGTGTATCATAAAACAAAGAAAGCAGTAATTTTGTCACAGATACATGTGGTACAGGGCTGATGGAGTCAGGCTGAGGAATCAGAAGCTTCAAAGAGGCCAGGAAACAGGCCAGGCAATAAGCCTATTTTTTAATATGATTAGAGATGGTTAAGATCGTTAATTTGTATCACAAAAAAAAGTTCCACAGTTCTTTTCTTGATCAGGGACAAAAAGCAATTTTTAAATGGGAAATGTGGAAAGTTGCTGGCCTGATCTGCAGTGTCCCATGCATCTACCGCAGTGACTCATGGAAGCTGCCGTTCTCGTGATCTGCTCTCCTCCAGGGCTGGCGCTCCCTGTTCAGATGACTCTTTCCATCATGAGCTGCGGGAGTCCAAATAAAAGGAATACTGTGTTGCACTGCGGAAAATGTGCTCAAGCCCAAGAACCAAAGTGGAAGGAGAAGGGGGGCTTACAGCACTTGAATTACTGCTCCCATGAGACAATAGGACTAAGAAGATGACTGGAAAATGAGGCTGAAAAGAGACACTATGATTTTTGTTACGACCGCTTTTTGTGATTTGTGTTAGCACATCCTGGAGCTAAAAATTTTACTTTTTGTGATGGGAAATCAAAAACTTCTGAGAAAATCAAAACTTTCTCATGGAAAGTGCATTTGGCAGAATTCACATTTTCTTTTAGCAAAAGCAGTAATGCTTCAATGGGCTTTCTGATCCATTCTGCTTCCCATATTTAGCCCTGTTTCAAGTGGGATTGAGCATGGGGTGCAGTTACTACATCCACAACTACACTTATGTAGATGCCTAATTAACCAGTTTGATCAGCTGTCACTGGGCTTCTATCTGCAAATGTGTTTGCAATTCTTTTTGAAAATGCTGCTTTAAAAGTACTAGCTCCCAAGAGGCTGAACAGTAAGAATAGCATGATATTTCCAGTGATGACATATGGTGTCCCTTCTCTTCCCTCTAGCTGAAGTTCTGAGTCCACATGCTTGCAGCCTGATGCAGCAAACCAGAAGAGGTCTAGTGGAACAGATTTGCTAGAATTTCAGGCTTTTTTGTGCAAGCTCCCATGCCGAAATATGTAACTTGAGTATTCAGTCACAACAAAGCTTGTTCTGGAGTTGCATAGCTTCTAGAGTGAGACATATGCACAGTGTGTAAAAATGGGTCCCTTTATGAGTTCCTGGTCTAGTGGACTTGTAAAAATAATTAATAAGGACATCCACCATGCCGTACCTCTCTGCTTGGTCTGTGAGACATGCCAGCTCTTGCAGTTTTATCAAGCTGGGTGGGATCTAGGGATTTTCCCTAAGCTCTAGCTCAGAAACTGTGTTGGAGTCTCCAATTTCATTTTGAAAAAAAAAACAAAACACCTGACCCTTATACATATATACTTGAAGGTGACTCAGATGAACTTGAAGATTTAGAGTATTAGAAGTATTTCCCTCTCTCTTCCCTGTGGACAGCAGCAGAAAGGGTGAGGAAAGCCTTTCTGTAATAGGTGGCGTAAAGTCCACTGTCTGTAGCATCCTATGCCCTTTCCTCTCTGTAAGTGGCACTCCCCTTCTAAATGGCTCGTTCTATCACAAGTGGCACCAGTTCAACCAGACAGAAGAATGGTGTGCTGTGGAAAATGGAGTTCTGCTGCAGGGCCAAGTGTTTTTTATGGGGAAAAAAAGCCGTCTATTAAGTACACTGCTTAGCCACAGAAAGCAACGTACAATTCTGCCTTTGCTAACAGCACGGAGGGAGTAACTCCTCATGTCGTCATGTTGGCCTTTTTCTTGTGAAATTTATTGTGTTGGGTGTTACACAGTATCTTCTCTTCCCTGGGCAATAGCATTTTAAATATAAATCACATTAAAGAGCAGAACACCATTGCACAGACAAGATCATTCTGTTCTTCTGAGAGCTGGAGTGATCTGCTGTATGCTGCCCCATAGCATCCCTGATACACAGTGAGTGTGCCACCAACAGTCATGGGAGGCTACTAAACCTAACCTTTCTTAGGGTTATTCTGTTGTCCTCCAAATCTAACATTATGTTTTCATATTTGACATGGTCCAAGAGCTTCTTCAAGAGTTTTATAAAATTCCAAGCAGAAAGTGCCTGCAGCATAAAATTAGAAACAGGAAATGACCAATTCAATTGTTTGGCTTTTGACCAAGAGCCACCTCCACTGGGGGTAACACTCAGCTTTCCCAGTGACCAGAGAAGGCAGACAGGGCAAAGCAGATCATTTGCATTGACCAACTACTCTGAGTGACTAGGAACACAGGCTGAAATGGTAGTTTGCTCATTTTATAGATATATGAATTACTTAGTGTAAATTAATAGTAGCATCTTCATATTTTTTCTCTGCTGCACTGAGTAACAATGGAGAACAGAAACATATGGATGACAGGCAAACAAAAGAAATTTGCAAATAAGGGGGAGAGATTTGAAGTGGCTTATAAGAGACAGTGGAGTTTGTCCTACAGGAGAGTGGCTTTTAGAGTTGTGAGTTTGGAGGTTTCAGTTCTTTACACTGAAACTTTGAGTCTTATTTGGACCACAAAACTCCTAAAAAACAGTGAAATGCTACCACAAGAATAAAGGTGGTAAAAACTGAAGGGCAGAGAGGGAAAGAACATATTTTCTAGACTTTGTTTCATGCAGATGAGTGACTAAAACTTGGAAAAGATAACTTGCTTAGCATTTCCATCTCTTCAGTTAACAATGAACATCCTCAAGCTCTCCATAATTCCTTTAGATAAACTAGAACACATCCAAGTTACCCAAGAACTGGGAAGATACCCAGATTTGCAGCTCAGGAGACAGGGAAAGGGAGAGGCAAATGGTTTGGAAGACAGCACGTGAGACCACAAACACTTTCTATGCTTGATCCAGTACTAGAAGGGATCCCTTTTTGTCAGGTAACTGGATTTCTCATCTGTAGGATGGAAGAGCTTCTGAGTGAGTGGGAGCAGTCTTTGGGAATCACTAGTATTGGGTAGCCCAAGAATATTGAATGATGTCCATGTATTTTTTCCTGTTCAGGAGTGATTTCATCTGGCCATTCCTCAGTTTGTTAAGCCATTCAGTGTCTTCTTTGCAGTTGCCTTTATTGTTTTATCTGAGGGTTTGTTTGATGTTGCAGAGATATAAGGTACCACCGAGGAAGGGAAAGTATGAAAAAGTTACCTAACCTTTTCAAAAATAGCTCTATTTTATGAGGCTTTTGTTTTAGAACTGGAGGTTTGATGAGGTGTGAATGTACCAGTTCTGAAAGAGACCCAGAACCCCCATATTTTGGTGGCAAATGGTAAAGGCCAGGGCCCTGGGCTTGGGTGTTATGGGTGTTGCCTTTAAGTGCACAATCGCAAACATCACCAGGAAAAAAACACAGCCGCAACTCAATCAGCAGATTTAACTACGTGACCAGCAGCAAAATTCACAGAGTTGCCCCTGCCCTTCCCTGTTACGTGAGTTTCCATGTTTTGGGGAGGAAAGGAAAAAGAATAGCTAATTACCTTGAATGGTTCATTCTGCAGCAGAGAATAGAAATTAAGTCTTTATGAGAGTTTGGCACTGGGAGAACAGAGGATGCAAAGGCGGCTGAAAAGCAACTCTGGAGTTTGGTTTATTTTGATTCAAAACCTGTGAGAAGTGGGTACTGTCATTTGTGTCATTATTTTTGTTGTTTGCAGGGGAAAAATAGGTTAGGTCCAGAGAGCTCTCTGAGTTGTCCTACACTGAGAGCTTGGGGAGTCTCACAGGAACAGGGCTTACCCTTGCTACCTCCTCTCTGTCACCCACAGCTGCTTTTTCACACCACTCTGCTCCTTCTGCTCCCTTTTCTGGAGGGAAAGGGAAACTGCTGGAGACTCCTCAAGGGACATCAGACCGTCTTTCCTTGTGCTTGGAGAATAGCGGGGGAAAGACATTGAACTGCTTTTCTTGTTCTCTTCCCAGTCCCAAAGAGAGAGATGCAGATGGGGGTCTTTGTTCTTCTCTCCATCAGCGTTAAGGTGGAAGTTGAGAGAAAAACCTGTGCTTCTGGCTTGCTGGTGAACACACTTCACAGTGCTTAGAGGAGGTTTCCCTTGTTATCCCTGCAGAGAGTCCTGGGGGCAAGGGGAGCCCAGCTATGGCTCCCACTGGGTGGTGGTCCTGTCTCCAGTGCCAGCTGAGCACCAGTGGAGGAGTACTGCACAGGAACCAGTCTGCATATGGCCAGGTAGGGTTGCAGGGAACCCAGCCACCAACTTAACTGCTGTTCATGCACTTCAATTCACATATTCAACAGTCTTGAAAAGTACAGAAACAGCCTCAGTTCCAAGCTGTCCCTTTTTGTGTCAGGTAATTTAATGTCTTCCTGGAGGGACCAATGTTCAGATGATGAAAAGCCTTTGTCTTTGCATGGGGCTGTGTGAGATGGCAGCAGATGAAATCTCCCAGAATCAAAGAAAACATGACCACCAACTAGGTCCAAGTTATCATCCTTTGGATTTCTGTGCAGACTGCAGCTGTCCTGCTGGTGCCCTTTCCAAAATCAAAGCCCTCTACTCTGACAGCCAGTTAGTGGGACTACAGCTGCCTCTTGGAGAGGAGTGAAACAAGCTGGCAAGAGTTATCTTGCGTTCTCTCAATGGAAAGTTACGTTTTCCTTCTATGACAGTATCTACTTGGGATACTAAAATAACTTTCTGGTGCCTAATTAAGCTTCCACTTCCTTATTGGGAATAGATGATGGTACAGACAGACTGAGTTCTGCCCAATGCAAATAAGTGGGTAGTCAGGGGATACAAACCAAAAATCCTGACTCCTAGGCCCCCCCAGGCTAATACCAGGCAACTCCAATTTGCCTGGATGTAGGAACAGACACCTTTAGTGGACTGACAGTTATTCAGGGATTGAGGCCCCAAACTGACGAAAGTTAACTGAAACACTTTTTTTGTCAGTAGTAGCCTTTCTTAAAAAAAAAAAAAAAATTAAAAATGCTCCCCACAATTGTTTCTATAATTTCTCTCCCAGATTTTTTCTTTTTTTTTTTTTAATCAAACAAGTAATTTTAAAATTTTTCTTTAATTTTCTTTTTAATGCAGTCACTCGTCCTAAGAATAGAAGAGGGGCAGGAAAAAAGCATGACAGTATTCCAGAAAAAAAGTTCCTTTCTGGACACTGTGGAAAAAAATTCTGCAAAGTCTGTAGCAATTCTTTTCTATGGTTCTAGTCAATGTACAGGAGACGACAACAAAGTTCAGCCCTATATTATGAATTTACACTTCTTCTCTGATGAGTCAAGTGGTTTAAAATAGTAATTGACTCCTCTGGCTTACCCTCCTCACTTCCATTCCTGTGCTGTCTTTATTTGCCATTTTCAGAAACCATGCAATGACTTTGTTTAATTGACCAGAACAATCATTGTCTGCAACAGAACTTGTAATGGAGAACTTCCCTCTGGTTTTGTCTATGAATAGATCAAAACGAGACCAAATAAGTAATTTGGGATTTGTTGTTGATCACTGTAAGCTCTGTGTTGTTATTCATAATACACGCAGTAGTTACATTCATAATTATTCGAGTATATGAATATGTGTAGCACTCCAAGTGTAATCTCCAAAAAGTTAATTTTTCAGGCATATTTATCTATCTGTAGAAAAGCTTTTATGTATAACTCTTCCGTTACATACTTGGCTTTTACAGAAATATTTCTTCATTGAGGTTGATGGAGTTACTCTTGATAAGTATCAGGACATGTTAGGGTCCCCTAGTTTAAGTGGCCCTGAAATACTGATTTTGTGGAGCTAACCAGGTGATCACACAGTTGTATCAAGGCTACAAGTAACTTCTTAAATTGTGAGCATCATGAGACTCCTGAACTTAACCTTGGAAGAAGGTTCATTTTAGAGGTGTAGAACTAGTTATATTTGTGGGTAGAAAAGATAAGCATGAGGATGTGTGACCTTGCAAAAGCAGCATTTAAGTTGAATAAAATCACTCAAACCAGGCCTTCCCACTCAAGGAATTTGGTCTTACCTCTCTTTTAAAAAAAAATTTAAAAAAGCTATGTTAACAGAGGACCTGACTAGAAATGCACTGCAGGCTGCTAATTCATCAAAATAGATTTGGTTTGTTGTTTGTTTGTTGTTTTGTTTTGTTTTAATTTTAGCATCTTAAAGCTTGTCTGTCCTTTGTACCAAATGCACTAGATAAAACTAAATACAAGATGGGGTGGGGTATCTCTTCCTGCTACTGATGGAATTATTCTGTGCTTGAGTGAACCTAATTTCTTACTGACCTAAGAAATTCATCTGTCAAAAGCTGAGATATTTGTATACTTTTCTAAAGATGAACTGCATATCAAATAGCAAGGAAGTCATATCACTTTGTTGAATGAGATTTTAATTTCTCCTCTAAGTTGTTTCCTTGAGTTGGGTGTCACTTTGGAGGCAAAATTTTCATTTTGTCAGGAGGTGTTTCCAGTATATTGCATTCAGACAGGAATTTAGGTGGCAATAAAATGAAACCTTACAAATAAGTCCTGTATTTCCTTTGTAATGCTATTACTTGGTGACAAATCAGTATTGAATACACACTAACTGTTTTTAGAGGACTGATTGTCTACTGATTAGGATGTAGGGCTAAAAGTTAGGAAATCAGGGATGATGCTCTGGGCTCAGTGATTTTGTCAGACAGCTGCTGGTGGTTTTTAGGATTTAAACCCCAGTATTTATTTGCTTAACACCTTGTTTCTGACCTTTTTGGAGGCTGGGAGAGAGTCTGGAGCTGCAGGACCTAATTCTCATACCAGCATCCTGGGCAGCAGATGCCAAAGGGAAGTGAGGTGTCTTAAACTTTCTCCCTTTCTGTGCATCAAGCACAGGCTGACATGGAAGGACCTACGCCAGAGTGGGTTTTACAGCTCTGCAGCCTTTTCTGGAGTTCAACATCTGTACTGCTTCTTCCCAAAAAGGAGGCAAAATTCCCCCCCCTTTTTTAAGTGTTTGTTTTAAATAGAGCAGCAGCTTCAGCTGGTCCCACACTCTCACCCCTTCATATAGACCATTAGTGGTTGGGTCTCTTACCAAAAACCTCCCACCATGAACATCTCCCACTTCCCAGGAAACAGCCTAGCTGCCTGGCTCATCAGCTGTTCCAGGAAGGGCACTTTGCAGCCCTCCTGGCAGATATCCAGCTGGGCAGGACAGGGTTCAGATCCACAGGGAAGGAGATGGAGAAGGGGAAAATAAGGAAGAAAAGTGAGTGTGACTTAGCTTAGAGGGTAGGACATGCCTCTGGGGAGATGGGTGACTGATCTATCATAGTGAAATCACTGAGGAAGGCATTGGATTTGGGTCATGCACTCTAATCCTACTTTCCTATTCTGACTGATAGGCTGATATATAAAAGGCAGGTGCTACCTTTGGCTGTGCTTTAACTGTTAGAAGTGCTATATGTTTGCTCTGATTGCACCTGTGGGATGAAGCTTTACATGGGAAATCAGCAGAGCAAAGCCTAGGAGAAGAGTGCTGATGGGGCTGGGAGGCCCACCACTGGAGCTAGCCCCAGATGTGTGCAAAGGTGGCAGGCACCTAAGAAAACTCTGCTGGCAGAAATACCATCATCTACAGACTTGGGAAATATGTGGTCTACACATGGGCTTGGAGACTCAACCTACTGTCTCTGGGTATGTAAACTCAGCATGGGTGCTTACTTTCATCCATGGATCTGGCCTTAACCTGTGTATGCCTCTGTTTTTGTATCTGTAAAATTTGGAAACTGCTATACCTAAAACATGAGGATAAATAAATATGATTTAAGCCAGACCTTCTTGAAGTTAATATAAAGATACTTGTGAGTTTCACTGACCTTGGAGCAGCTCTTGTGAACAATTACAAAAGTACTCCAGGATCCTTCAAATGGAATGTGCTATAGTTATGTGAGTATCTAAAATATTTATTCTAATAAAAAAAACATTCTAAATTCTGGTGTGTAGGCTATTTTATTAGTAGTAAGAAAATACTTGCATGAGCTTAATCAAAATAGCATGAGAAACAGGGAGAGACAACAACAACACTTGTCTGCTTTTGGAGTTGTGGTGGTGGCTACAGCATCTACCAAATATGTACGTGTTTGTGTGAACTCAAGTGGCATTATTACAGAAGCAGTCACTTTCTTTAGAATAGTACCCGGTTGCTACTGCTGCTTAGTGAACTCAGTGCCACGCCAGAATCCAGGATGGCTGCGCTCTGGTGCCAGCTCTGTCACAGGGCTGCTGAGTGGTCTCAGTCCTGTCACTTCTCTTTGCCTGTCCAGCCTTCTGTGAAATGAAATTTTATTTAACATTTTTTTCAAAGTGCTTTTCAGGGCTCTCTGTAAGAGCAAACTGTTTGCTTTGTTTGCAAGAGAAGAAGGTCTCCCAGTCGAGGCACTGCGGGAAGCCTTGGGGTGTGTTAGAAATATGGCCCAACATAGCCCTGGTCCAACAGAGCATGGGGGCATGGGTACAGCCCTGACTCCTGGGTGGTATCACTGATTCAGTGCATTGCATTTCGCTGCTGCTGGAGACCTGTCTTCACCTAGGGCCTCAAACAGCAGAAATAAGAGCAGGCATCTGCTCAGATCAAAAAGAGGGAGAATAACATTTCACCAGTGAGACCTGTTATGAGGCATTTTGCAAACACATGCAAAGATAGGGTCTGTGGTCTGGGTAGCTCAAAGGTAGGCATAACCAGAAAGTGGAATAGTTAGTTTGGAAAAAAAAATCAGGAAAATGGAAGACTCAAAAAACAATAGTGTTTGCTTTATTTTGGCTGCTTTCATGGGGTATACTTAGACTTTCTCTTCAATTTTTGTGTATGCTAGTACATGCAGAGGCTGAACAGAAATTGTTTGGGTACAACAGTGGCTGGGGAAGAAAGGGTTACCTCAGGTTGAAAAAAATATAATATTTCTTCTTATTGTATCCTGCTGTATCAAAAATATCTTTGAATTCTTCTGGTTTCTTATTGTCTGTTTAGATCATACACAGCACCCATTGTATGTTCTAACCAGCCTTAATTCTTTGCAAATGTTCAGCCCTAAAACTGCCTGTGTTTCCAGTCCCACTGTCATAAAAGTAATTGACTTCATAGGCTTATTATGCATTTGCCTAATTATTGATATTTCTCTCCACCGTATGATGCTAATTTAACTTTTACTTTTTCCATCTTGGATTTATTCCTGATTTTCTTGTATACTTTTTTTTTTGTCCTGGCAGTATGTTGGCTTGGGCTCCAAGTATCAAATTTAACTGTGACAGGGTCTCTATTCAATTCCAAAGTTATTTTCCATTCTTTATTTTCCTCAGTATTGACATGGGACACAGTTCCAATAAACAGTTCGTATAGCATAGTATCTCTGACGACAGACGCATTTCTGCAAGCTGGGTTTTGTTTTTTTTCCATCTCTGCATATATTCCCATATGTGGAAATTGTATTTGTGGGATATTTAGTAATATATCTCCCATAAACCAAATTTTGCCCAAGTTTATTGCTCACTGGTTGCACAATTGTTCTTTATTAAAAAAAACTCCTTCTAGTTTTTTTAAATAACATTCTGTGCACCTCACCTTCAGTAAGTTTTACTATGTGACCTTGCTTAATGAAACCCCTTCAGTACCTCAGATAAATAGCAATGTGCAACTGCTCAACTTCCAGAAAGGTGTTGGGAGATTTAATGCACTAGGTTTGGGATATGCAAACAGCCCTGCTTAGCTCAAAGATAAGATGGCCCAAATAATTCAAAGATAAGGAAATACAAACAGGAGGTTCTTACTAGCAACACAGGGTTGTGAATTAAACAGTTGATCTTGGGTTTTGTTTTTAACTCTGCTTCCTAGAAAATTTCACTTGGAGGAAATTACTGGGCTTTTTTGTTTGCAAAAATGCATGTGAATATTATAGTCATCTGAACATTCATACTTGACATGCTTGGTAGCCATTGCTAAGTTTTACACTTGCTCTAAAATTAATATATTCAGGGGCTTTTGAATTCTGTGTCCAGTCTCACAGAGGTAAAATTGAGTATTGCACATTTAAATTCTGTATTTTGAAGGTGTAAGCAGTACTTAACTGATGCAAGAGCCCTGTGTTGGACCTCTGTGCAGGGACTGGGTAGAAAGTAGTAAGGATCTGAAGCTGGAGTCAAGAATATCTTCTGAATGGTGTCACCTTCTCGGTGAATATGATCACTTGTGTCATTTACTTGCTGCTCTTGAACAAGGGGAAAAATCCCTAGTAAAAATACAAGTCTGTTCATGAACAATTCATAAATACAGAAGGAAGGTAATATCTTATTTAATAAGTGACACCAAATAATTTGCTCCATCCAGACTTTTCCAGCAACATGGTTAACTCAGTTGAATTGCATTTCCTGACATTTAATGAGTAATTTCTGGTATATACATTTAACCAGGAAAAACAGGAAATTCACCTCTATGGAGAAAGCCGACAAAAGACCTGCGTGTTGTGACAAAGTTAAAACTGCAGTAGGAACTTTAACATATTCATTTCCTGGTTCCTTGTTATATTAATTATGCATCCTTTGCCTGCCATTAATTGAAGCCCAAGGCTTTCACAACAGGTGTGTGAAGTTAGGCTTATGTCCATGTCAGACAGACACTCAATTAAATAGTCTGATTTTTCAGAAATACTGGATATACTTCAGCTTCCTTTTGCTGAAAAGCTGCACTTTCAAAAATCACATCATAGGTATTGAATTTGATTTCCCGAGTGGCAGCTGGTTTTAAACACGGGGATTGCAAAAAAAAAAAAAAAAAAAGTTAGTTGAGGTTATTTTGTGAGAACAGAATGTGCTGCTTTTCTTCAGTTTATTAATGCATCTGTGGTCAACCTGGTAGTAGAGCTTGTCTTTGTGCGTGGCTACCATGGCATGCTTCAGAGATGGGGCAACAATAAGGGCAACAAGCTAAGCAACAATAAAATAAGTTCTTCCCTTGCTAGTTCTTTTATCTAACAGCTCTCAGGCAGTGTGTACTGTGTAGCATATGGGCTATAGCCTCTCCAAAATGAGGTTTGGTTATTGTTTTTGATTTTAGCATACAACATTGTGAAAACAATTTTTTTATCCACCTGGCCCCTGGGCTTCGTGGCAATGAGCTACATCTGGGACATCAGAGGGGTCATCATCAAATCCCCATGAAACACCTCCCAGATTGTTTTTTCAGGGTGTTCTCTGTGCATAGTAGCTTTGTGAGCTGTAAAATCAGTGGTCCGCAACAGGAATAATGATTTGTGACTTTTGCTGTACAACTACAAAGGCCTTTCATTTATGTGAAGGGCTGGTGTTACCTGCTCGTGTTGCTGAATGCTTCTGGCATCAAAGGCCAGAGTATTACCAGGCAGACAATGAGGAATCTGTACCCATGAATGTCTCTGTGAAATCAAGAGAAGAGGTCAAAACACACATCCTCAGCCTTCACTAGCTAAAGAAGTGCTCTGATTTGCTGATACTGCTCATGAGGCAGACATGGAACAGCCCTTGGTACTGGCTGCAGCACAGCTTGCTTGGTAAGGTATGATGGATTTTGTGCTCTCAGGAAGTGGTACAAATACCAAGACATTTAAGCAAAACAAGAGCTATAATAAACAAAATTATTAAACTAAATGGTACAAGTTCAAACAAGTCTCAGCAGTTCCTGTTTCAGGATGGAACTGTGGAGATTTTTAAGCATTGGAAGAGTGAAATCCTCAAACAGCCTCTTTATGCAGGTATTGGGGCAAGGAAGCAAAGTTGTCTTTCCACCAGTCTTGGTAAACTCATGATAAGAATTATTTAACAGAAATGAGGTGATCCTGGATTTTTTATTTTATTTTTTTTTAATGTGTTGCTATCCCTCAAAGGATGCTGAAATGAAACTTGGGCACTTCCTGCTTATTAAGTTGTCAAATCGTATTGATATTGTAAGAGTTGCCTTGGCTGGTCTTACCAAAAGCCAAAAAGATACATTTGTCTCCTTAAAGCATAACTTGTGAAGCCTCTTTGCATTCCTCTGAGGAATGGCCAGAGGTTGTGGTAGGAAAGGGCAGGTCACTCCTGGTGATGCTGGGAAACCTCTCAGGTTTTTGGCTGCATGGCCCACCCCATTGGGCGGAGATGGTCAGCTTGGCAGCTGTATGGCCAAGTCACACAGTAACGAGCTGCTGAGATGTTTTGGCCTTCTGTACTAGTATGGGACTAGTATGTTTCCTGTGTTTGTCCAGGCACTTTCACTCCACAGATCTTGTGCTCTGCAGGGAGCCAGCACATGAGTTGTTTTGCCCTGTAGGTGTTGGGGGCACCTGTGTGAATTACAGTGTGTATAAAAGGAGACTTCTGTATCCTTATGGGCAGTTACATGGTTGCTTGTGATTTCAGGAGACTGAATGTGATGATCCACCCATTCTCTGCCAATTGCATACATAATTCTAGATTACAAAATCATTCATAGCTGTTCAACAAGTAAAAGAATGGGGTGAAGATTTTCCTTGAATAACTACAAAAAAACTCACAAATGTTTCTCTTTTTAAAAAAGTCAGTCCACCTCAGTTTTGGCAAATGAAATTAAAGCATTGTATAATTTTTTTAAAGTTAGAGGGCAGATATGCTAGAATTAATAAAATAAGATTCAGTAAAAGGAAGATGTTAAGTGGTTTATAACTATAGAAAAAATCTAGACATTTTGTCTGCAGAAAATGACTAGATTATGCATCTGGAATGGAAAAAAGTGAGTATCTTTACACACAAAGTAATGTGGTAGTTTTGAGTCATCCACACAAGACTTGATTAAACTAATTAGAATTCCCCAAAGAACCATAAGTCCATACCTTGAGTTGTATAAATGGGAATATCCCTTGTACTGCAATCTTCCATAGTCCTTGGCTGCAAAAAAATATTTATTCATTGTGGAGTAGCACAATTCTTTCAAAAGGACATACAGCAGAAAAAACAGTAAACCATGAACAACTAGAATGACAGGTTTGAGGGTAAGAACTAGAAAAGTGATTAAAACTAGGCGAGGTTCAGTGCAGAAAACAGAAGTCTGGGAGGACACAGGCAAATACCTCATCAAACAGGAATGAGTGTGTTAGGCAGATTAGGACTCAGTTGTTCGTTACCCTCAGATAACGAGGGTAGAAGACAGTCCACACTTGGTCAGGGATGCTGTAATGGTAACAAGCTGAGTTCATGCCACTTTCCATGGCTTCAGCAGAGCTGTCGCCAACGTGCTTACCAATGACTTTGGTGCTGTGAATGCTTGAGCAGGGAAAGGGTAGGAAGGTGCAGAGGAGCCAGAGCTGGGGATTTTCAGTGGTAGTGGGCAGGGAGATTTGCATATGCAAAATCCATCAGGTTTAAAATGCTCTTCCTAAATTCATTAGTGGTCCCTTCTGTCCCAGGTGACCCCTCTGTTGAGACGTGCCTTCTCTTCTAATACATATAAAAATTCTCCTAAAACATCGTGATGGAGAGGCACGGTTGTCCATAGACAAAGTCCGTGCTGCAAACAGTCCAAGGCAGGGTTATCATTGCACTTTTAGCATTAAGCCTGGTGGACCCAAGTTAAATCTTCTGACTGCATATGCCACAACTGGGATGAGATGCTCTCTCTTTCCTCCTTCTGTTCCTTTGTTCTCCTTCTGTTCTTTGTTTCAATAAAAGCTACTGCAGCATACGCATATCAAAAACCTGAAAGTTGTCTGGCACTTCAGATCAAGGAATGGATTCAAATTCACTGCCTCGGGATATGTGTCAAGTCACTGCGCTTATCTTGCTCTTATATTACTGACTTTTTAGTTTTCACTGGGGGTAGCTTTCTGCTCTTACTTATTGGTGTTCAAACCACGAGCAAGAGAAGTCAGTGGAGGATAGCACCTCCATGCTGAAATTGGGCAGGGCTCCCTCTTTCCTTTGAGCTGCAAGGAGAGGACAAAAGGAGATTGGGAGCCCTGGGAGGTAAGAGTGAAACTGGTCTGATGTCTGCCTGGTAGCAATAGTCCATTATTACTGTAATTGTTATTATCTCTACTTGCAATTATAAATGAGGGGTACTGTAGATTCCTTTAAATGGCTACTGAAACCAACAAATGTATAAAAAGCACAGGACAGTGTGTGAGGGAGCATGCTGATGCCAGTATTTTCCCAAGAGTTAATTTTTCTGCCTAAATGTAAATGCATTCTGTGACTTCCAGTACATATTCCTGCAGACTACAGAATTTTATTTTTAGCCACTTTCTCCAGAGTTACTTCGATAAGTTTTCAGAGCCCCTTTGGAAAATCTAACAAAACAGAATAATGTAGGATACATCTAAATCCAGCAGACCTTTAGAAACAGAAATTAATGCTCTGAAAATCCTTCTACCAACCCAGCAAAACATGCTAGCTAACAAAATATTTAATCAGACATATTGCATGCAAAGGGGATATGCATGTCTGTGTTTACATTGTGATTCAGGTCTGATTAGAGGCAGTGGGTAGGCAACTTTTTTTGACATTGTATATTTTTTTTTTTATATTTTTATATATATATGTGTGTGTGTGCGTCTATGTAGGCTTTGGAAGATTCCACCTGTATCTGCTTGTAAGTCTAGGAAATTATTTTTTCAAAGTGGGTTTATTTTTAATGTGTGCTTATATGCTTATACATATAAATTAGTAGGAAGTATTAAAAAGAAAAAAAAATTATGAGGAATCAATGTTTCATGAGATGTTGCAATACTGCTCTGTCTGTAGAAGGCCAGATTCTGGATTTGGAGGGTAAATTGACACAGCACTACACCCCAGGCTCCAAAAGTCATGTTGAACACTGCAGGTATCCCCGCCTGTATGGGTTTGCCAGAACTAAGGACAGAACTGGCTTTGTGGTCTGAAGCCAGGTAGCAAAACCCTGGCTCCATGTTAAGGTGCCTATCCCTGACGTGGGGACCCTGTTAGTGTCTCTGTGTGGCTGTGTGTGTTATGCTGTGTTGGTGGACAAGCTCATCTGGAGGTGGCTTGAACGTTTTGAGTGTAGCACTTTTTGCACAGTGTAGATGTGCACTTCAGCTCTGGTGGAACAATCAGTGTGGCAGTACCAATTCCAGCTTAGGCTTTAGAGCCATTGCGAGGTCTGCCCAGGAGGCAAGGAGTCAACTTCTCCTTTATCCATGAGATGTACAATGCACACTTGCACAACATCAATACTTCTTGCATGCTGAGTGAAGATACAGTGGGTTCGAACCTAGATCACTTAGTAATTTGGGGTGTGAAATGAAACACATGAAATGAAATATGTACAATGAAACACAGCACATTCTGGAAAATGAGCAAAGAGTTAAAAGTCTGGAGTTAGAAGTCAGGAGACTTCTGACCCTGCCATGATCTCTCTGTGAGACCTTGCACAACTCCTGTTACCTCTGTTTCTCCATTTATAAATAATTTCCTGCTCTGTGTCATATGAACCAGTTCATGCTTGGGCAGTTTGAACATTAAACACTCTTAAAAAGGCTAAGTAGTATTATATAATAATACCTTTTTCCCTGGTGTGATGAAGCCTGCATCAGTTCTCTGACTTGACAGCAGGAAGGAAGGCTCACTCTGAACAGACCAAAGTACATGAGGGATTGATTAAGAAAAAGAAGTGGGTGAAGGAGGGAGGAGAAAAGTAGTTGAACAGGAGAGGCAAGCAATGGAGAAATGCCGATTAATTGACACATCTTAACACAGTGGAAAGCTGAATCTGACCTTAAGTAAGGTAACATGAGGTTCATATGCAGCAGGAAATCTTAAAAGCAGTTTATTTCAGGAGTTATCCTGAGGCTTGAGTAACAGAGAAGCAGCAGGAGGAAGCAGATGCTTCTTGTTGTTGTATGTTGCTGTATGTTGAGGTTCATCAACCACTGCCCTGACTAGCTGCTCTTACAAGAATGGACTGCTATGTGGAAGATGCTCTTTAAAGCAAATGTGAGCCTCCCCTGGCAAGTCATGCAGTTCTTAGTTTTACCACATCTCACAGCTGAACAACAGCTAGGTACACAAGCAGTTGCTTGTATGTGCAGGTTGGCCCTAGGAGCTATGTCAGATTCTAACATGCTAAGGCTTTTTGCTGTGCACCTTCCCCAGGAGATTTTCTCATGTCAGAAAAAGGGTAAGCTTCTCTTTGGCATATTTTAGAAAAAAATATGATCTGTGTTTAAGGTAGGAATTGCAAAAATAATTTAAATATAATAAATAAGAAGGGATCTTGAGGCATATTTTTATCCTTTCAGTTTAAAAATGTGGGAACATCTGTTCAAAAATATGTGACCAGGACTAGCAGTGTAAGCAGTGTATATCTGGGATTGGAGAGAAACACACACACACACACACGCACACTTCCTATACGTGAAAATGCAATAGTTTAAGGTCTGTGACTGAGGGTGGAAGGGGTTACAACTAGATAGCAACCTAGCGCAGGTAACTGGGAGAGCTATGAATCACTTTGAAGATCAAGACTGGAAGGTTGAACCTGATGCTGTGAAAAAAGGGGCAGTCAGTGAAGATATCTGAAGAGAGTGATTGTGTTTAGGGTAACAGGCAAAGAAGGTAATGTTTTCAATTCTGTTTTACATGGACATCACCCAGGCGAGAGAGGAGGAAGTTGTGGCTGTCAGGAGAGAAATTGCTGAAGGTCTGCATAGGTGAATGGACACGAAGAAATCAGATTTTAGTATTACATAAGGAGTGACAGGAAGATACAAGATGCAGTAAACACGCTTACAGGCCCTATGCAGGTGAAAAGGGGAAGAGCTGGAAGCCTTTCACATATTTAAGTGGGGGTTTGCTAAATTTTGGGTTGATGGTGAGGTGACAAATGCAGGAAAGCAAAATGGCTCTGGAAGATAAGGAAACTTACTTGGACATTTTATGGTTGTTGAAATAGATGAAACTTGAGATTACTTGAAGTAGCCACTGGTATACTATGTCTTGCTTCAGGAAATTACCAACAAGAGGAAATAGCCAGGTCTAAGTAAACATAGCAAATGAAAGCATGAGGAAAAATATGGAACTTCAGGTCTAAATGTAATGTGTGAGAAGCTATTTTGGAGGAAAAAAGTTTAATCTGACCCTAACCCAAACCATCTGTGCCTGTCTTCACTTTCACTACTCTTATCTCTGATCAGAGAGTACTATCACAACACTAAAATTCGGGGTCTGAATCAAAAGTTCAATTAACACTGACTTCACATTCTATGTAATCACTTAAATTCCAGTTTTTTTATCTTCACCTGTGTATACATCTTCTCTTCCCCCTCTGCAAACCCAAGCTGTGTGTGCATACCTGGCGGATTTCCATCCATGGGATTCAAATAAATTTGGGCTTGTTTTGCTTTCCTTGCTGTTACTAGACACCAGTGAGGCAGAGTTTCTTAAAAGTCAGCCCTTGCTGCTCTCCAGCTTCAAGGAAGGGGAGGAAATTATGCACCTTCAGCCTAGAATCAATTGACAATGGCAGCTGAAGCTGGGCAGAGAGACACCACTTACACACTGTAGTAGCAAATCAGTTGCTGCAGCAATGAGCAAGTTGTCTTTCCATTTTCTAGGTGACATTTTGCAGTTACAAACTTGTAGTGGGCTAGCATACCTTCCCTGAGCAGATAGCACCAACTTGTTAAAAGTTGATCATATGGGAGATCTGGTGCCTTTCTAGACCTCGTGGGACTGCAGAGACACACTATTTCTAGCTCCGACCCTGTACAGATATCTGGCTTGGACAAAAGACCTTCTCTGGGCTTTTTCTGTGCACTTTGGACCAGAGTCTCACAGGTCCTGAACACTCCAGCCACCATCCTCGGGGGCCATCTGAGGTTGAGGGTGTACAGAACTCCTTGCCTAACAGTGCCATGCTAAATGAGAAAGATACTTATTGCAGGAGTGCTGCCATAGCCAAATAAACTCTTAACCACAGCCATTATACTCTTAGTGTATTGAAGCACTACAGACCTCTGGAACTCTCATGGCTCCAGAAAGCTTCTAGTCCCATCTTCCTCTTGGGTGAGTCTGAAGTTTATGAAGCCAGATGGGGCCACCTTGCTCCTCTGTCTCCTCCTGCTTGTCCCACTGACTTGGGAATACTGAAAGCAACAACACATGCTGAAGTGATCTCTGCCAAGCACTGCTTTCACAAGTGTTGGCCTCCTCCCTAGTTCTACTGGCATTTCCTCTGTGGAAAACCATTTCTCTACAGGATTCAGAAGCGTAATCATTCAAAGTTGATAGCTACAGGCTGCTGCCTCAATAGGTTCTCAGTCGCAGTCCTTCACCAGAGTGTCAAGCAGCTTTTCGGGGCAGATTTGTTCGCTGGCACATAATTTAATACGTTTATGTTTCTGTTATGTTTGGACATGTGTTCAGTAGAACATGAGGCAGATTTGCCGGTTTAACACAGACATAGTTTGCCCTGTCACACCACCCTCTGAGGGCACATCAGCAGAGACGTGCAGACAGAGCAGTGAAGGGGACCCCAGGTTGCTTTTTGTTTCCAGTTCTTGCTGCTGACCCTGTTGCATGACTCTATAAAATCACTTTAGTTTTCGCTACTGCTCTATGCATTTGCCTTCCTCACCCATTGTGCCTGTCATGCCTTAGGTAATGTATACAACATCCTGCATTGCAACTGCTCCTAGTACCTCAGCTGGGATCTCCAAGTCCCTGTGACACTACTGCAAATAATATTCCTCTCTATCACTGGTCCTTATAATTGCTAACAGGCTGAGTATGAGCATGTGTAAGAGAAGAGTATTGTGCAACTAGATGCATGGCCTCTCCCATACCTTATACCCAAAGCCTTGCATGTGGGGATACTTACGTGTTCTTCATGTCCACATTTTTTGGTAGTACTATCATTGTCTAATATTAAATAAAGGCTATAGGATGGTTGTAAATATACTGTTTACTCAGAGGGAGCTTAGAGGAGGAAATAAGAGAGAAATGTATAGAGCCCTAGTGATTTTCAAGTGAAATGAAAATGTGTAGGCACAACCTGGAAGCCATCCTCTCTTGCCTACACTACGTTCCTGTGTCATCATCTGCTCCCAAGGCATCAGCTCCCCTCTATTTTTCATGTACCTTTCCAGCCACATGCCCTTGTGGCAGCGCCATTTAAAGTCTGTCCTTTGAAATTTGACAGAAGAGCTGTAACTCTAAAATGGCTGGTTCTTGCTTACTGCACCTTCGTTTCTGAAAGGCAGGGAACATTCTTAAATTGTGGTGTGTTTTCCATATCTTATTTTGAAGGAGGTAAAACATTGTCTTATTGTGATTTGCTTCAATGAAGAGTCTTGTTTCATCCTACTCATTTCTCTGTGCTTGCTTACTTCAGCCAAAATGCAATGCGCTTGATTTTGGTAAGATTGAACAACACATTTACAAGCAAGTTGCAGATAGTGAGATGTCCCTCAACTGCCTTCCTGATTATCATCATCTCATGTCACTGCCTTGTTTGTCTTCCTTTGCTTTATAAGAGAGTGAAGGATTTCAATGTTTATGAAAGATGCTGGTTTACTTAACTTCAGAGAGCTTAACCAAGCACAGTCCTTGAAGAGGCCCTTGTGTAAGAATGAAAGCCCAGCCTTACAGAAGGGGCAATAGTTTGAGGTTAAAAGCTCCCTCTAGCCATCACTTGTACTGTTCTCCAGCTGTAATAAGAACAGTAGCTTCAGAGTGAAAAGTTCTAGCACAGAGAGCATAGTATATTTTGCACGTTTGTTCAAGCCCAATCTTTTCCACATCTCCCTGTTTCTGTTTTCTGGGCATGTGGGTTGGGTTTAACTGAGCACTATTTTATGCATCTTTTCAGCCCTTCAGAATGGGGTCCAGCACTGGGAAGTTTTTGGTGCCAAAATAGTCTAGCAGCTACAGTAATTGAATGCATGGAGATCAAGAATGGTTTTTAGAACTGTTTACTTGATTCAAAGTCCAAGGAAATCAGTTGGAAGATTTAATTGATGTTTATTCAGGAGCTCTGACAACGCACTTTTTTTTCACCGTCATTTCCCCTTCTGTCATTTCTGTCTGGAACACAGGATCTGTCCCAGGCCCCACATAGCATCAACTGCAATAAATAAGTGGAGAAACTATTCACACTTCACACGTGAGAATATGCACTCATTTTACAGCCCATCTATCAAACATAAACATACTCCAGCTCAGGTATGGATGCAGACCAGGAGGATTTATGATCCCAACTCCCTGCACACAGTTTTAATAAGTACTACTACAAATATTGCAATAATATAATACATTTTAATGTGTTGGAATGCAGTCCTTGGGGCTCTGTGGGCATTTAAAAAACCCAACCCAAATAACAAAAGCCAGTGTTTTAATAAAGCAGCTAAAAACCCTTGGACTGAGAGCATCTAACACCACTGAACTCAGCATTCATACAGGAATGGTTTGTTGATCTAGGGTTCTAGAGGAGCTGTTCACAGGTGGACAAATTTGTACAGAGATTGAAGCTCTTCCAGCCACAGGCAAGATGAAGGGATATGAAAGTTTTGGCAGAAATAATGTGGGTCTCCTTTATCATTTGCTATATTTGGGTGTAAAGTTCTGTTGAGTAAAGCAGTTACAAGCAGATGGAGAGGACCTCTCTTGCTACAAAGAGCTGCAGTTTCTTCAGTTTTTTTGAATGAATTGGTGAAACAGAGAACACTCGTGTGAGGGTGAGCAAAGGCTATTTTAGGAGTTGTGGAGGAAGAGCTCCTAGGACCTCATGAGCTACCATGGTCCTCACAGTTGAGCACCAGTCACTAACCAGCGTGCTGCAGCAGGGCTTGAAATGTTGCTGGTCAAGCCTGCTGTGCAGCTGGCAGTAGCATTGCCTTATCTACATGGCACTGTGTGGAAGCTTGATGTATTGGGTTTCCATGGCAAGGTTTTGGTAACAGGGAGAACTGCAGGGGTGGCTTCTGTGAGAAGATGCCAGAAGCTGCTCCCATGTTGGACAGAGCTAGTTCCAGCCAGCTCCAAGACAGACCTGCCACTAGCCAAAGCTGAGCCCATCAGCAACGTTGCTAGTGGCTCTGTATGATAACGTATTTAAGAAAGGATAAAAAAATGCCGCACAACAGCAGCTGGAGCAGAGGAGCAAGAATACGTGAGAGAAACAACTATGCAGACACCAAGGTCAGTGAAGAAGGAGGGGGAAGAGGTGCTCCAGGTGGCAAAGTAGACATTCCCCTGCAGCCCGTCACAAAGACCATGGTGAGGCAGGCTGTTCCCCTGCAGCCCATGGAGGTCCATGGTGGAGTAGATATCCATCCTGCAGCCTGTAGAGGACCCCATGCCGGAGCAGGTGGATGTGCCCTGAAGGAAGTTGTGACCCTGTGCCGGAGCAGGTTTCTGGCAGGAACTGCAGCCCCATGGAGAGGAGCCCATGGTAGAGCAGGTTTTCTAGCAGAACCTGTAGCCCTGCAAGGGACCCACACTAGTCTGTTCCTGAAGGACCGTAGCCCATGGAAAGGACCCATGCTGGAGCAGTTCTTCCAAGAACTGCAGCCCATGGGAAGGACCCACATTGGAGAATATAATGACACACTGTCTCCTGTGGGAGGGACCCCATGCTGGAGCAGGGGAAGAGCATGAGGAGGAAGGAGTGGCAGAGACAACATGCAATGAACTGACCGCAACCCCCATTTCTTGTCCCCCTGTGCTGTATGAGGGGAGGAGATAGAGAAGTCGAGAGTGAGGTTGAGCCTGGGAAGAAGGGAGGGGTAGGGGGAATGTGTTTTTAGGTATGTTCTTATTTCTCATTATCCTACTCTGATTTGACTGGCAATAAATTAAATTAATTTCCCCAAGTCTAGTCTGGTTTAGCTGTGATGGTAATTGCTGAGTGATCTCCCTCAGCCCACAAGCCTTTCATTGTATTTTCTCCCCTTGTTCTGTTGGGGAGGGGGAGTGATAGAACAGCTTGATGGGCACCTGGCAGCCAGCCAAGGTCAACCCACCATAATGCACTTCAGCCCTGGGGTAAAACTTCCACAGCTCATTTGTGACTTTAGCCTTTCTGAGAGTTATTTGCCTACCTCACGTTGTGGGAAGATGTTCAGATCTTAGCTTAAAGCCTAGCAAATATCTTTTTCCTTTAGGATTTGGTATTTTGAGTACTGAAAGAGTAAGGAAGGTACTATTCTTGTCATTTTATATATTGGTGCCAAAATTCATATGTATATTCAGACTATGTAAATAAAGGTATTTATAGCATGGACATTCATTTGGTTGTGGTGATGCCAGAGGCAAAAGCAAGGGGTTTGGTCCTCTCTGCATGAACTTTGCAGAGATGTAGAGTGCATGCATGATTTCTTCACTGTTCCTTACCAATACACCAAGGGACATTTGCTACTGCACTGTTTATGTTGAAGTCTTCTTCTTGGAAAGAAGTTCTGAATTGTTTTGTGTTCTTTACCATATTTTTCCTTACACTTCAATAGCTCTTTTCCTCATTTGACCTTTATCCTTGATATCATCCTTGAAAGTAATGGTAGCCCTCTCAGCCTTTCTCTTGCTCCTTGCAGTCATTGTCATCTTCTGTAGGCCCTCCATGCCCCTAATCAACTGCTTTGTCTGTGTTTGCCTTCATTCCAGACAGAATTTGTCTTTCTTGAACACAAGGAATGAGAAATGTCCATAGTGGTACAAGTGAGTTGTCACCAGGGCTTTGCACAATGCTAGTCTTCCTTGCCTGACACATAAGGATGCACTTGCCTGCATCACATTTCGTGGCTCATAGTCACCTTGTGATCTACTCATGCGTCCAGGAACATTTGCCTATTCTGATGTTTCCAAACCATAGCAGAAACTCATGGTGCTCCACCTGATGTTGTGTTACCTATTTCCACCCTGCAGTTCTTCACACAGGGTTTACTGATGTAGGGGATATTTCTTCTGTCAGAGCTTCAGCTGGGAGGGAGGATGGGGGTGTAGAACTATACCATGAGATAGATCTTTTTTCTGCCTTATGGTTGCCATGAAATCCAGAAGATGATGTGGACAAGGAAACCTACATACCTTGAATGATGATTTTCTGCAAACTAAATTTAAAAGACCTGATCATGAACTTCGCTGTTTCCTACATTTGATGACAGCAAAGCATGAAGGGTGGAGCCCGAGAGTTGTGTTAAGGGGGCTTTCACCAATCGGCAGCCTGCAGGAGTCCAGCTCCACACAGTCACCATCAGCAGATCCAGAAGTCTGTGTGGGTGGGCTCTGAACATGAAGATGGTGGTGTCAGTCCAGTCACTTTCAGAATGGATGTCTGCCTCCTAGGGAAGAAATTATCCACAGCTGGCATTAACTGAGCTTCTATTTTGGAAGTTTCATGGGACAAAGTGCCAAATCAGCCCAGATGCTGAAAAAGCTGCAAGGGACGAAACGCTGGTGGGTCAGTGCAATGCAGTTTGTGGCACTGCTGTCTGTGGGGACATGCTTTACTCTCCCAGAGTGTGAACAAAGGTTGCTGATGACTTTTAAAATGAATTCTGCAGGCCTTTGGTGAAGAGGAAGGTTGTTGCTGGTAATGCTGATACAGGTAGAGGAGGTGGCTGGCCAGGTGGCCATCCGATGCTAAAAGGCAACTGCCTCTCTTTAAGAGGCCCTACACACTGGCAAAGTAGCTGCCAAGAAGAACTGAAGATTCTGCTTTTTTTATATGCCCACTTGAAACCACCTGAGAATGTCGGTGTGGTGAAATTACTGATGATGTCCTTCAGATACAAAGGAAATTCTTTTTTTCTTTAATTAATAAAAAACCTATGAAAAAGAGTCTTCTAGCACACACATGGTAATTGCTTTGCAAAACTGGTGCAGTGAGTACAGAAAGCTGCCAGACTATGTCTGCTCAGTTATAGAATCTCCACATTGTGATGTAAGTTCAGTATGACGGGACAGGCCCTTGCACGTATCCAAACGTGGATCTGAGAGATGAGCAGGCAGAGCAAGGCTAGAGATGAATTCCCTTGCCAGGAGTGCCCTCCGTCCAGAGGTCTTTAAGGAGAAAGACAGTCTTTAAGTAGCAAGGATTTCAAACAACATGGGATTTATGAGCTAAAACCTATGCTTTAATTTATGCTTGAAAACAAACTGGTAGCCAGTGCATTTTAAGACCATGCTTTCCTCTTTGCAAAGGGCTGTGCAAGGCAAATGAATGCTGAAGTAGCACATCCTGAAATAATTAACTTAGCTGTACTAATAGCTGTACTGGGGGGGATTAAGCTACACAATTTTAAAAGGATGTTAAGGTATTTAAGTGCATCCAGAGGAGGGCAACAAAGCTGGGAAGGGGCTGGAAGGCATGTCCTCTAAGGAGTAGCTGAGGACATGGGGTTTGTCTAGTTTGGAGAGAAGGAGGCTGAGGGGTGACCTCACTGCTCTCAACAGCTTCCTGAGGAGGGGACGTGGAGACGGAGGCGCTGATCTCTTCTCCCTGGTACCCTGTGCCAGCATGCATAGGAACGGCTCAAAGCTGTGTCCATCAGGGGAGGTTTGGACTTGTCATGAGGAAACATTTCTTTATTGAGGGGGCCATCAAACCCTCAACAGGCTTCCTGGAGAGGTGGTTGATGCCCCATGCCTGTCAGTGTTGAAGAGGCATTTATTTTGACAGTGCCCTTAATATCACGCTTTAACTTTTGGGCAGCCCTGAAGTGGTCAGGCAGTTGGACTAGATGGTTATTGTAGGTCCCTTCCAGCTGAAATAGTCTAGTCTAGTATATTCTTCTTCCTACCTCCTCCTTTCCCTACCAGTACATGCTGAGGAAACCTCTGATGACATTTCTTCCTAGCCCTGCACTAGCAGAAGGCACTGAATAGGCAGTCATGACCCATCCTAGGCATGGCCTCTGTCACGTGTTCTGATGGGGGTGAGAGCTGTGGATTGTCTCAAGATAAATGGACCACCTGCACAAATTTGCAAGAAGCAAGTGTGAAGTGCAGGTTTTGAAAGTCTTCTGTGTTCATCCAGTTGAGCTGGGTTTCCACAGGATGGCAACCCCCCGCATCTCTGACACGAGTGAGGCTCAGAGATCAAGCCCTCAGTCTGAAGCAGGACACGCTCCTCAACTAAAGGGTTGCAAACCTTTTGGAGGTGAGCAGTACCTGTTCATTACCCCTGGGTTTTATTTTTGCTCCTTGGACTCATTTTTAGAAGTGTCTGACCCGTTTCCTGTGCAAAAACATGCCAAAACACACGAGCCTGAGAACAACAGTAGTCCACCAGAGAGAAGGCTCCTCTGGCCCAAAACTCTGTCTCCAAGGTGGCCAACCATCCCTGTCTAAAGGAGGGCGTATGAGCCGTGCAAGTCTGCTTCTGCCAGGGTCCTGGGGGTGCTCATAGGCCTCAATGGCTGGGCCCGGCCTCCCCTGGGACCCCCACCCTGCCCGTCTCCTGCCAAGGGCCCAGGGGACATGTCTCAGCTCAGCCTGGGGCCTTCAGTCCCTGCCTGAGCCATGTTGTAGGTGTGCCCGTCCCTGCCCCTGTCTCCTGGATGGGCCTGGCACCTGCACTGCAGAGAGCTGCTCTCCTGGATGGAGCCCTCAGACCTAGGGCAGAGCTTCTCATGCGGAACTCTGGGCACAACACAGCATAGCTCTTCTGTCCTGTTCTATGCTGTTCTATTCCCTTCCATTCTATCCCCTGCACTCACCATGAGTCGAATGACGATGAGACTGTTATTTGCCTGAAATGCCAGGGCGGTTCAGCTCCAAAACCACTTTCAAGGACGCGTAACACAAAGGTTGCAAGTGGAAACAGGACATTATTTTTATTTTTCTGATTCTGATTCAGAGCCAATGCTCACAAGCATTAACACAACACGCATGTGCAGCCAGGAGCAGGCTGACGCGTTCTTCAGGTGAGCTTTCAAAAACATCCCTTGCAGCCTGGCAAAGGCAAGTCACAGAGCTACAGAAAGTAGCAGCAGGAATACAGGCCAAGCAGTCCCAAGAAGAAGAAGATGCAGAAGAAGCAGAAGAAGGTGGTGTGTGGTACTGTGGGGTATTTTCCAAAGTATGACATTTAGCGATGACAAGCATAGTTTTTTGCCTTCCAGAACTTGCTCCGCTGCTGTGCTGCTTGTGCAGTGATGCTTGAAACGCGCTCTCACACCTGCCCTGCACTTGTATTGCACGCCGGGAGAGCTGAACAGCGGCAGCTCCTGATGGGGCAGCAAGCCTGGAGCCCTTCCAAGCACAGGCTGTTTTGCAGAAGCAAGAACCACTGGGGAAACGGAGCCAAGGGAAGAGCAGAGCTCGCTCCCGCTAGAGACTGGCACTGGACAAGAGAGCCCGAGAGAGGCAGGGCACGAGCGGTGCCTTGGAGGTGCAAGAGCAGCAGGCAAGGACCTACCGAAAGGGCCCAGAGGAGCCCTGACAAGGGGCTGTGCTCAGTGCTACAGAGGACAAGAAGCAACCCCCGGGAGCATCCCTTGGACCCTTCCCTGGGAGTCAGAAAGCTTCCTCCCCATGGATGCGGGGCATGAGGGCCACCTTCGTGGAGCATGAGCAGCGGGCACCTAGCCACAATGGCCCAAAGCAGCCCTGGCAAGGGGCCGTGCTCAGTGCTGCAGAGGAAGGCAAAAAACCCCAGGGACACTTGCTAGCCCACTGTGGGGGAAAAAAAGCCTTCCTTCCCTCAGCTGCAGGGCACAAGAGGCTGTCTTCATGGTGCATGAGCAGCAGGCAGTAACCTAGCCAAAATGGACCGGAGGACCTCTGAGAAGTGGTCATGCTCAGTGCTGCAGAGGAAGGCAAAAAACCCCCGGGGACCAGTGCCAATCTGCCCCGGGGGAAAATTCCTTCCTGACCCCAGAGCTGGCGATCGGCTATTCCCTGAGCACATGAGCAAGACCTGCCTCCTCGTCCCACAGGCTGGTCATGCCTGCCAGAAGATGCCCAAGCCCTGTTCTCCCTCAACCTGGAGCTGTCTCAGGGGCTTCTGAGAGTGGCCAAATGCCCCCAGCCTGATCGACCTTGAGGGGCAAGAATCCTTCCTGTGCCTTTGGGCCACCAGTGGGTGCTCCAAAGGACTGGGACCCCTGGCAACATCTCTGCATCCCATTTCTTACGGCTGCTGCCCCTGGCTCCACAGGGGATGAGGATGGTGAGCTCTGCAATGCTCCTCAAGAAGGCATTCCCTTTGTCTGGCCATGGCTATCCAGCTGAAAAGGCCCAACAGCCTCGGGCACCGCCAGGGCTTGGTGGTTCTTCTCATCTCCTGAGGGGCTTGTGTCTGTTCCCCGAGGGCTGAAGCAGGATTTCCATTCATCAGATGGGCCTTGAACGTGGAAATGGTGTTGCAGTAGAGAAACTCCAGCAGCCTGGTCCAGTCTCTGGTCTTCCTCCCTCAGCCTCCGTCAAGTAATTCCACCAGCTCCTCAAGGACGTCCTCTCGGATGTCTTCGGGCTGTCCCCGGGCCATCTCTGGCAGCGGGGCACGGGAGGCTGCCCCTTTTATACTGCCCCAGGGCATTGTGACTGCTGCACTGCCGGCTGGTGGCACTGTGACACCGGGGTGACGGGGCCCCCCACGTACAGCCCCTCTGCCCAGCATCCTTCGGAGGAAGGCCTTTGGTGTTTGATCAACTGTAGTTATGTCCCTTAAAATGAGACTCTTGAGTGTCACATCCCGACTTTCCCTCTGAGCTCCACCACACCTTAGGAAACATGTACTGTCAAAAAGGAGCAGATGATAAAATTTGGTTCCTGTTGGGAAGACTAAACCACTCTGAAGCACTTTTACAGTATTTTGAAGAGACTCAGTTAATGTTATTCTGCCTTTTGAAAGCATGAATACACAGAAGTTGGTCAAACTGGCAGTAACCTCTCTTCATGTGTCAGGGAACACCAGAGGGCTATAAAATTGCGCTGTGTGGAAAATTCAATTCTAGCAGAAATTACATGGGTATAGCCAGCAACACTAGTGAGATTGGACACTGACCAAAATATTAGAAAAACAAGTGACCACAAACCACAGAGAATTCTCAGACCCACAGCACACCAGAAAGCGCTCCAAAGCAGAACTTATTAAAGCCATACACTCTCAGTTATGAATAAAGTGCACAACTATTTTGAAGGACTTCCAGTACATTTAGCATTTTACAGAGTATCAGGCCAAACAAGCTCACGTTGGGCTTGCCTGAACACATCCTGATGTTGTAGACTCTTCTCTCCCTGCAGTATCACTGAGTGGTTTAGCAAAGACACCAAATGAACTGAGTAGAGAGGCTCCATAGAAGTCAGTAAGGTCTGGAGAAGCAGGAGATGATAAGTGGGCAAGGATGCTCTGGTGCTGCCCTTATTTGTCCTTACTTGTTAAAAGCCTGATTCTATGACTAGCTATATGTTTTCTCTGGTGCTATGGGGGACATTTCTTTGAACCAACTGCTCAGCGGCATAAATCTCCCGCAGTGCTTCCTTTACAGATAAGTATCCCTTTCCTGTCCAGAGTGAATCACTTGATAAGAGCAGCCCTCTGCCATGGCTTCTTCTCCTTACTGCTCCCCTTGATGAGAATTAGGCTGTTTTCATTTTCTTTTTACTCATTGCATGTCCACTTGTCTCAGAGAGCTCTCCCAGCACCATATGGTGTGCTGCACCAATGGCTGCTGGTTGCAGCGGGGCTCCGAACCATGCTGTTGTCATGGCTCTACATACAGGATCTCGGCCTCTTGCTTGCTCTCGCCCTGGGGTGTTTTCAGTTGCTGTGGTCTAAAGTAGCAGCTGTGGCTTCCAAATTCAGAGCGAGGATATTGGAATCATGTGTGTGCGCCTGCCTGGAGTGAAAGGCTTTGCTTTGTACGCTGCTGAACACAGCGCTCCCTGACTCCTTGTAAATGGTCTGGGAGCAGTGCAAACTCCCTTCCCTTGGAAAGGTGCCTTACCGAAAATGAGTAATGGTAAAGATTTCTATACTTAACAAACTACCACTAAATGTGCATATTCCAAGTAGGGCTGGAGCAATGCCAAATGTGGTCCAGCTTATCTGAAACACAAAGTGCCTCCTTCTAAGAGAGAGGGTTAGGGTTGCAGTATTGAAAATCTTCTTTTGATATATGCTGCTCTGGGGTTGGAGGAAGGGAAGAGATTTTTAAAAGGCATTGTTGGAGGCGCTTTTGAAAGAGGCCTCAAACCTATTTGTGTAATAAGGGTGGGATGATAGAGAACTTTGTGGGTATGGCCTTGCCTGTATTAGCATGTTAACCACTGAAAAAATCCAGCTCAGCATGAAGTGTGTGATAGAAGGCACAGAAATCACTGATTCTGTGGCTTGCATTTAGTGGGTCATCCCAGCTCAATGACCATAACATGCTTTCCTGTGCTCTAAGTGTTAATTCTGAAGCTAAGTCTTGTGGCCACAGAGTTTTGCTAAGGATTCTCGACAGTAAGTTGTGGGCTACCCTGTTGCCTTGCTCATAATGTTGCTACATCACAGTCTCATTGCCATTGCTAGAGTTGTGTCAGTGTTTCAGTCAAGAATCCCCATGTTCAGAGTTCTATACAGCTGCAGAACAATTACGTCTGAAATTAATCATGGCAGACAAAACTCAGGGAATTAATTTTTAGTTTTTTTCTTATTATTTTGGCAACATGTTTAATAGAATCATCTGCAGCCTTGTAGTTAAGCAAGGTTTTCTCTGCTTATCCCAGTTTTTTACTCTGGGTGGTGTCTGCAGAAGAAGGATGATTAAGTGATAGAAACTGGGAAAGGAGTATCTTAGTTTGGGTGTGCTGAAAAAGTTCTTCCAAGTACAGGCACTGGGCCAAATGATATTGCATGCATTTTGATTTCAAGGCTCTGTGTCTGCCTAGGATAAGTGAAAGGCATGTCTTAAGCACTTCTAAATAAATAAATGTCATTTAGGTATGCAGTTGCCACCCTCAGAAACTTTCCAGTGCTTCTCTTTGCAATTAGATGTTATCTAAACTTCCCTGCACTTAATATAGAGAATACTAAAGCAATCTGTGAATAATGAAGTATCTTTATTTAGTTACCTCGGGCAATTGAAAAGATTTTAGAGGTGGCTGCTGTAGTACAATGGCTGCTATATCTTAATGAAATAACTTGTCTTTATTACAAGCCTTTTCTGAGGTCAAGGAGCAGATACTTCCACTCCTGAGCATATTATGTCAGGAGTTTCAAAAATTAATTGTAAGACTGATAGTAAAATAATAAGATTTTAAAAAGTAAGACTTTAAATAATTTCATTTCTTTGTGTTGGATAACGTGTTTGTATCCCTTAGATACCACATTTTGAGGACTTTTCTGCACCTACCAGGGCTAGAAATCTTTTCTTTTAAAATGAAAACTGGAATCCTCATGTAACCAGATGACTTCAGGAGTCAGGGCTTTCAGGAAATCCTCACCCATCTCAGTAACCACTCAGTGATCATCAGCAACGGTCAGTAGCATTCAGGACCTCAAAGTCCTCTAAGTCAATTAAAAGCATTTCAGCAGGACCATGGGGTAGGTAAGTCCACCAGTCTCATCTGTGGGCTGATGGCGTGAGATGAGGGTGCTCACAAGTGATCAGAAGGCTTTCTCCTCTCGGTGCTCCATGGGTGAGGGAGGGATGTTTCAGTGAGGGGTGGACATGTGTTTACAGCAACACCAGTCACCCAGCATAGGCACAGCAGATGCACCATGAGGTGTACTGTGCTTTCGGTGAAGGGATGAAGAAAAGCCTGGGCATGGAGGTAGGCAGCAAGTACTCCCCACCCGTCAGCACAGATGCAGGCTTTTGGAGTTTACCGAATGGCTGCTCAGCTCCCATTATTTAGACTGGACTGTGTCCTCCCTTTCATGTTCTGGTTTGTAAAACCACATTGGAAATACAGACATTTTTTCCCTCAGCATGGCAATTGATAGTGGAAGCCAGATTTATTGACCCATCTTCTTATCCCTACAAGACGGTTTGATTATCAGAGGCTGCAACAGTTCGTCTTCCTAAATCTCCATAGCCTGTAAAAATTTCAGTGTTCCTACAGGCTACCATCTAACTTGACAAAATGCTGGCAGCAAAGGTTTTCTCAAATGAAATGGGTCTGATTTCATATTTGTGAAATGAAAGAGGGCATATGTTGTGAAAAGAAATCATTAGCAATGGCAAACAAGTTCATGAGTACGTTCATCTCTTCACCTGGTAGGTGACTGACAATGGCTGCAGTCCTTAATAATTTCCGTTTTGATTCTGACCTTGTCTGATGGGTGGAGTTGTTTCATCAGCATCTCTCATATACCCTGCTTCTCTGACTGGCTGGGCATGCTTCTTGTTATTGTGAGTGTCACCAGAAGACAGCTGACTGATTTTTTTGAGTGTGGCTGCATTGTGCGTGCCCAACCAAAGTTGCCTTAAAGGCTGTTGGTAAAAAAAAGGACGTGTGCTGCTCCTTGTAATTTGTTAAGGGGGGTGGTATGTCTGCTTTCTCCCTGAAGGTCCATACAGGAGGCCCATGGGCAAGACTGTGCATTTGGGCTGATGGCAAGGCTTTCCCCAGAAAGCAGGAGTAGGGATTATTAGAAGCATGGACTTTCCTTCAGTGCCTATAGTTTGGCTAACCTTTTAGAGCTCCCTATCAAAAAGCCAAAGATATGTTGAAGCAAGTTTCATGGGGAATATATCAATGAAATGTTGAGCTTTCAGAACTTTGAAAAATAAATTGAGGGCTTATAAATTACGCAGAATGAATTATAGTATGCTGGAAATGTCAGGAAACCACACTGCTTTCATTAGGTTTTTGTTATAGGATCCTCAAGTTTTCCCAATCAACAGCTAACCTTCAGAACTATTTTATTACCTACATATAAATTCTGGATTGCTTTTATGCAATTCAGATCTGGAAACTACTTACAATATCCAGGAGAAAAACTGTTGAAAAATTTGGATTTTTTAAAAAAATGAAGAGTCAATACTTGTTTCCAACCTGTCCCATGTAGTCCTGAATATGAGATTTCTGTCTCAACACAGTCGAGGTGGGACTGCTATAAATTTACACTGTGGTAGAGCCACGACAGCCAAATTACAAAGGCAAGCTGAGGCACCATCAGGTTTTTGGAATCCACAGCCCAAACTCAGCCTATGGGGCTCCCTTGAAGATAAAAGTCAGAAAAGTTTGAGAAAAGGGTTTGGTTTGAACTCAATTTTGTGACACCTACTCAGCCTGAGATACTTGAAACCACACAGCTTAGGGTATCTCATACTCTGCTTGTGCTTAAACACTTGACAACACACAAAAGTTGCCAGGAGAGAGCTCCAGCACTGATGTTTTTGTTCTGAAGTCCAACTGCCTGGGTAGAGCTATGGAGATCTCTCATGGGGAAGTTGCATCAAGGTGATGGATTGAGAAACAGAGATTAGGCAAAACAGGATGCTTGAAACCTAGCCTAGTAAAGGCCAGACAGGATTTGAACTTTAAACAAATGGTTCTCATTTTCTCTTAGTAACTTAAATTTACACATAATCTGGATAGAGTCAGAAAGATATTCCTAAAATATTCTTCCTTTTGGCAGGGTGCTGTCTTCTGAACCTTGTTTTCTTCTTTACATCTTCAGAAACATGATCTGGGAGGGATGACTTGTAACCAAAATTCCCCACTGCTGGTATTAATAACAAAAAGCCCAACATGTAGCCTCTCCTACTCCCACCCGCCTCTGACAGAATCAGGCCCTAACACGGCTTAGAGACAGATGTTCTAGGAAGTCTCAAGTTGCTTAATATTATTTGTTCACACATCCCAGCTGATGCTAAATCTTGTTAGGGAGGTGTTAAATGTCTGAAGACGACAGAGGCACTATGCATTCCCAGAATGAGTCACTGGGACGGGAGACCTGAGTCCAACTATTACCACCCGCCAGGGCTTCCGAGACTTCCCCCCATTGCTCCCCCTTTTTCATTTTAATGGAGATATTAATTCCAATCTCATGAATTGGGATTTGGACACAATCCCTGATTTTCTTATGACATATTAATAGCAAAACTGGAAAGGAACAGGATTAAAAAAAAATGGTGCATGGTCATAAATGTATAATAAGAAAAAAAAATCTCAGTTTTTCTTAAAGGAATGGAGCTATTCTTCTTCTAATTAAAAAACTCTTCTAAAAATATATGACAGCTCCTTGCATACAAAGAAGTGGTTCTGTGTGGGGAGCTCAAAACGCTTTCCAAACTCTGTATACCTTCCCTGAGGAAAGGGTACCTAATTTGTTTATTCTCCTCACTTCACAGATGGGGAAGCAGAAGCACAGAAGTGAAGAGACTTGCCCGTTGTCAGCTGTGGTCAGGCACCAATCCAAGCAGTCCTGATTTCCAGGCTTTGCTCTAACCTGTCAAGCAGACTCTGGTTCTTCCTCCTCCTCCTCAGCAGTGTCCTTAGTGGTTTTCTGCCTCCCTCCATGCAACCTCTTTCTTAGGTTTAAAATGCGGCCAAATGTCTATCCAGTGTTGTGCATGAGGGAGCAGCCCACCATACAGCTTCCCATGTAGAAAGTAAACATGAAAATGCCGTTGTCCCAGACCTCAGCGTTACACACACATGGTGCGCAGCCCCACTGAAACCCATTTAATGTGTTTAATATGCATCATCCATGACTTATAGGTTGGATGCAGGAAAAGAAAAACAAAACATCACTGTAAAACAAACTATGATTTCAGAGAGTTGCTGAAAACGAAAAGCAGGAACAGGCACCAGGGATCTTTCAACAAATGTAATTTAAAGAGCTCACTTTCAGCTCTCTGGGCACTTTGACAAGCATTTAGTGGGATTCAAGCAACTACTGAGTAGTAACGGGCAGCTGTCTGTGCAGCATGGCTGAGCTGGGGCAGGAGGGAGCAGGACGCATGGGAGGGAGAAGTGGGGGTGACGGGAGGGAGCAGGGCTGAGCGATGTGTGACGGGGTCCTGTGTGAACCCCAGTCTGGAGCGCATACGGCCACCTGTTGTGACTTTCACAAGTCAGGGAGTGAACACCCTCCTTGGTAATGAGTCTGACTGATAGTAAAACTGCCCTTGCCAAGCCAAACAGCACCCCATTTCCAAGGCTGGGGAGGACCCCAAGGGAAGGGCTGCAGCTCCAGGTGGTTGAAGTACAGGAGAAAGTGAGGAGCGGGGAAGCAGCGGGCTGACGGGAGGGAGCAGCTTGGCAACAGTTGAGGTTCGCCCAGAGCCGCAAAATTTCTCTCGGCTGCTCATTCCTTGCAGGAAAACTGCTCCTTTCTGCCTGCCAGAAGGGATTTCTGCCTGATAGCCAGCACTGGGCTCCACTAGTCCCCCATGGCAGCCATTTGCAGCTTCACTAGAATGACTTGTGTGCACCTGGGACACCTTTGTGAAGACTGTCCTATCCACACCTTTATTTGCCACCTCTGCAGAGCCAGTGGCTATGTTGGGCCAGGCTTCCTTCACCTTCTTATCCTTCCCAGCACCTCACACCATCAACAAGGGAGATCCTTCCCTTCCTTTGCTAAGCTGTGCATGGCTTGCGTTTTGCACCTACCTCCACTCACAGTCCTTAAGATCAGGTGTTGAATATAAGTCCAGTTTTCTTTCATGGCTCTTTCACAGAATCACAGAGGTCAGAAGGAGCTTCTGGAGGTTGCCTAGTCCAACCCCTCTGCTCAAAGCAGGGTCATCTACAGTGGGTGGCTCAGGGTTGTGCCTGGTTTTGGTTTTGAATATCTCCAAGTGTAGAGACTCCACAACTTCCCTGGGAAACCTGTCCCAGTGTTCAGTGACCCTCCAATTCCCAGGTGCTCCCAGGTACTTCTCTATTTTCTCTACAGCATGAACTGGGCAAAATGCTGTTGTGGGTTTTCCTGGGACTGGTACTTTGATGGCATAGGGACCATCCTTCTTTATGTCTTGATAGTTGGTATCTTCACCTCCATCTCCTCTCCACCAAATCTGGGTTGTGCATTTTAGGCCCATCTGGGGCTAGAAATGGGCTGCACTGAATATAATTACACCACATCAGTTATGCATCTGTGATTGTGATACACGTATGATTTTTTATTTATTTTTGTCTTCCTAAAGAGATTTTACGTGACACATTCAGACATCAGTGGCTTTTGGCTGGTTATACTCTACTTCCCCACCTGCTTTTCATGTTTCTGTGTCATAAACAAACTTGAAGTTTTCCTAAAAGATTATTCATGTCTCATAACGATTCAAACTTTTGTTAGAAGAAAAATGTTCTCCTTCATTTTCTAAGTAATAAGAGAATCAGATGGCGTTTGATTAGGTGATAATCGAGTTCCTGAGCAAGTAAACTTTGACAACAAAGAGATCAAATGGTTTATGCCACTGCCTGAATAAGACCATTTCCTAGTAAATTGAAGCTCTCCTTCCTGTTTCTGTTGCATTGAGAAATGGACTCAGTGGTGTAAATCTTGCTGTGGAGTTAAACTACCCCATGGTTGGCTCCATCTGGCACAAATGCCAGCGCACCCCTCCAGCCATTGGTCTGGAGAAGCTTCCCTTTGCTATCTCTCCAAGGCAGGAAATACCCCCCCACACTGGATTCGCTCCCTGAGTTATTTCCTGGGACAGGGATCCTTCCTACCCTTCAGGAGGAGATACATCTTCTACGAACGGCCTGGGAGTGCCAAAAACCACCCACTCAGCCAGCCAGCAGGAGAACTCGGTTACTGGCCTCGTTGCCTCCAAGCCCCGTTTGGGTTTGTTTCCCCTGAGTTCAGAGCAGCGGGCGGCAGTCGGGCGGTTTTAACCTTTTGTGCCAGCACAGCAATCTGGTGATGACACACGGTCTCGCGGGGCATCGGCCAGCTGAGGTCACTGCCTTGCAAAAAAACCAAGCAGCTTGTGAGTTTTGAGCGTGATTTCCATGAACCAAACCCATGCTCCTCTTGGTCAGAGTTTGACACCATCTCTGATGGGGGGGAGAGCCTTGCTGGGCCAAATGGTGTAACAGTGCAAAGTTGCTAAGAGGGACAGTAGTCCTTGTTTCACTGTACCGCCTTTGTATTTCTGTGTTTGCATCATGGCATCGCCCACTGCTGCCAAGAGAGTCATAATTCAGAAGCTGGAATACATAGAGGTAAAGTAGGCGTAGGTTAAATGATGTTTGGCAGCTTTTTTTCCCCTTCACTCTGCTTTGTTATGTAAAGCAGCTCAGCACTTCTGCTGCTTTTGTACTGCTTTCCACCAGGCAGAGGCCTAACCACTTTGCATTTTAAAATAAACACCCGTGGGTGATGGAAATAAAGATGTGGGGCACCAAGCATGCCAGGTAGGAGAGATCTTCCTGGGCTCATGTCTCCTGTACAGACACAGGGCAGGTGGAAGTTAGTCTCAGCCAAAGGCAGATCAGAGGCTCTGTGCTTGTGTCCAAGAGATGACTTAGTTTTTAGCCCTTGTTTTTGACCCTTCTGATTAAAAGAAGGAACCAGATCCTTTTGAGAACATGCTGAGTAGTTAAGTAGTATTAAATGGCACTGAGAAAGAGACGAAAGTGGCCAAAAGACTGTGTTCAAAACTTGGTGTGAACTTCAGCCAGGCCAGCACTACAGGAACAGTAGCCTTGAGGGAACCACAAAACCAATGTGCTGCTTGTTTTGTGATGAGAAGGGCCAAAATCAAAACATTTTGAGTGGCATTACCAAGAGAAGCATGGGTTACACACACAGGATCATTTAGTACCTAAGCTGTGCTGAAGACACTTGGATGATTAACTCAAAAGTGTCTCAAAACTTTGAGTGATTAACCGAACTTAGGGAAATGCATTCACTGAACTCCCTGGCTGTGAAAACAGGTACAGACATGGCCCTCCTAGGTATGTAAATTAATTCAGTGAGAGAATACATGCCATGGGGAGTGTATGCATGTATGTGCATACATCAAGATATTTAAAGAGACATGACAGATTTTCAACATGTGCAACATACTGCATGTTGAATATCATTAAAATGTCATCTTGGGAAAGTAATGCTTGTGTGGGATATTCTGAAAATACATTAATCATGTTTATAGCCATATATTAGGTTAAGTGTGTTATATATTTTTCCTGCTTAGGACATGAGGTAATCAACGCCAGATTTGTAAGTTTTCCATTGCTCAATTGAATTAAATAATCAACAGAAAATATTAATTTTATATATACAAGGTTTGCATTAACATTTCTTACATTGGCTAAGAAATAAGCTCTGCAATTATTCTTTGAGTTAAAAATCCAAGGATATACCAAGATAGTTTATGCACGAAATCAGTGAATTAAATTCAATTTAGCTTCATAAATGAAACACAAAGAACCACTCCCATTGAATTTGTAAGCCAAAATCTCTTTGCATTTGAAATTTTAATGGTGGATAACTTCAGGTAATGAATAAATCTTTTTAACAATGTAAAATGTGGGAAAAAGAGGGAAAAAGAAAAAAAAATAAGTATTGGCTGTGAATTATTGCTTTGTTACTGCACCTGCATTATCATGTTTAGTAATGTTACCTTTGGTATTAAGGTGCTCACTCCAGCTTTATATCAAGTAATACTTCAGTAATCAAGTGGGGGATGCAAGTTGTTTGAAGAAGTATCTTTCATTTACTGTAAAAGGGTAAATCAGCTCTG
This sequence comes from Buteo buteo, assembly GCF_964188355.1. NCBI lineage: Eukaryota > Metazoa > Chordata > Aves > Accipitriformes > Accipitridae > Buteo > Buteo buteo. The sequence continues at coordinate 51,023,257 of NC_134172.1, read as the reverse complement.
AAATTATTTCTATTCATTGCTAAATTGGCTTTAGTTTCAGCTTTAAGAAGGAAGGGAACCAATTAGTGATAGCCCAAAGAAGAAAAATCATGAATATTCAGAGGCCTAGAAAGCATGACCTCCTGAGGAAAGACTGAAAGATTTGGGGTTATTTAGTCTAAAGAAGAGAAGACTTAGAGAGAAAGATGATCACAGCCTTTCAGTATGTTAAAAGTTGCTCCAGAAGTGAACGGGAATAAACAGCTCTCTGTGTCCTCTCTGGGTACAGCAAGAATTGACGGGCTGACACTGGAGCAAGGACAGTTTGGTTATGACTTTGGAGGAGGTGCCAATGCTGGTCTCTGGGATGGAGATGGCGGAATTACATGTTTTAGGAACAGGTTAGAAAATGTCTGGGATGACGTAGATATTTCTTATTTCTGCTTTAATCATGATCCTTCTGGTTGGCATAGGTGATCTCATAAAATCCCATTCTCAAAAAAATATTTCTCTTTTTGAAATCCTTATTTTCTAAGATCCTGATTCTTTGTAATGAAGTGGGAGGCGAATGTATTCGTATAAATTCTTACCTGTATGTTGTGCAGTATTACTCTGTGAAGTCATGTATTTTAAGGTTTTTGACCATGAACATGCTCTGGACACAAACAGAAAAACTATAAACGTGAGCCATAAAGCTATATTAATCATAGGCATTCAGGTACTGTTAAGTACTGACTAAAGCAGGTTAAGATGGAGACAGTACACAGAACAGAGCTGGAAGGGGCAGAAGTCTGTTCTGGAAGAAAGTTTCAAAGGAGGGAAGCAGTGCTAGCTTTTGGGGGGGGGGGGGGTTACGCTAGGGAAGATTATTTTTCTGCAGAATGCAGGGTAACAGGGAGCAAAAGACATGCAATCAGGAAGGCCAGAGAGGAAAGTGTTACATTAGGGTGAGTGAGAGAGAACAGAGACACAAACCAGGCTGTCAGTAAAGGTGGAGAAAAGGGGTCCAGTTTCAATATATTAACTGGAAAAGAGCAGAGTAGAGCAAAAGACTGATTGTAAAGAAGAAAGGAGGAATCCAAGCTAACACACAGACTGGAAGTAGATGGAAGAAGAGATTAACATAAGCTACCATGGAAAGGGAGTAAAGACAGAAGAACTAGGAGAACAAAGGAGGTGTTTTGTATTTACCGTGTTTATGGAAGTGCTGGGATTTCCAAGCACATATGTCAGTAGCTAGAGAGATATATGAGCTTAAAAGCATGAGAGTCTTGACAAGGTGTGATGACCATGCACACAAACATAAGATCATTTGTTCTAACTAAAACATAGCGAAATACTTTTCATGAGCTAATTTTAATCAAAAATCTGGTTTTGCATTAACATGGTGTCTTGTAGCATATGGTCAGATGCTAGCTGTGTAACACCAAGCAAACAGACTGTACTGTCTGTTAATTAATTATTTTTTCCTGCATTCATTGATAGATTTCAGAAGACTTATACTGCACCTTTTACTCGTGGCCTGAAATTCAGATTGCTAAGGAAACATGAGTCCACAGAGTAATGGAATCTGCAGCCTAACCCCAACAAAGCATTTGTTTATAAATAGGAAGATAATATCCTAATAACAGGAGGCAGATGTTAAACATCTTGATTCATTTCAAATCTACTCAGTCTAACTCAATGAACCCAAAGTCAGGCAACAGTGGACAAACAGCTTTATTTTTGTCCTAGTAGGTCCCATTAAAATATATGTCGTGTTTTCTGCAGCTTGTGCACTGACTACAAAACAGTTTGAACAAATTTTGGAGTGAAATTTTCAGGATTGATTGTTAAAACTATTTAATCATATCCTGATTTTTACTATTATTGTTTGTTTAATATTTTAAACATTCTGCATATTAAAATCCTCAGGAGAGCCTTGGGGTTCGTTACTTTGTTGATTATATTATGCATAGTTTCTCCACCACTATCCCTATTAAAGCCAGTGTTACAACATCATAAATAGTTGAATTTTTATATCGTCAGTGGTTTTGGTGATGGCAATTTAAAAATATTCCTAGTGTTCTTTTTCTGCTTGGCCATGTGTACTCTTTCAGTGCTGTTCGTACACAAATAAACAATTGGAATAATGCTGTAAAGTTATTTTTGAACTGTTGCCTGGGCTTGAAAAAGCTCAATGCACAAAACTTACCGAGGTGAATGGAAACATTCCAGCATATTTCAGTGAGCTCTGGATAAGACTCCTGAGCACAGTGCCGTTTCAAAGACTTTTTTTAAAACATATTGTAATAGGCAATGTTTACTGAACTTATCTAAGGTTTCCAGTGATTAATATACATTCGCTCCAACGTGTTTTGACTGGCTGATGATGAGGTATCACAGGGCAATTTCTTAGGTTTTTTTTTGTTCTGCACTTCGCAGGCATTACACAACACTGCTCCAGCTGTCCCAATGTCCAGATGTTGGCTGTAAAGCTCTCTGAATTTAATATCGTATGCAGTCGTTCCCCCCCCCGCCCCTTTTATTATTTTTCCCCAAACTGGCTGAAGCTGCAATGTCTGTGTTAGCTCTGTTTTCTTACAAGGACTGTTTTGAGGCAGCTATTACTCCAATGTGGTTTGGAGGGAGCTCAGATTTCATCAAAACCTGTGCACAATCACTTCATTTGTTTGAAGCTATCCTTCTCATTCAAGGTGAAAGAGCCTTCTGAACATGCAGGACGCATTCTGCTCCTGCATCAGCTGGTGAGCCTTGCATTTCTGGTTTTAGTCCTGCATCCTTGCCACAGTCCCTAGTCAAGTTTAGCATTACTAGACAAACACTCCCTACAGAGCTTCTGCGTGGGACCCTACACAGGAAAGGCACTGTCTTTGTTTTAACAATTTCTGTCACATTAGGGTGAACAATTTCTTCCACTTGGCTATTTTGCAGCTTATTGTACATTTTTGCTATGCTTTCCCTGATACTTTCTTTTGCATGCCTGTAATGCCTGCCAGTTGAACATCTCGGAGACGATTATAGGTGCTAATCAATCTTCACAACTGTTCTGTAAAATATGTAGGTCTCCTCATTCCCATTTGGCCCTCATTTGAAAGCTGAAGAATGGATAGATGTGCACCCATGAAAGCATGTGGCAAAAAAAGCATTTTCTTCCTTTCAGTTAGTGTCTCTTAACTATACTTGCAAGCTGTTTGTTAAAAAATGTATCTGTTTGGGAGGAAAGCAGTTAATTGTCCACAGATATTTGACAATGCTTTTTGGTGTTGGCAAGGGGCATGTACTTTCAGTGGCTGTATACCACTTATTGCTTTGCAGGTCTCTTGAGAGCTCAAAGAGACTTGAAAAATGTTTCTAATTCCTCTAATCTTTCAGCATAGAGTTGAGATGGGGCATGAAGTATGTCATTCAAAGGATACTTGAGCAATATGATTGGCTAATGGGGAGTCCTAGCAGCAGGTACAACATTTTAAATATGCACTACCAGAACACAGGCTTTTAAAAAGCATTTCTAGTCGCCTTCACCTCAATGTTTGCAACACCGCAGATAGCTTTTCTAATTGTAATAAGTCACAACAGGGCATGCCTTGTTGGGCCATAATCATACTTCTCAGGCTGCTGATAGCACTCCTCCTTCGGGTTCGTGGCTGGCATACACCCGAGGAGTGCAATTATGGTACAACAATGATTGCCCTGTTGTGCCTTATTATTCAAGCAGGGCACTGAAGCAAGTGTTTGTGTGCGTGCACATGCAGAGACAAAGTACATCTGAGCAGGTCCTTACCAGATAATTAACAAACTTGTATTAACCCTATCCCAACATTTCTTTAATCTGAATGTTCTTTTTATAGCTGCCATTTTATCCTACTTGCCAGGTAGCTCCCAGGAAGCCCACCAAGGACTCCCTTTTCCTTTACACTTTGCCATTATTTTTTTTATTTTGTTTTGTTTTTAGCATGAATTTGAGTCCTGACAAGGGTGGCATCCTGTCAGCCTTGGAGTAGGAAGATGCCTGTTCAGCTATAGAGCACATAAATCACAACCTGTGGTAGTAGGAGGTCCCCTCACATCAGGTGGAAGGCTTGAGCTGAGCTTTTGTGTCATGATGGCCCATTGAAGCTATGTTTGCCCAGATCACTAAGAAATGGGTCTTGATAGTGCTAATAACCATGGCAGGTCTTAAGAAGAGCCCTCTGCTCTGCTCCGACCCAGACCAGAAGAGCCAAGATCTCATTTCACAGAAATCCCACTGCTTTTTAATGGATGGACCTGAGCTGACAACAGGAAAATGAAAAGTGCGGCTACTCCACCAAAACCTTGAGTTATCCAGTCCCCTTTAAAACTTTTTGGTGTTATTCTTTAGGTATATTTGGCTACGCAGAATATGAATTGTATTCATGACATATAGAAGTGTGACGTACAACAAGTGATGCCCTTCTCCTGCAATAAAATCTGTAGCAGTGGACTGCTGCACAGGGCTGGAGGACACCCTAGGGTCAGTGCACCATCATTTGTCACTGCAATTTGGAATTGAGGAAGCTGCTTAAACAACAGACAGGGGAAGAGGCACTTCTCTCATTTTTCTAGGCTTATGCTGTCAAATTTTTAAGTCATAAGAATGGAATGAGTTCTATGATCCACATGTTTTTTTGGAATATCTCTTCCAACTCTGAGCATTTTTAATTGCAGATGTTGTTAAGATGTCATTTTTAATGGCCTTATAAAAAACCTCTGCCATTTCCACATTCTTGAGCTTTGAGCAGTGTGCGTTCTTCAGCTGCTCAACAACAACAGCCTGTCTCCTTCGGTCCCAAGGATGCTGAGAATGGGAACACTCTATCTTTGCAGACGAGCTAGTGTTTATCATTGCACCATGGCACATACCCAGTTCAGGGGCTGTAAATTTTCCTTGAGAGGTGCAGCTTTGTGAGAGTTGGTCACAAGTGAGATTCTGTGAAAGTTAATGCAATGTTTCCTGAGATTACAGATTGCTAGGCTGGGGACAGTGTTAGGACCACAAACATAAGGTGTTTGAGCTAAAAATATTTTACGGCATCTGCCAAACTGGTGAAATTTTCCATATTTGCTGCTGTGTTCAGTTCTTGTAATGGTTACAGAGGATCTTGGCTCCCTCTTTATACTCCCTCGATAGCAAAAGTTAATCACTTGCACATGGACTCCCTTGAAAAAAATATGTAATGTTTACTTGTTTTCCTCTCTCGTATTAAATTTCATTTCCTCTGCTCCTACCATTTCTCTGTGCTGTGAACCTATTGCTCATTGGGGTATAACACACAGAGCTGTTTTTCCTGAATGAAAAAGTGATGCTGTTCATTTCTTTTGGAAAGGCTACTCTGCCTGTCTGAAGGCAGAATCTGTGCCCTGATCCCTGCAGCTCTCCTGGATTCTGTCAGTTTCAGTCAAAGGGAGTAAAATTTGAAGAGAGCAAAAGTAATGGTGTGAAGCTGCATGGGTGTTACACCTGCAAGCCATTTCTGCAGAGAGAGGTACAGAAGGACTGGGGGCTGGGATGCCAGATTCACTTAGCAGCACTTTTGCATTCATGGGAAACAGGCTAATGACCTAGTTTGGCTCTTGGAATTTACATCCAGCTGCACAAAACTACCAGGAGGGACCCTGGTGATGGGGAGACCTGGAGCATTTTGGCCTGACTGTTGCTGATCCTGGCTGCAGGGTGGCAGCCCAAGGGAGAGAGATACGGCATCCCTGTGCCCCTGTCAGTCCCAAAGGAGCCCTCTGACCCTCAGAAACCTAGTTTCAGCCAGCCTCCTTTCCCTCTGTGTGCTGCCAGCAGTGTAGGATCCCCCTGACTTCCCTCTAATTCCCTAATGTGCTGTTTCAAAATGTTTTGTCTCTTCCTAACTGTGTTTGGTTATGAGGTATCGCTCCAGTTCTTCCAGGGCGAGCACCTCTAGTCTGCATGCTTTTCATGCACAATTATAGGATTTCAGGGCTCAGTCTGGCATACACCATTCAGGATGGTCTCTTAAATGAAATCTCTGTCTATCACGTATACATCCTCATCAAATTAGTCTCCCCTCCCCTCTGGATATGCATGCCGACCCTGCTGCTTTGATGTTACAGCACTGAGGAATTTATAAGACATGGTATTTTTGCCCAGCAAGAAAACATGAGCAAACCATCTATTATGATAATTACTGAAACTGATTTACATCTTGTGAAAAGATTAGGCGGTGGCTGCTGCTGCTGCTGCCGCCTTGGAAATGTCCCATAATGATATCAAACTTCAGGCCTAAGGAGAAGTACAAAAAGGCAGCTTGAAAACCTCTGGATGTATATCTTCTGATAAGTCTCCATGGATTTGCTGATAAGGCTGCCCCTGGAAGAACTCTTGCTTCTGGTTCTCTCACCAGGCAGAGGGATTTTCCCCTCCTTGCAGTTGTGCTTCCAATGAGCATTTGAATTTGGTAGGACTTAAAAGAATGACAACCAGAGAAAAACTAGATTCAGACACAGCTAATGTTTCAACTGGTTTTACAGCATTAGCCAGCAAGTCACACTGAGAGCTCTTCCACAGACAAATCTGGAAAACATGGTTTCAGAGACAAGTCTGTCTAATGGGTCCTTCAGTATCTCCTCTCTTCTCCAGCTTTTGGAACCTCAACTTGCAGACACGTTTATGCAAATAAATAGCTTCACATGAATAATTTTCTATGACTGTGTAAATCCTTGAAGCATCTTGAGCTTCTGCCATAGATATTAAGGTGAGTTTTGTCTCTGGCTCCTGTTAGTGTATGAAGACAGCTCAGGTACATACTTTGCTTCCTCCCCCTCTGTTTAGACACCTCTCAAGTGAGGTATATGTAGAATTGGGTGAATTATGCAAAATATTTGCAGCCTGTGCACTAAATCTTGCTGTTGTTAGCCCGCTGAGGTATCATAAGCAAATGATTTTTACTTTCAAAAATAACTGAATTTCAAACTTGAAGGGATAAGCATCTTTTGAAAATTACATTATTGCTGAGAAAGCCAAATTCATACAATCTAAGAGAAAATCAATACCAGGTGAGTTGGTTTGGGACTGTCATTAGATAGAGAAGATAAATATATCAAGAGATTATGAAAAACTTTACAATGAAGTACAGTATTAGGGCTTTTTTTATATTCTGATAGTTTAAAACATTGTGAACAGAAGACATTCAATGAAACTGAAGGGCCTTTCAACATCTTAGCATATGAAACTCACAGTCATATAATACTGTGGTTCATTCCAGTGACAGGAGTCTAGCAGGGTTCAAACAATAGTACAAAAACCTATCTGGACTATGATAGGATCACCAAACTGCAATACTATGCATCAAGCAAACTCACTACTTTGCTTCCCACCCTTGCTATCCCCCTGATTAACAAAAATAGTTGTTATACAGAACAGTACTTTGCCATAGACATATGCCACTGTCTGGGTCAGGGAGTGGTTTGGTGCAAAGCTTTGGTATATTCAGCTGTTAGTGTAAGCACTGCCGGGTTTTGCATTCAGTCTTTTAAGCTGTGAGGTACTGTCAGACTGTGCAGACTGAAGAAGATGGGCAACAGTTTTTCAAGTTCCTATGAGTGATGAGAGGTAGGTTTTAGGATGGCTTTGCTGAGAGGGAAATGTGCAGTATTCATTTAGTAATTTTAAACACCACTAAACTGAAGGCAATGGAACACACACAAAATGGATCGTCCATGGGCAAAAAGAGGTAAATTAGTCATATATTTTACTATATGTGTAGTTTACTGTGTAGTGGTGTTTTAAAGGGGTGGTGTAACCCAAAATAGTTTGTCCACTGTTCTTATAATGGATCAAGATAGGGCTATGAACATGGATACCTTTCATAAAATATCTAAATCAACACACTTAAAGTGCTTAAGCCAGTACACACATATTATTCTGTGAGAAAAATAAATCTGAAACAAAAGCTTTGGCCAAAGGTAGCATTTTGGCTGAAGATAGAGGTTAGTGCCCACATGCCTCAGAGACTGCTTTCCAGAGGGTGTCCCAGCCACTGGTATCCCTAGATACTTTGTCCTACTTCATGCAACTCTGTTTATTATCATATTTTAGTCCAAAATTAAGGTTATTCTTTGTGTTTAGCTATTGCATCTATACATCCCTGTAAGGTCCAGTCAGTGCAAAGAGGAAAGGTTGTTATGTAGTGATGACCACGTGCTACCTGGGCACCAGAATGGAAAGTCTCTTCCAAAGCCTCAGTTTCCCTGAGCCGTTTCTAATGTCATAGAGCTTCATGGAGCTGCAGCAGAGTTGCAGAGCTCGGTCTAATGTAGATTATCAGAATTACTTGACTTGTTTGCTTAGGAGCTCACTGGCACCAGGTTTTCCCTGACGGCTGCTAGGATCCGTGTGGGAAAGCCCTACAGGATGTAATAGGAATCTCTGCAGAAACATTAAAAGGCCCTATTTAAACTGCTCTGAAACCTATAGAGTTTAATAGAGAGTAATATCCTTTCTATTGCTGTTTTTAACTGTCCTATATAATTCTATATTAAATTCTTGAGAAAGGCTGTAATTTTCTATTAAATTCTTTCAGGCTTTCCACAAGGGTTCAGTAACATTTTTCATCTTTCCCAGAAGTCAATCACTTCAAGCCGCTAGCCATATGTACACATTATATATATATACACACACACACACGTATGTATGTGTGTTACTCCTCTGGAGTCCCTTACTCAGAGCCAGGTTCAGTTCCCTGAGAAGTGATTGCCCCGAAGAGCTCTCCTGCCTGTGAGCGGTCAGCCCCGGGGAGAACATCACACACTCGTGCTCTGGGTCAAAACCACCCTTGCTGGGCAGATCCCCTTTCTCTGCTCGCCGGGGACAGACCCTCTGCATCTGCTTCCACTAGCTATGGAGTTAACACTGGTAGGTCATTGCCCAGCAGTGGCACCACAAGTGTGCCTCCTGGGGACACTTGCCTTCTCACCAGGGAAAGTCTTTTGCAGGAGAAGGAAAAGCACGCTTATAGGAGGCAGGCAGCCGAAGCTGACAGCCAAGCAGCAGCTCCAGCTGAGCTGCCTGGCTCACATGAATTAATCTACCCTTTTTAAAACATTCACACGCTGATCTGATTTTGACTGCTCCCTGCACCCAAGCGGCTTTACAGCTTGGTGTGGTTTAAAGGGAAATTCCGACGGCACTTTCTCTGCAGATTCAGTTTATCCCAGCGCTGGCACTCAGACCACCTGATGTGCATGTTATGTTTGTTTATTTTGCTGATACCCTGAGAAGGTCGTTGGCAGTCTGTTTCCTGCTCTTTGGATACATATGCTGCTGCAATAGCTCTGCTCAATGTACAGTATGCAGGAAATGTAAAGTTCAGTAAACAAACCAAACACACACAATTTGTGAATTGGAGAATATTTTGTTCTTCGTTCTGGATTGCAGTTTTACTCCCATGCAGCAAGTGTAAAAGGGCCATCCAGCTTCCCTGTGAGAAGTCTAGCATGACCCGACCACAGTGCTTGCAACGGTGCTCTCTTCCACCCAGGGTCTGACACAGAGCCCTAGATCTGCGTGTTTGTCAGGGTTTGATGGTGCTGAGGTCCCAACCTGAACCCCCAGCTGTAGAATCACTCCTTCTCCAGTTTGGCTTTGCAGTTTGACTTTGGGGCCTCTGCCTACTTCCATTGCAAAATGTCTGAGCATGAGTTATCAAAAGACTTATCAGCCAGGCCTGCAGTGATGCACTTTTTGGTTTTGTGCTCCTGTACCTGGAGCTGAGGAAAGAAAACACATATGAAAATTGCTTATGAGGTGTTCATTCTAGGAATCCTCAGCTTGGCAGCTTATTCCCTCCCTTACAGTACGGCACAGCCAAATAGGTAATTTTATCGTGGGTATGGGGACCATTCTGCCACACTGCCATGGGAACCTAACCTCTAGGGTGCCCAGAAAACCTTGGACCCAAGCCTGCAGCCTACCTGTGCAGCACCCATGCGTTCTCAGGAGGTCAGAGGGGTATGTCATTCTTATATACTCTTAGTTAGCTCTTGTGTAGCCACAGCCTAGGTGGTGATTTTGAAGCATGCAAAAGAAAGCATGTCTTATGGTAAGATGCTGGATGCAGAGAGCTTCAGCTGGGAACATCAGTATTTTAGCTGGAGGAATTAGCTTTCTGTAGTAATTTGGGGTGTGATTAGGTTTGGGGTGAATACCTAGGCTGTTTTACTGCAAAGAGAAGCCATTTGGCTTGCTACTGCTCTTCTCATCTTGGTTTCATTATATGACTAATATGCTAGGGTCCCTAGGCTCTGGAGTAGGAACTCTTCTAATGTCTGGGTGTCCAAATCAAAGTGTATAAACAACACTGCGTAAATAAAAATATATGGGTATTTATATATCTATAAATAAATAGGGCATTTGATATGGGCTGTATATTGAGCTGTCCATGCATACCCATCTGCCGGGATCATGCCTGCCAGAGTTGGAGAGTAAAGTACATGAGATGTGGAGCAGCTGGGAATAAACACACTAAGATACACTTATCAAGCCCCCTGACAGCTATTCCGGAGAAATTCCCAGACCTGTGGAGTGTGAATGTCTTGAAAGTTGGGGGAGCAAGGAATAAAGTAGTAAAGTTTACCCATTGGAAAGCGCTGCTCAAGCAGTGGTGAAAGTCTGTGGTGACTCCAGTAAAATTAATGGAGTTGCAGTAATGCAAAACTGTTGTGAGATTGGCATCAAGCACTTTGCTTTTCTAGGAGATATTAATCAAGTTCTGACCTTTTCCCTGGGAAGTTTTATTTCTTTTTAACTCTGTCCATAGGGTTACCAGATGTGCTGTGTTACTGGGATCGTCTTAGCCATGCAAGGCATTCTTGGGCTCCCAGCTGATTTGCTGAAACTGGGGTCTGTCCTGATTTCAATAAAACACTGGGATTTCCCAAGGGCTTTCCCAACTATCTTCTCCATTCTAGCAGCACGCCTATGTGGCCAAGCGCATCTTCTCCTTCTCCAGTAACCTCAAACCCCAGCTGCTGGTCAGCTGAAAGCTTGAGACAGACAATCATATTGCTGCCTTTACAGTGGAAAGGTGTGTACTGTAACAGCAGGAGGTCAGCAACAGCAACAGTTTCAAGCCTGACATGTAGGGGAAAATGTCTTCATCCTTGCTTGCAGGCATTCACAGCAGGGCCATGAAAGGGGCAGAACGAGTACACTGACTGTGGAAGTGATAAAGAAAAGAGAAGAACCAGAAAACCCAGCAGAAGCAAAGCTAGTAGGATAGAAAATTAAGTAGGACTGGGAAGTGAAGGGTAAAAGGAATTACAAATTGAATTTGTGGGGCTTTTTCTCTGCAGAGACATGGTAAAGTTGGAGACAGATAAAGATAATTTATATAAATGATCTGAACTGGCAACACAGGTTTAAAAGCTAGGTCCAGGATCTTCTGACAAATCAAGGAAACTGATCTTTAGGCTTGATATGAGACTCAGACCTGGAATGTTTGGCATGATTTTGCATTTCCTAATAAAAGCTCACAGTGCTTGACATAGCATCCTACTCTTGTTAAAACAGCAGTAGAATTTTTAATGAGCAAGTGTTCAAGAAATTGCTTTAATGTCCTCTTCAAAAAACAGCCCCTCATATCACAGCACTCCTTAACACCGTAACAGGACTGTAACTTTACAGCCTCCCTTGAGCAACGCATGGTGCTTGGCTGTCCCAGACCTGTGCAAGCAATGAGCTGCACAGACCTTGTGCCCCATCTCCTCCCCCTTGCGATCTAGCAGAAAGTAAGTACCTCTTACCCCTTTAAGTGAAGTAAGCTATTGCACCTCATTTTGCATTCTGGCTGAGAAGGAATACGCTCCAAGCTCAGAATATTAAACAGGCTTGAAACTCTTTACATGTGAGATGCCACAGGTGCTCTGGCCAGGTGCAGACAGACTGGCTTCCAGGTGCTCCCCATGAGCTCCTCCAGGTGACAACTCCTTGCCCCTCTGTTCCACCTCCATGCAGGTTGCTACATATAATACAAAAATTAGGCCTGGTAGAGAACTTCTGTGGTCACCTTTTCCAGCTTCTGGAGCCTTCTTTCTTCCAGCTGTGTTTTGTTGGGTTTTTTTTCCCTAGCTATTGGGGCAAAGAACGATGTGGTCTGCCTACGTCATGTGCCACTGCAGCTGATGGGTGGTCAGGTGGCTAAAGCAGCTTCATATAAAAGCTGATGGGAGCAGACTTGCTCCTCTCGTGTTGCCAGCTTGACTCTCAAGTCATGACTTACCAGTCCAAAATGCTGTGACATAAACCTATTTTTCTGAATCCAGCGTTGTAGGCTGAGGCTCATCCCATGTCCCCTAGCCTTGGGTTTATTTGTCCTCCTGTGCTGGATGTCTTTTATTTGCAGTTGCCTTTTGTCTTGCCATTCTGGATCTGTAGCTACCTCATATAACAAGTATTCCAGTGCAACTTGGACATTGCCTTTTGCCCTTATTTTATGTAGCTATTTGACAGCAAGGTAAAAATCCATTTGCACTGTGATTCCAGGTCTTTTGCTTTTTTGTGACAAGCAGGCTGCTGGCTCTCACTCTGTTCCCTTTCCCTGTATGCCTTATACTGCTCCTTCTCTGGGCTCTTCACAGGAAGCTATCATGTTTCCCTGTCCCTTCAGTCAATGCTGAGTAACTATCTAGTCCTTGGGAAAATGCCTCATGTTGGCATGCAATGGTCCATGCTGTTTGATAAGCAACATACTTCTGTCTTCTGTGTCTTTGACATAGATCTCTGGGCTATCTCTACTGCTGATGTTACTTTCTCAGGCATCCAAGGGAAGATGCATTGCACTTGGATTCCCTTTTGGCACTGAATTACACAAATGCTGCTGCAGGGCACAGTGTATGGTTGGTTGAGCAAAGGGTGTTAGGTTATGACCCCCTACAGAAAATGGCATCAGGTCCCTGAGCTTGCCTCTTGCCCTCGTGCACCCCAGAAGACCTTCCTCATGGGTATAAGAGCAGTGATATTCTGTGACCATATAGTCCAATTACTGACAGTGAAAAGGCACCTGTCAGCACTTCCCTAGGTTTAGGTTTGAGTTTTTTGAAGCTGTAGAATCTGAAAATTTGAAAATATGGCTTTATACTCCAAATTCTGTTTTCATGAACAGCATACTGCAAACTTTTTTTGGATCATCTCACATGAGACTCCAGCCCCAGGTGTGAAACACATACCAGCCTCATGAGATAATTCCCAATATCCTGGGATGACTGCCAGTCACCTGAGGTAATGTTACTTTTCCCAATTTAGCTGGAAGCACGGGGTTGCCTCTTGTATGAGTTGTTTCATGTGATCTGATCAGCCCTGGGATTTGCCTCCATTGTGGCCCCTTTAGCAAAGAAGCAAAGGTGTTGCTGCTCCCTCATGCCATGGCACACAGCAGCTTTGATCCCCTATGGAGAAATGCCTCAATGCTGTTCTCAGAAAGGTTTGGGGACATCAAAGCCAGGAGGGGTGTTTCTAGGGGATATTGATATTTCACATGCTAAAGCTGGATTCTCAGCCACATGTGTTGTGGACACATGCATGGCTCCTAAGGCTCAGTCTGAAATCCCATGCAGTAGTTTCCCATGTGTGCTGACTTCAGGTCAGTGCATGCTTACTATTTCTCTTAAGTTTCCCATAGGATGAGGTTCTGCACCTACTCTGGCTATACCGCTGCCCCATGGCTCTCAGTCTTCTGTCTATTGTGCAGCCTCTGGAAAGATGGCTGCCTCTTTCTATATCCCAGGTTTTCTTTTATAACCCCTGCTCTGGTGATTTCCTTAATGCTTTCCGGTTTCTCAGGATGTTTTGATATCATAATCCTGAATTGCTTCTCTGTTGTCAGCTCCTTGTGTAATAGCAATGTCATTAGTTACAGCCTTGGTGGCTGGGAGTTGCTGTAATGAATGATTCAGTTTACCCAGCAGGCTGGGCTGATGCCAGAGACATTTGTGACCAGCCAGGGGACTTGTGTACTTGCCAAAAGGTATAGCAGGGGTTGTCAGGAGAGTTCCTCTAACATAGTATGTATGGGTTCACTTTTTGTCATCACTAGCAGGAATGCTTTGCCCCAAAGACCCTGTGGAGTACTTTTATAATGACACTGGTTTTCAGACTGTGTAATGGTGCGAGCCTGGCATACCTGAAGTCTTCTTTGTCACTGCTAGGCTGGAAGTTACAGTGGGAATAAAGATGTAGCTTTGCCAGCTCTTTCTTTAAAGACTCCATCATGGCTAATGGAGCTCCACATTTCAGTAGGCTCAGGTTGCCAATGGGGATCTGTTTTTAACCTTAGTTTATTCAATGTGTCTGTCCTTGACATACATCTGTATATTCAGCAGCAAAGCTGCATGAGGGACTGTTTTCCCTTCCCTTTCGTGCTGAGAATATCTGGCATGAAACTACAGTCCTATCCAAGGCTTGTCCTGCCCTGCCTACATTTCCTTCTGTAAACCCCAAGTGATAACATCTCCTGCTTGGTGGGTTTCTCACAACAGCCAGAATTTGCCCACTGGCCTTTCAGTGTTTTCCCTGTGCATGGCTAAGGTATGGTTATGTGTCTTCAGTCAGCAATTGTTGCTTATCTGTGTTCATAGGATTGCATTGCAGCTGATTCCACTTTCCAGCTGAAAGCAATTGGTTTAACAGCACACTTGCAAATATGGAAAGTTAAATGCTTAGCTACCTCCTTCTGCAATGTGTGCATACTGATTATCTGTAATGTCTGCAAAGATCTTGCTGCAGTCATCAGCAAAGCTCCTAAGAACGTATCTACCTAGAAAATGAGAGGATGACTATGTAAAGATTGCACAAGAAACAATACCAGTGAAGGCCTGGACACACAAAATGCAGCATAAGTGAACACAAGGTGTGCAGTGGCTTGTACAGCCCTTTGGAGATCTATGCTGTGCGTGTTTGTACAGCTAGCAAAATTAAAGCTGGCATGAAACCATGACTTGCCATATACAACCTACAATGGCATCTCTCTTTTTTTTGCTGTACAGATATATAGTAAGTGTGCCCCCCCCCCCTTATATATATTTTTTTCCCTATTGTAGGATTTTGCCTTTACGTCCTTGGCTGGGTTGGTTATTTCTCATTTCTTTCAGCTATTCTTGCTACCTGGAAGCATTTCTTTGTATTGGACCCTTTTTCCTCAATAGCCTCCTTGGGATATTTGAATCTCATGTCTCACACAAAACCATGGTCTTCATGAGGGAATCCAGATTCACGTGTGGATACCATTATTCTCAATCTGTAATAGCAGTATCTATTCACTCCTCATTATCTTGATGAGTAGGAAGAAGACTAGCAGGAGGGGGATGAGAGAGGACCACTGTCTTTGCATGGTCTCATTCCTCCTGGGGTGACAACCTGCTAATGCCTTTCCCAGCTGCCACAGGGCTCTCAGGACTGCTCATGGCAGCAGTGTTTCACTTGTGTCTTGTTCTTTTTCAGAAAGGAGACAGTCAGAGGCTTTGCTTTCTTTTTCTTATCTTCTGTGATCCACCCTGTTTACAGATTCAGGTTACTCTTCTTCAGGGCTTGTACAGTGATACCAGGCTAGAAATTAATCTCTTTGGTGATCTGTCTCTCCATGCTACCTGCTTGCCTCCTTTTTATGTACTGTATGATTTACCCATAAACACATATTTTTGTTTACTATTGGATTCACTGAAATAACCACTGACACAATATTTCATGTACTTTATTTATGGTGGGAAGCTAGCGTGAATTAAAAGTATGCAGAAGAAAAGCAATTGGAATTTGCCAAAGTCTGTGGCTTTCATAGTGCTTTTTTCTGAAAAACCCTATCTACAGTACATAAAGTGAAATAGGCTTTAATTAAAACAATTGGTCACCGAAGTGCTAGGCCTGAACAGACACAGACTGGTTTCCAATCACTCCTCTGACCCCTTCCCATCCACACTCCACATGCTTTCCTCCAACTTCCAAGAGAGTTGTGACCATCTTGCTGAATAACCAGCTGCCTACACCTGGGATGGAACAGGGCTGCTCTACATCATCAACGGGCAGGAGAGGAGGGAGAGCTGCTGCTTCTCCCTGCTGCTTTGCTCAGGAGTGCCGAGGGAAGAGTCCTGGCTGACTGGTGCGAGCCAGGGCAATGTAGGCAAGGTGGAGCTCTAGGAGAGGTGTAAGTGCCAATGGGAGATTGATGGCTTCTCTGTCCCACTTTCTCCTTTAGGCCTGGAGATATAAAGAGGCTGAAAGTTTAGCCTTATAATACAGTGACATATTCAGTTTTGATACATGCTCCTGATACTGAGGGACATGTAAACCCCACAAATCTTTCCTGTTTTAGCTGTTTGTGACAATAACTCCTGTGTAAGCTTTCCATAGAACTGATCAGTGACCTAAGTCCCCTGAAGTCAGCTGGAAAGCTCTTGTTTTCCTGGCCAGTGCAGGGCAAGGCCACTAGCATGTCTGCTTTTTCTCTTGTGTATGTTACAACACTGGATATAGATTAATTTTTACTCTGTGTTCAGTCCCTTCCAATGTATTATTATTAAATACATAGTATCTGATTATTCTGAGTGCACAATAACTGCAAGTAGAATAGCATTAACTTCTCTGAACGAAAGTAATTTGATAGCTAATTACACAGGAGGGAAATGAATAAACCCTGAGTTAGTTGGAAATTTCTGCTAAAAAGCAGGTATTTTGGATGGATTTAGATATAGGATTTTGCTTATTTGACACAACAATGCATCATGCTGCATTATAGCCTGCATTATAAGAGTACAGCCGGCTGTGGGATAATGAGTCTCCAAATTCATGATTTCCACTTTAATTACACTTTAGATTAATATTTGTTCCTTGGAATTTGCGGGCTTGGGGCAATTTTCTGGGAAAATCTTAAGAAAACAGACCTTATCATAGAAAGACCATCCTTTATGCAGACACTTTGATAAAGACCCACCTAGAGACCCACTTTATTGTTTTAACCTTTCTTCTCTGATGGAGTTTCTTGCATCTGGCATACACACATCCTTCATAGTTTATACTAAAAATGGTAATAAGTGACTGGCCCATGCAGAATCAAGTTCAGTGAGTAGACGTGAATACAGATTTGGGACACAACCTTCCCTTGGCCAGGGCCAATCAAAGATTTTTCTGGAAAGGGTGAATTGTTGTTAATGCCGAAGTTCTTCAGTGATCAAAACATCTAATACACGGCCATTTTTTCAAATTGTCTCAATACGAATCCAAACTTTCAGTTTCTGGTTTAGAAAGTCACTTTCAGTCACCTTGAAGTTTGTTTGCATGGAATTTTCACACCAAGCCTGGAAACAGAAAAATCTTACAATAATCACAACATCTGTTCAGATAGATCAGAGCAGATAGAGTATCTCGAAGGTTTCCATTAACAATGTCTACTAATTTTTGCAAACAGACAATAAATTTTTAGATAGACTTTTAGAGGTCTTTGAGCTACACACCCAAGTTGGAAAAGGGCCTGAGTACAAGAAAACAACCTTGAATGGGAATATTTTCAAGGCTTACAAAGCTGACATCTGGCTATAAACTCCGGGCAGTACTCTGGCCCCTTGCTGTGAGGCTGAAGACAGACTTCAGGCCTGTTGTGGGGTTTATGTTTGCAAGAGTGCTGGATGATTCAAGGCTGCGTGCATTTCACCAAGGTTTCCAGAGCTGGCTCTCGGGGGAAGGGTGGTGGATGTGACAGCAGACCAAGTGCCGCCCCCGCCTCTCCCCTCCGGGCTCCATGTTGCCCTCCTCGTCCCTGTCACTGCCAGAAGCACCCAGTCAGCTTTAGCTGTGTGCAGCCCGTTGGGGCCAGGGAACTCTTTGCACTTGCTCAAATATTGGGTCAGGCCTGTTTGTTTCACTTTTTTAATGAGATCCTGCAGTGCCATCCAGGGCACTGCTTTTTTACACTATCATCTCAGACCCATCCAGTCTGACAGAAAAGCCCTTGACTGACACGTTGTCAGAGCAGCCTTTGGACCAAATCCGCGCTTGTACTGATTTTCATACTGGTGTGAAACTTGACTTCCGCAGAGTTACTCTGGAGTTGTGGCAGCATAATTGAAAGTGGAATCAGGCATCAGAGCCCCCTTTATTCCCCTGGCTGAGGAGAACTGAGTTATCAGTGTGAACATTTGAATGTGAATGAAGCTGAAGAAATGGAATTCTGTAGCCAAAGGCTTCAGTGAAACGCCTTCACCAGCATTTAACGCAGGCTGGCGATCGTCTTCTATTCATAAATTCAGTACCGAGGAGGAGTACACCCTGTCACTTAGTGTATAAAATCACAATTAACATCCTATAATGGACTTTTAAGGGCAAACCCTGTAGAACTGATTTATATCTCATATTACATTAAACCCTTCTCTTTCTCCTGATACTTCTGTTGCATTTCCCCTTACTGCCTATATTTTAAATGCAACTCTATTTCTTGCTTTATGCTTATGCAAAGGTGCAGGACAGTGGAGACAGTGTAGGAAAAGGAGAATTTAGGCAAAACAGCCGTTTTGCAGTAACTGTGATCCTGTTGATGTAGCACATCATTTTCTATTTGCTACCAGCTTTTAAAGAAAAATAATACAGTGAGAGAAGGAGGACAAAATGTAAAGCAGTAAGTTAGGATCTCTCAGTCTTTTCCTTGCTCTTTCCTTCTTTCTTTGGCAGATACAGGAGTAAAATCCCAGTATGACAAACTCTTGCAATACTTATCAGAGGTCCAGTCTGTGGTTGTTAGACCTGTGAAATCCTGCAACATGTGGGAGCCAAACAACGTGCAGCGATAAGACAGCAGGGCCA
This sequence comes from Buteo buteo, assembly GCF_964188355.1. NCBI lineage: Eukaryota > Metazoa > Chordata > Aves > Accipitriformes > Accipitridae > Buteo > Buteo buteo. The sequence continues at coordinate 51,004,449 of NC_134172.1, read as the reverse complement.
AGTGAGTTGAAAGGGATGGCAGAAGTGACAGTTCATAATTTACCTACCTCAGCATCATCTGTGTAGGTCCACAAAGGGGGTCTGACATTTGGTGCAATGCAAATGTATATCTAACTGGAGTGTATTTGCCCCAATTGTAAGGAGAATTTCTTCTATTGGTGTATTCACTGGTAATTTATGATGGCAACTTGGAATTTTTACCTGCATCTTTGATACAGATTAGGTGGCTGAGGCTTTTGCATTCAGGAGCACAGAGGAATCACTGAATGAGGGACAATCCACTTCTGTCAAATATTAACACGTGATTAAATATAGATACGGTCTTGAGTTGTACTTGCACATTGTTCAGTTGCAAGATGCTTGGAAAAAATGGGCACAGCTTCTCACTGAAGTAAACTGGCACAATTCCACTGACTCAAGATGAAGCTACCCCAGTTTGAACCACATAAGGATTTAGTCCGTCGTGAAATTTTGTTCTCCGCCCCCCCCCCCCCCCCCCAATACTCCACTAGATTTCCTGGTTTTACAACAGCTACTCAGTGTCTGGTGACCTAAAGGAAACATATAAAAGTAGAGGACTGCATCAGTGGATAAATGTGTAAGGCGCCCTGGCTTGCACCACTCCCAACATAGTGAAGAAGGAAGGTTAGGCAAACACTGTTGAAACTTTGATGCTTTCTCATGTGGTCATACCAAAACATGTCTACTGTCAATGTTGTGGGGATGCTCCAAAACCTGATTATTCCTGCTTGCTCTGACTTTATCATATATGAATAATGCTTATGTGTTGCTAAACCCCTTATTGGATAAGAGCTGTAGACACAATGAATTGATATTTAAAACTGTTGCTTCATTGTAAAGAAGGATATCTGCAATTAGGAGCAGGAGGTGCATGTCAAAGAATGGGACCTCTGATGACTCTGTTATTAAATGAAAATCATGTCTCATTTTAACTCTACTGTTCAGCTTTAAAGGACTGAACAAATCAAACTGAATTCTGATCTAAATAAATGAGAATCCCAGCTGAGAGAGTTAAACAAATTCCTCTTAGGCCTTTCTAGACAGGATCAAGGCTGTCTTCCACTATCCTGGTTCTTGAGACAGGAATATTCATAGCTCTTTGAGATCTTCTTGCTGTGTATGTGTGTATGAGCATATATGTCTTGACATTACAAACAGAAAGGGGAAAGAGAACAATATAACTTGATGTGAAATTCAGGGTTGAGAGGAGGAAAAGAGACCACTGGTTCAGTAAGGTTTTTTTCTCCTCCAGCAGGCAGTATATCGTAGCTGAAATCAAAACCCTATAGCAAACTCCCTGAAGGAAGCTGCATAATAAATAGGTCTTTAAGGTCCTTTCTGAATGACATGGAATGAATGCCCCTCTCTTTCCCCCTCTCCCCTCCCAAGGTAGAATTAGAAAATGATTCTCCACGTAGAGATATGTGATCCGTGCTAATGGCAGCAAATGAGAATGCCAGCTGCTGTTTCACCCTCTCTCGCACCCCTGCCCTGCTCCCACCTCCCCACAGTCACTCTGGCAGTAGTTTCATGCTTTATTTCAGGCTTACTGTTTGAATAATGATAATAATGTCTTGCACTCCTGTAGTGTCTTTCATCTGAGGACTACAAAGCGGTTTTACAAACGTTAGCTCTATAGGGGTTCATTCTGCAATGTACTAAAGATGATCACAGAATGGACATATAGTCATATAATCACACAGTTGATTATTTACCCCTTGCAAATCTATGTCATCTACATCTATATCCATCCCAGAGTAAAAACATCATGACTGTCTTTACAAGGTTACAATGCATATGTGCATGTATAATGCATAGAAAAAATTCAAAGGAAAACTTACTGCAGTGTTCCCAGGAGGAGGAGACCTATTATATTTATTCACTCTCTACTATACTATGAAAAATGGAAAATACTAGGGTATTTGTGCTTCATTATCTACGACAGGTTTGTATTAGTTCCATCAGGAAGTTGTATTCTCTGTACAATCTGATTTAAAATTATTGTGGTCTTGCTGCAAAGTACCAGGTCCAAATAACCCTGAATCATGTGACACAGGAGAGGTTGAACACACACCCTTGAAGCGAGGTCCTCTGTATTCTTGGGAAGTTTGGGATTCCTGATCTGAGCTATGCAGCTTGCAGTTCCCGTCTAATCTAAACTTCGTGTGATGGGTTTTGTTGTGTTTTCCTGTTATTTTCATGCAGGGTAAGGCCAAATTCTGCCCTTTTTGCCATTGATAAGCAAATTGCACTACTTGCAGTTCCCATAAACAAGTACATGTCTGCTTGTTATCTTTACCTCCCAAAGCTATAAATTTTTGCTGGAAAATTCCAGAACTGGGCTTTTTCTGATCAATTTTACATCAGCATAACAGGATCTCTTATGGTATGTCAGAATTTTAATTTCTCCTGTCTCTACCTCAGTAGTAAAGAAGCTGAGTAGAAATGAGAAATAGGCTAGCCAGACATTTTGAATTCAAATTCAGAGAGCAATTTGAGCTAGAAATAAAAGTATATAACCCAGCAGCGTATCTTTTTTACAGCTTAGCTATTGACTCACTTGGTTTTGACCAAGCTATTTAGATCAGGCTTTTCAAAAGAATCTATAAATTTTGGCGCTCTCTGTGTTTAGTGCCCAACTGAAAACGCACCAAAGCTGATTTTCATTGTCACTGTCCCAGGTTATTATGTGCTCAACATCCATAACTGGGCACTGTGTTTTGACAAGATACTGTGCCCACTTAGTCACCTAAATCAAGTCCAGATGAAGCATATGGGCCTTAAGATAAGCCTCATGTATTTTGGTTCCTCAGTGAAAAAAACAGTTCCATAGAGACTTTTGCCATCTTAATGTGTTTTGAGACAGGCCATGCCTTTTGCATGGATTATTGAGCTGTATTTTGTTAAGATCATTAGTAAAAGGTTTCTGGAAAAAGCAGACATAAGGAAAACTGTACTACAATAAGCCACTCCTCCTGAAAGATTTGAGAGGTCTTAGGAGACAGTTACTGGCCTTGAAACTGCCATTCAGCCTGGGATTGCAGTTTGATCAGAGGACTGAATCCCAGATATGCAGGAGAACTCGGCACAGCTCAGGGGAGATGCTTTCTCAAGAAATAGCTGACAGTTGCCAGGAGGAAACAAAATGGAGCCAAAGGAGCTGTGGGGATGCTTGAAGCTTCACCAGGTTGTCCCCTGGAGATAATTTTCTAGACAGATGGACATGCATGTAGATTATTTGTTTCTTTAAAATCTATTTATGTAAAAGTTTAGTTTTTTCATTACACTTTTACTTGTAGGGTGATGGCTGGGCCATGTTATGCCTGTGATCACACTTAGGCCAGTAGCCACAGAGTCTCAGATTTGATCTGCCCTTACAGAGGGCATCGCAGTTAGATCCCAGCCTAGAAAAGAAAGCAGTCCTACCCAAGGGGAGGTGCAGCCTTCGCAACTGGAAGAGGACAAGGTAAACTCTGGCAAAAGATAAAAGGAACATAGCTTCAGCTATCCTGCAACCAAGCAAGTGCAACAAGTATATGTAGGACATTGTTATGATGAAATGTAAAGCTTTTTTAACTGAATGGTCAAACCAGGATGGCTGCCTGGAGTTTACACTATGAAACAAGGACATACTAGTTAGATGCTGTCTGCTTTTGTCAAAATCTTTTTAATTTGTGGCTCTGTCTGTTGAATTAATTCAGTATGTTTTCCGTTCCTCCCCCAAAAAATCCCAAAACAAGGCCCAGAAAAGCCCACCAGAGTTAGCACTAAATGTCTATTGATCCAGCCAGGAAAACTATTTCAGGCTTCTCTCTGTTGGATTTGAATCAGCCTAACCTACCTACTTGGTGTTATGTTACTTGTGACAGCCCCCAGGAAAAAGGGTCATATACAAAACACAGGCAATTCCTACAGCCGTGGCTTAAACAGAGAACAACTGGGATTTCTTTCTTTGAAAAGGTCTAGTAGTGCTTTTCAGAAGACAAATTTTCATAGAAGAGACCCTCAAAATTCACACTTGGAAACATGTCTTGCAGCTGTGTGACAAAAACACCTGCCTGGGATGCCCTCCCACCACCCCTCTCTGAATGTTTGCCTCCAGCCACTTTTGATTTGTGGACCTGTAGGAAGTTTCCCATGTAGGTGTGGGCCCCTGTGTAGGGTCATCAAGCCCGGTGACAGTGGCTTTCTGAAAAGCATATTTATATTTCATGCAGGTGTTCCCCAGGGGTTGTAATTTCCAGCTTGTCCATGCTTCATACACATCTGCAGCTGCATTGCACCCTTAGGTTCGTTAAATGATTCCCTGGCTGGGGAGACCAAATACAAAGTAGGAAGGCAGTGTGCACTGGGGTCTGGTCCCTACACTTGTTCAGGCATAAGGTAGGCTGTATTACTTGAGCAGGGAGCTTCAGGGGACTCAGCTGCATAGCTGAAACCTGAGTTACCTTTTGGAGACCCCTAGGACTTGTCCACAAGGGTGGAAGCCATCCCCCACGGGCCTTGCAAAGCACTTGTTAAAAATCACTGAATTGCACTGAATGACACCAAACACAAGAGTTAGACATGTGGAAGTAAAAGCTGGCTATGGGTGTCTATTGACAGAAGCTAAAGGTGATGAGGTTCACTGAGGGACATACTGGTGCAATGCTGGAGGAGAATGCACTTCGTGCAGCAGCTGTAAAGTTTCATTTTTCCATTACCTTCAGGAAGGCCCCACAGTCCTTGCTGGAAAGGCTTGAGAGTGAAATGTTGTGAGTGGCTGAGCTGTATGGTAATCAAAGCCACCCTTGATATATCAGGATATATATCTGAAAAATTATTCTGCTCCAAGGTCACACTTCCATCCACAGGTCAGTCTCCAGGATGCTTGCTGGAGAAGACTACTGAAATGAATCTCCATGTCATTACAATGTTCTTAGACCATCACTAGCTTCTCAGAGTTCTAGAAGTGCCGTACAGGGAGGTTGGATGGTGCTGGCACATAATAGCTGGACAGATGCATTGAATTACTCTAAATGCCTGAGCAGGCTGGAAGGCCTCCCAAGAAAATGGGAGGTTCAGTACCTAAATTGCCTCAAGGTGCCTGCCGGCATCCTCCTTGCATAAGTAACACAGCATTTAATATGGTCACAGACGAGGTGTGCGCTTAAGCACCCATCTCTCAGGCAAAGAAGTAGTTCTCAGATGTGTGCCTTTACATACTAGCCATGTCCAGTGCAAAATGTATTTCGAGCTATTAATTTCCTTAGCTACTGCTGCCCTGTAAATAATATGGTAGCACCACTATTTTCTAGTATATTTTCCCTACGGGGGAAACAAAATAGTTTGGACTCAGGGCAGAACTTTGCCTTCAAACATACATGCACAACTGTCGTGGATTTCCATGGCACCTTGCCCTGAATGTATAATTGCATTTGGTTTTGAACAGCTTTGTTTATTTGTGTATTTTGTTAATGTGTTTTGCACCTCAGGCGTGTACTTTACAAATGCAAATTCCTTGGCTTACTGTGGTAATTTACGGCTTTTAAAGGTTAATTTTGGACCATTTTGCAATGGTAAAAAGTGCATGTTTCACGAGATCGTTTGCCAGGGTGTACCTTCTGTGTCTCTTGAAAAAGGTGCAGGGCATTTCCACCTCCCACTGAAATCAGCAGGACTCAGAGCGGCCAGAGGGAAGCCCACGGAGCCCTCAGCCTGGCACGTAGGAGAGAAACAACCACTCTCCTCCTTATAAATCGTTATATTGCAAGAATACCCAGGGGAGCAGGGCAGAGAGCAAAGCGCACTGCTGTATCCACTGCCCAAAGCGGGGGGAGGGAGGGGTATGATCCTGCACAAGGGAGACGAGAAGGCAGTGGTTGATTTAGGAAGAGCTGAGAAGATTCGGGGAGGGTTTTCAAGCAGGAGTTAGCTATCATTTTCCCATCACTAGCAAAACCCTGCCGTGGGACTGACAGGAAAGGAAGGACATAGGGGCCACAGCTTTGGTGTTAACAGGTGACTTGGGGTTAGTGGTGCATTGTTCTGCAATAGTGCGGGACTTGTGCAATGCAGGAGGAGGATTAACTCCAAGTTGTAGATGGGTAAATAAGATGAAGAATGGTCTCCAGATTTCTTCAGAGATGTGATATGAAGCCTAAGTCTTATCTCTCATGTTTCTTAAACATGCAGCAGCTTTCCAGCCGCTATTCAATGGCAGTTCTCACTGGGGAAGGAGCAGGCAGGTTTCTGGCCTGAAAACCTGTTAGAAGTGTTTTGTAACTCTGCTGAATTGAGGGCATTAGCCCAGGTGATATACTATAACAAAACTGGGCGCAAGCCTGCTGCATTGCAAAATGTTTCTTTCTATTTGTATAACTGCTTCTTGAGACAAAAACATTCAATTTTAAATTCTAAGTACTTAAGAAATAGGGAATTTTTGTGTAATAGTTTGTTTAAGAAATAAGAAATGGGAAAAGAAGGGCCTCTCAGTTTTTAAAAGAGCCACTGAGGTTTTAGAGCTATTCCAAGCCTTGGGGTTAATTTTAAAAATGAAGTCTTTGAGAAAATAGCTTCTAATAAAATTTTAAAATTTGGAAGCCTCCATTCTCTAGAGTTTTTAGGGAACTTGGTTTATTAAGGAATCTTACCACTAATATTTCTCAGAAATGACTGTGCTGACATATGAAAAGGGCCTTGTGATGACAATGGAGTATACTGGTCACCTTTGCAGCTAAGGACCAGAGGGTCAGAGAAAGTGTGTTAGTTGCTCCGTTTATCCATTCCATTTTGTGATGAGAAAGTTGCTTTAAGCCAGCTCCGCTCAGCCCAAAGCCCTGTTTAGACTTGAGAGTCATATCTCACTGATCCAGCTACTCCCAGCTTGCATCAGCTTTACCTTACAGTGGTGTCTTGTGCTTGTGAAATGAATTGCTGAGGCTCATGCCATTTTGACAAAGAGCTTAAAGCAGCTCAGCAAGTCAGAGTTAGACTAAGTGTGTTAGGGCACACGGGGTCTGATCTGTTAAACTTTTGGCCGTGTAGCTCAGCATAATTGTGTTCTTTCTCTTTACAAGCTGCTAGATTCCTAGAATAGGTTGCTTATATATACTTTTTTTCTCCCTATCTGACTAATAAGATTTTTCAAGGCTCAAAAGCCACAGAGCCTTGAAAGAAATCCTTTCTTAGTTGCTTAACAAAGATATGGCTGGATTTTCTGCAGTGAATGTGAGTAGCTGTCACATTAACCTCTGAAGCTGTTGTCAGGGTTCCTGGTTTATTCTAGAGGAGGGTAGAGGAGAATAATGCCTTGCCCTTATAAGAACAAGACTCATTTGAAGATGGAGTGAAATGTTAAAATTACGGCTGACGATATTTGTAAGACTGAGGGGCTTTTTCACCTCAGACGGCCTCTCAGCTGATATCATCTTTGTTTCACGTGGAGGAAAATGAAAGGCAGGAGATGTAATTCTGCAATTCACTGATGAGTGCACAGCACCATGGTATGAATCTGTTCTCTTGAAGCTGGCACTCAACCCAGGTCACTGCCTCCGAGCCGTGCTTGAGGCACAGGGCTGCACTTCCCCCCCCCCCCCGCCCTTCACAGCCCACAAAATTGTTATGTTTCATTTCCTCCCGTTTGGGGTCGAGTACACAAACAGAAATAATCTGCAAGATTGTACAGTAAGGCTTCAGTCCTCCCTGGAGACTTGCAGGGATCCCGTAGAGGCAGTGCTTCTGAGAAAAGATAACAGCAGTCTCCACACTTGCTACATTTCACCAGCCCTCTAAGCCTTGCTGAAATAGGTGAATAAAATATGAAATGTCAAGTGGTAAAGTTTTAAGGTTGCACTGTTCCTACGGGAGACCCATAGCATGTTGCCAGTGGCATCCCATATCCAGCAGAAAGTTATTTCAAATGGTCAGGGGTTTATTCCTGTGTGTAAAAGCAAATGCTGACCTTGATGATGTGGGAGCTGAATGCCACTGGAGGAGTAAGGAGCTGTAATAGTGCTTAATACTTAAGAGGTAGATTTTTCTTTAAATGTCGATGGAAAACGATTCCTTTCTTTTTTCTTTTTTTCCCCAGTTTTCTTTCTTCATTGGAAACTACTAGAAGAAACTAAATAGGTACGCATCCTTAAATATGGATGAAATGCAAGTGAAAACAGTTGCAGAAGCTAGCCTAGGGCCTAGTTGCCCACATGCCTTATAAAGTTCAGTATATCCAGAATCATGTCTCCTGAAGCTTCAAGTCTAACTCTTGTCATAATACAGTTTGTGGATCTGCAGCATAATAAACTCAGAGATAACAAGCCACCCTTATCCCAGCTTTGAACAGGAGCAGTAGATGCTGACCGTGTTCACCAGCGTCTGATGCTGATCCAGACTTCTTAAATTTCTAGCTTTACTTACATTCAGCCTTCCAAAGGGGATCATCATAAAGCCACACTGCTGAGATTTACCTTGCAAACTCTGATTAAGACTGAGAATCAGACATACACACAGCCTACTGAGATAACTCTAGTGGTCTGAGAAGGCAAAAAGATCTAAGAAATTCAGTGTTAAGGCCCAAACTCTGTCTTTAACCCTGTCCTTCAGATCCTATGCTTTCTGCTTCTAGTAGGTGACATCTGTAGGGATTTTGAGGATCCCTGATAATGTGGGAGCTGTTTGTTAACTTTTTTCACCCAGGCTGAGCTTGCTGAAGGACATATGGTAGTCTCTACTGTGAAAAAGTTAATGGAAAAGATTCAGGGCAATAATCTTATGTGTATTAGTGGTTTCTATTAATTTTGGTTTTCTGTTCTTTGAAAGGGGGGGGAGTAGAGTGACTAATTTGGCTACTCCTTAATATTTAATCTTAAAGACTGGGGTTTGGGTGGGGGGTTTTGTAAAAAATAATAGCACAAAAGCTCTATTGAAAAAGTATTTAATCAGAATACTGACATCAGTGTAAATTTTTTTCTTCTGTACCAAGAGTGTATTTCAGCAGTTTGTTGTAAGTGAAATAACACTGTAGGCATGATGTAATAATTTGTCATGTAGAAGACTTTGGAGGCAATATCTGTTCAAGGATATTGTGCTATTTTAAACTGTGTGGTATCTGCTTTGCATATTCAAGCCAGGAAGTGTGACTTTCTGTCTCTCCTCCTCCCCAGTGTGCTGAGGGTAGATTTTCAGCTGTGGTGTACGTGGTCATAACGGATGGGTTGATCTGAATAGGCCTGGGCCATTTCACACCGACTGAAAATCTGTTAACGGTCTCCCTTTGCGTGCTTTGTGTCATCTTCACTCAGTAGATCATGAATCTAGGCTGTACAGCTCAGCACTGGGAAAGCCCTAACATTTCCAACCCATCTCTTCACCAACATAGAATGTTCCTGCTGTGCTTTTACTTCCCTTTTACAGTCCAAACTATCTCAGTTGTTGGCATCTTTGCTCTGGTGGCCATTCTACAGCCTAACGTATCCCACTGTCAGGAAACTCCTCCGTAACTTCTATCTCATGTTTTTTTGCAACGTTTCTTTGTCTTTTGTGGCATGGCACTGTGCTCTGTGCTGTCTCCTCTCAGCTTGGTGTTCACATCCTGCAGATAGCTGTGCTCTCTCTCCTTGTGCAGTCTGTGCGTCCCCACTCATTGCTCAGTCAGGATGTGCTATTAGCACAGAAAGAGGTCTCTCTTTCTGCGGTAGTTTTGCTGCCCTTCTCAGAATTCTTTCCAGCTAGTTAGTGTTTCAGGTAACAACATGCCCAGAAATTAAGGCTACATTCCAGCATCTGAAATGAAGCTTCTGGTGACTCAACCCAAAACGGCTTTGGTCTGTTTCACTACTGTATTACTCTTTACTGCATGTCCAATTTGCTGCACACTATTACTATTAAATCTCTGTTGACATTACCGCTTTCCAGGTTTCTCCCTCCCATTGTGTGACTATTTCCCATCTGGGCTTTTCTCATGTGGGAAATATTCACACAAATTCAAGACTTCAGCAGAGCTTCCCAGCTGCATTAGGCATTTCACCAATAAATCACTGTTTCCTGTGGCAGAAGAGAAAACCGACTGAAACGGCCTTTCAAATCCCACATGCAGTGATAGCTCACCCTTCCCTATTCCCTTACTCCCAAATCCTGTGTAATATCACAAGCAAAATTTTAAACAGAAAATTGAATCAGGCAGGATTTCAGGGAAGATTCAAAGTAGCAGTGCAAATAGTTGGCAAGGATCCACACGCTACCTCTGAAAGACATTAAAAAACTAACTGCAAAAGCAACATTGAGTTTATTTTTGCTGTGTTAACCCAAGGTTATGACCTACTGTGCAACCACCAGGATCATTTCCCAGTTCCTTAAGTTTTGGCTATTTTGGTGCTGTAGTGTTGTAGTGTTGTTTAGATGTGGTAGAGTTGATTTAGACACCTGGCCACCCCGCAGTGTAACTGCAAGTGATACGGGGTGCTCAGGAGGGACAGCCTCTTCCTGGTGCAGTGCAGGGCCAGGACCCTTCAGAAAACAGAGCAATTCCCATAGGGACGTTGTCAGTGTGATTTCAGCCCTGATGATGAAGAGAGAATATTTCATCCAGAGTCCATCTGTGTCACCAGTGAGGATGTAAAAATGGCCAAGGTGGTTCAGACCCCTGGACTGCCTAGCCCAGTGCTCTGTTCCCAGTAGTGTTCCTAAGAAGGCAAGGGTCAGAGCAGGGCAAGCATACGTGATAATTTCTTCTTTCAGCCTCCAACTATTTTCAGCTCCGGGGATTTCCTGGCCCTGATGAAGTTTGTCTGTTTTGTAACCCAGGGGATTTCTATTTCAAGCACTTGTCCAGTCTCCCCTCAAGCCTGTGTAAACTTTTTTGCATCCACATAGCTCTTTGGTAAAAGCTCTACAGGCTCTCTAATTGCTGGGTGAAAAAACACTTCTCCATGTGACAAACCCAGTTTCATTTAACTTCCTCTGGTGGCTCTGGTTCTTGCATTGGAAGAGGGAGTGAACAGTCATTCGCAATCCAGCCACTCCTTGCTACGCTGGATTTTATAGACCTTCATCATACCCCCACCAAGTCCAGGCGGAAGACTCAGAGACTACTCAGCAATTCCTCATGTGAAGCCATTTCACACCTTTGATCATTCCTGTTTCCTTTCTTTGAGTCCCTCTTCCAGTTCAAGTTGGGTACAGTATTGAAGGTAGAGGGGAATGAAGGAATTTTACAGTGGCACAATGATGTTCCCTGTTTTGCTTTTTATTAATTTTCCAGACTTTCACTGACTTGAATTGCCTTTGGATTGGGCATGCAGTGCTTTTTGGTTCTGGATGCTGATAACTTGCAACAGCCTGTGTTGCAGGAGAAAAAAGATTTTACTGTCTGGTCACTACTAGAATTAAGTTTATTAGCAATAGATCAGATCTAAGTTGAAAGATTACTAACATAATTCAGACCAGTCCCTGGAGTTCTTAGCTCAGAAATAGCTGTAAATTAAGCAGTGCCAAGGCTTGAGCACCGAAGCTCAGTCATTGGCACTGTTGTTAGTGTGCTTCTGGGTATGGTTTTGGCCTGCACCAACCTGCCCTCTCTCAAACAACTCCCGAGCATGCTTCAAGAATTAGCATGGGCCAGGGCTGGTTCCCAAAGCAGTCTGGCTGCAACGCGGATGCTGCTAGTTCCTTTAACTGTGATTTAGAGGATGAAAGTGATTAATAGTATAAACATGGCCAAACCATGCCAGCTGGACTCAGAGCCAGGGAACAGGCCTTGGCTATATCTAAAAGCTTCCTTGTGGGGATGGAATGGTGGTGTTCCACAGCAGCGAGAGCAGGGTCTAGAACAGGCATGGAAATGGCTAGACCTGACTGTGGGATATTGAGAGGTTAATACCAATGTTGGTCATGCTCTCCATTTTCGGGGGCAACAATGAACTTCTGTCTCCAGAACTTTCCACCTGCCCACTTTCCTCAAGCATCCAAAATTGGAGATGATTGAATTATTCTAGATAAGAAGATTTATACATTTATTTTACTGCAGGGCATGAAAGAATCCATGCTGGGGGAACATGTTGATTTAATTGATTTGGTTGCTAAGCCAGTTTAAGGAAATCCGTATATAGCCTGTGTGGAAAGCAGTCCTGAGCTTTGGTTGCTTTTGACTATGAAGAAAGCCTGTTCATGTACTTTACAAAGGTAAACACAGATTGGATGTAGAAAAGTGCAAACCTTCTCCACATACCTCAGTGGTGTGTTACCCTGAAGCATTTCAACTGCTTTAGCTGTTGCCACTGCCATAACCACTTTGCTGATCTATCCCAATGTATCTCTTCTCTTTCATTTGCAGGAGCACTGGCAGCATAAAAACAATTCTCCATTTAAATTTTTTTTACCATCTGGGGTAACAAATAATACATAAGGTAACTGTAATGGAAAGTGATGAGGGACAGGAAGTTTCTCATTTATTGCAGTTAATTTACACTGTGCATCAAAAGCATTTACGTACAGTTAATGCACCGTTGGCAGTGGTTCCCCTGTTTGTGTGAATCTTTTACACGGCAACAGGAAGAAGAGAACATTTGAACAGCTAGAAGAAATTAGGCATAGGGAACAGAGATTCAAATCTAGTAAGTAAAACTTCAGGTGCTGGCAGAGACTAAGATAAGTCTTCTGGAAGAGGATTGCATTGGATGTTTTATGAAGAGTTAGTTGGTTTTATGAAAACTGGTGGAATAATAACTGTATTTATTTATTGATACCGGTTCAGTGAGGAGAGGCCAACATTCCCAGTGAATGATTTGCATTAGGCATCAGTCATTTATTTTATAGCTATAATGTACAAAGAAGCTAAGAGAATGTTAAAGACCTAAAATCAAGAACTCAGCAGTTGGGAAGTGCCAAAATTAAGGTTATTGATTGGAAACATGGATAAAACGGAACAATTTGGAAGTGGTGGAGACAATGTGCACTGGGGGAACAGTAAGAAGCAGATGTTTTCATCCTCTTGTAAAGTGGTGGTTGCCTTTCTACAGCTTCAAAATGTCATACGATCCACAAACTTTTTTGCCAGTCTGAGTCTAAAAAACATGAGTCCTTTATGTTAATATTTTAATGATGAAATCTGGAGCCTCTTGAATGAGAAGAACTTCCTCGTTTACTTGAAACGAGTGCTGCACAATTTTTTGTTACTTTTAGACTCTAGACTCTTGCCAAAATCCCAGAAGCCCTCAGATCATCATGTCCTTTTGGTCCTCCCTTTCCAAAGGACTGGAGTTCTTGTCCTCCTCTGTTTCACTCATCCCCAGTAAACTAAAGGTTGTGTGTGTATTCCCCAGACACATCTCTAGCTGCACAGAGGAGCAATTCCTGGGGATGCTTTTATGAGTCACAGAGCACCTTGGCTGACTAGGACTGGTCACTCTGTGATTTTCCTGATCCATCCTGTCCTGGGGATTTTGTTTTCTGTGCGCTGCCTGCTGCTCTGAGCAACACCTATCTCCTGCTGATGTCTACCAAGTTATTATGGATAGATGAAATCAGGCATCCACAGTTCTCCTTTTCTGAAAGCTACTAGTGCTTGTATAGTGTGTTCAATCCCCGGGTAGCATACATATATAATATCTCCTCTGAGGTCTTCCAGGACCAGAAAGAAAATGAAGTCATAAAGTTTTGTGAAAGAAGGAGGTTTCTGGGGAAAAAAACCCCACCATGTAGTAGTTTCATTCAGTGATGTGTGAAGCATTGTATCCCCAAAGTAAGGACTGGTGTATGTAAAGGCTTTCATCTGCAGCAAGCTGAATTTGGAGCCTGCAAGGGTGGGAACACCTTACGTGAGACTATGTAGCAGGACTGGGAATGACATACACGCCAAGGAGGCCACAACACAAACCCACCTTCTTGCCTGTAAGAGAAAAAGAAGAAAGGAAAAAAAAATGGCTTGACTGTTTAATCTCAAATAATAGGCGAGATTATGTGGTGCATGAAGAAACTTATGTGGAGGGGTCCTTGTTGACCTTGTGAAGATGAAAGCACACTCATCTTTTGCTGAATCTTTGTGTCATTTTGGCTTTCAGGTCTCCTATTGCTGTGAAAGGCAGTGCACTAAGGCATAGGTGTTAGCCAGAGGAGAGGTACTCTCATATCCTTTACTGGAGAGCCAGGTTCAGCACGTGGGTCACGGGTGAATGGCAGTGTGAAGCAGGCAGGTTGTGATGTATCCCCCCGTTAGTAGTTGTGCAGGGTGCAAAGCCCTGCTCTGCTTATATTGCCATAGCAGCACCTAAATCATATGGATGTGTCTGGTACTTTCCTATCCATCTCTTGGATGGTTTCTAGTGATGGGGTACCCTGACATGCTGCACTCGGCAACGTGTCTGAGCAGGTGAATGGTAGTTTAGGGGCCAATTTATTTGATTGTCATAGGAGTGAAGTTCTTTGTTCTTTCCTTACCATTTTTTTCTGTTTGATCATCTGTGAGCTCCGTGGAAGCCAAATGGGCTCTGAAAAGTAAAGTTATCTTCCTTTGCAAGGAGTTTTTTAGCTGTAAGGTGTAGCATTTCTAGCCTCATGCATTTAGAAATGATACTTGAAGCCCTAAAAATTCACGTTTAACTTTTTTTAAAATCATGTTTTTTAAAGTAATATCTTTTAAGATACTTTTCATTTTCTGTCTTTTTTTTTTTTTTTTTCCCAGGCCTTAAGTTCATGTTTTCAGACTTGTCTCTGCAGGCACAAACCCTACTTTTTCTTTTAATGAAAGCTGAGATTTTCTCAACTCCAGAACCTGGAGCCTTGAGCAAAACAAACATTAATTACAATTATGAGAACTGGCAGTACTGAGAAGGCAAAGTCTTCAAAATGCCTTCTTGTCTGCTAGCAAAACCTTTCTCTTGCTGGATTGAGCTAAAACTAGTCACTCTTCACCTAGATTATAATTTAAGTTACACCAAGACAGCTGGGAGGAGATGCAGAGGGTAGCTGATGGTGAGATGTGGACATTGGCACTGTCTCTGTGTTGGTAGCTGATCTGCTTCCCCATGACCATACACAGCCCCAAGAGTACATATGGGTACCTGTGCCTGGGGATGGACAGAGGAGGAAGACAGCTTCAAGATGTTGTAGAAAAGAGCAATTCTGGTCTTTAAGAATTCATCCTGATACTTTCTGAAATTGGTCCATAATTTTATCCGCTTGAAATAGAATATTCGTACTGAGCCAGCAGATGCCTTAGAAAGTTTTAGAAAGAAAAGCATACATGTTCTTCATCAGTGGTTGTTGCTTTTTCTGATTTTTGTACTGCAGATGTATTTATAAACTGCAGTCCAGATCCAAACCACCCTTGGGCTAAATACTGGGCAGGCATATAACAAGTACATACTCTGAGTATATATCTGTGGAAAAAAGGTGGTTTACCCACTACAGTAAAGACCAGTCACCCATTTCCTTAGTCTTCTAGAAACCCTTACTTGTACTTTTATGAAAGTCACAGAATTTGTTATCCAATTATGCATCTATGACTTTCTCCAGTTGGCTGTAATATATGAAGAAATCAAAAGGAAAAAAGGATCTTGTTTATAAATCTAGGCTTATTCAAATATAGTTTTCACTCAGCCCAGAATACTTAAAGAACTTGTTTGCAAAGTTAATTCTGAAATTTCACTCATGTTCAGAGGTGCAACAGTTCAGTGGAGACTAGGCTTTTCAGAAATGTGATTACTGATAAAAACCTGTATCCTGCACTACAGCTGTTATTTATGAGTGACACAATTAGAGGGTTTTGTCTTACAAAATAAAGAGTGTAATAAATTTGTAAGATCCTCAGTGTAACTTCTGCAAATTTCTCTAGGGAGATATTCCACCCCATGGAAACAGTCCTTCATTGTGTGTTTATGCAGGGTTTATGTCTGAGAAATTAATTGAGTCACAGGTGGTAACTGTGATTATCAGTCAGTATACTATTTATCTCCTGTAGTGGTACTAATGTTTCTGCCAGTGTAAGATGTTTTTCTTTTAGTTTCAGAGGCAGCAAGTAAAGGACTGTGAGCATTAAAAATATGCGTATCTGAATATATATACACAAACACATATATATGTCTGTGTACACACCCATATGTTAAAAGTATCTATATTAAAATATATATCTCAATATATTTTATATATATCAAAAGTTTTTCAGAGTTTCTCTTATAAAACTTGAATAATTTGGTGACCCTGGGGGGCTTTTCTGGAGTTTTCCCAAGCCTAAAGCATATGTGGAAAGTACCAGGATTGCCAGTCTAAAAATGTAAATTAACCTCATCTTCCTGCATGCACCCATATGTTCAGATTCACCCCCTATCCCATGCACCCCACTTCCTTTTGTAGTTGCAGTCCCCATCAAGCGGGTGCCGTTCCCACTTCAGCATCAAGCCCTCGGCGTGCATTCCTCTGGAGACACTAAGTTCCAAACCTTTTTTAGAAAGACCCAGCTTGTAATTCTTCCAGCTGTAAATACACGATAGATGGATACCAGGCACCTGTTGCCTAATTCCTTGCCAAGTTTTTCAATTTTAAATTGCATTAGATACTTGTTATGGGGAATCTTTGTAACTTATTAGCTGTCAAATGTGTGGGAAAGTACCGGCCATGTATGGGAATAGCAGAAAACTGCTTTCTGAGGTATCAGAGAAAAGCAATAGCCACACACTTACAGTATAAATATGAAGCACCATCTGGTCTTAATTACTGTTGAGGAACGTACGTATATCATGCATGGAAATTATATCCATCAGAGGAAATTCCTCTCAGTTATATACCAGTGTAATTCAACTGAATCCAAGGGATTTACTCCAGAGTCACCTTGCTTAACTAAGAGTAGAGCTTGGTCCACTGACTAACTGCTGTGATCCTGTGTCACAGGAAGAACATGTAATGAAAATATGTGGCATGCACTTAAACTGGCCATTGCCAAGCTTATACCTCAGCAGAAAAATACATATAAGACAGGGGCAAACACATCAGGGGCCTATTTCGATAATATTTAACTGTCTGAAATGATCACTTTAACTCTTCCTAAGAGTTATTAATATTTATTATTTGCATTTTAGTTGTGTCTGTAGGTCTCAGCTGAGAAAGATAACTATGAGATGTAAATCCCTGTGTTCCTGCAATATCCATTAGAGGATCCCTGTAGCAATGACTGACATTTTAAAAGCTCTGTGGATGGCCAGTATTCAAAGGAAAAAAGTCCAAAATGGCAATCAGAAGGAACTACAGCTTGCCTTGCACAAGGCTTTTCAAAGACATCCTGTAGAAATTCTTGGTATCAGACCCTGAACTTCCTAAATGATAGTCTTTTTAAAAACACATGTATTTTGCCTTCTCTTATTTAATTGTTCCATTTGCATATTGTCAAAAACAAGGCCACCTGCTTGTATCATGTAGTGAAGAAGAGAGTTAGTTCGTATGCTATACATTTTACATATAATAGTGCAAATATATGCATAATTTTTTTAATTAACTGATTTGAAAAACTCAGTCTGCAGTCTGAACCTCTGTAATATTCCTCACAGATGCATGGATTTTTCCAATGCTGCATTACTGCAATTCGTACACATACCAAAAGCTTGTAAGACTGATTCTTCTACCAAGTAGCTCACTGTGATACACAAGAAACTACAGTTATCATTTTGCCATTGTTTCTTCCTTGTGATTTTGTCTATGGCAGAGCATACTTAACTGCTGTTAAAATCCCTCTGTTATGCTCGAAAAGTGTTTCCTAACTGTATGCCTAAATCAACATAGTTATTTTCAGCTTCCTAAAAACAATCTATATAAGCACTTGATGGTCTGCATACTTTTAAGCTGTACTAAATTGGCATATAGGTCACCTGCAGGCAATGCCAGCTTTGATTAGCCACTACAGAATCCCAAACAGACTCTGCTTTCACTGGTCCCTGGGTAAGTTTATATTTCACACCTTCTGTATTATTTATAAATCCTTTTTCTAAATGGATAATATTTCTGAAAACAAAGAGGGTCTTCCTATACTGCCTTGGCTGAAAACTGTTTGCTAACGCAGTGATTTGGCAGATGATCTTCACCCATCAAAATAAAGCAAGTAGAGCAGATGCTTGATGCTGAGTTTCCCTCTGCTTCTCAGAGATGTGACACAACTTTTGTAGCATTCTTCAGATTAGAGAATGTGGTATTTTCTTTCAAATTGGTAGCCTGAAGCTGGGCAGGAAAAAGTCTAGATACTCACTGCTCTTGTTTTGACATTGTAGCTAGGATGATGTAGAGGTATTTCATCTAGTCTCATAAGGCTGCTCCATCAGTTTTAGAAGAAAATGTGTCTTCTTCTGACTCCTTACCATTAGTACATGACTAATAAATAATGTGTCATAGGATGAGTGAGAACGTTGCTGTAGGTAGAAGTCAGCACTCTGTAGGAATGCCAAGGTATCAACCTACTGGTGAATATTTAATTCCTCAGTCCTGTTCACATCAGAAAGCAGTCTCAATACATCCTCCCTATCTCTGTGCTAACTGGCAGCCAAGCACATTTTTTGGTTTTCCTCTTCCAATAAGCAACACTGAAAGCATGTTGTCTAATTTCTTTGTCTTTGCCTAAGGAGATTTGAGAAACTGGCATGATCTCTGCCATGCTTTCTACCAAACATGAGGGTTCTTGAATCTCACCAGGCCTCCATCCCCCATTCTTCATCATGATGCTGGAAGTTGTTATTTTTGTACTTCTAATTAAATCCATACATCTTAAAGAAGCCAAGAGTATAAATTATATCCAAACAGACCTTCTAGTGAAGAAAGCCTTGTGTGTGACTTCCTTTCAGCAAATCACTCCACAACAGCACTAGTGGAAGAGTTCCCATGCATTTTTGAAGGAGGCCTGTGAAACTGCTTTGAGCTTTTTTCTGTATTTGCTCCTGAGCAGACATTCCCATCCCCTCTAATGCTTTGTTTAGCAGAAATGTGGCAGAATGGGATGTCCCAGTAAGCATAAGTTCCTTTTGAATTTTGCATGGATTATTTTCCTCCCATAGGGATAGCTCACTGTATTCTGCATCTCACTATGAATCAACCTTTTTCTACAGTGATGTCTGAGACCTACATCTTACTGCAAAAAAGGGACTGTAAAAGGGAAAATCTTGTGGGTTTTTGGACCTTTATCAGACAAGCTGAGCATATGACAGAAGACTGCCTTGTCCCCAGGATCATTTCTGCGTATGATCAGATAGAAAACAAGGACCAGGTCCCTTCAGAAAATCCATGTTTCACTTAAAGGTTCTGCTGCAAATAGTTTGAGATCAATAACATTTTGAAAGTTGCAGATAGCTAGAGTTGTTTATCTTCTGAAGTTTACATATTAAGTTCATCCCAAGGATCTATCTTCTCTCCTGTGGCCACAGAGACAGGGATGGTTGACTGTGGAGAGCGCTATGAAGAAAATACATAGGGTAATTCCCCTTCATAGGCACCATGGTTGGGCAACTGCTGCTAACTGTGAACATCTTAAAAATGGAAACTGTTTCCACAGACCAGAATATTTGTCAGTCAAAGGGGTTTATGGTTGGCTTTGCCAGTTTTTACAACCACGTATACTCATAATTTGTGATTTTAGGAAAACTAAAGTAATCTATACTATGTCCCCCAAATTCTATTGACTTTTGTCCCTAAGCTGCATTGTATTCTAAAAATCAGACAGTTGGAAAAATGCAGTGAGTCAATAAAAAGAATATGTTAATGAAAAGAAAATGTATACAGTTGTTATATTTAGGGTACAGAACTCTTCTATTTCTGTTACTGCAAAAGAAATCTCTAACTGTGTTAGCTGTGCTTAGCATATGTTTAATTTCTTAATTCTGTTTTCATTTATGGCACATTTCATTTCCTAACCTGTGATTTTCCCCTAAATATGGTCTGCTTTATGGAAAAATTAGGACCTTTACTCTGGAAACTATGAGTGTTCTGTTCCAGTAATGAAGAATCCCTTGTTTCCTGTCCCACACAACTCCTGGTGTATAGCCGACTGGAGTCTTTGCCTGCTTTAGCAGGAATTAAAGGGGAACTCTATTTATTTATTTATACGAATATATTGTTTCTAATGATGTGGCAGCTATTGAGCCTTTTAATCTTTCTGAGCAAATGCAAAATTGACTGTGCTAACAAAAAATGCAAGTTATCTTTGGTAATCAGTTGAAATATCTACTGCTCAAATTCCAGGTTTCCTTTGATTTATCAATGTCACATTTCACATTAAGGCACCCCACTGTCCATTTTCTTCATTTCCTTTCTAATTGCAGCTCCTCAGCTCAGTAATTTGCAGTTGCACCTTTTTTGAAGTCTTGTTTTTAGTTTATTCAGCAAAGTGCGAAAGTAACATGATGGCTGGCCTTTCCGATAGCAAAGAAGTACAAAAAGCTTTCTTCTCCTTCATCTTGCAGTTATGCCTCAGTGCTGAAAAGATGGTTTAGTACTGCGCATGTTAAAAGGAGTTAGCCTGTATTTGTATGTTGTTGTTGATTCTTACATTAATATCTTGCAAACTAAAAATTGTGGTAGTAAAAGCAACATGTGAGCAGTCATGTGAACAGACGAGCAATGCTTTCATTCAGGGAGGTTTAAACATGCTAAATATTGAACTGGGACATGAACGTTTTGCGCTGATAACGTCAGTTGGGCTCTGCTGCAATTTCATTACAGTGTTTCTAATCATATTATTTCATGTTTTTCATTAATCTGAGGTACCATATTCAAGTCTAATGTTTTAGCTGTGTAAGGAAAATATGAGCTGCCTATCTAAGCCCATTGAAAATATCCTTACATGCGCTATGGAAACATACACCTTCATAAACAAAGTGCACATGTTTCTCTGATGCCTAATAATGTCCTCAAAAATAAAATGACGGTGCTATATATGACTCTTAAATAATATAGATAGAAACAAGCTGTTCCATAAGCAATGCAAGTAATGAAGCCTGATTTCCTTAAGATTTGTGTTCTTTGTCCTCAAATCCTCAAATTCAGTTTGCTCTGAGTTTACAGTAACAATGATTCACCCATTGTGGATAATATTAGAAGTAAGTCAGGGCTTAAAGAAAGCCATGTTCCTACAATATGGCATAGCAATGTTTGTTAAATCTCTGCAGGAAATTTCTACTTAATCATCCTACATATAGAACTGGGTAGTATTGTTTAAAACCAGAAGACTCCAAACTCCAACTACAAACTTACAGATAAATGATGTCAAGTGTGCAAAGCAGTTACTCCAAGCCCAGGCAAAGGGCACCCCTTGGATCATGCTGGGAGTGACCTAGTGCTGTCAAGTGACAACTATGAAAGAGCTCCTAGGGCTTCAGCACGTACCTGGGAGATCTACAGCTTTGCACAAGAAGGACGGCAGATACATAAAGGGAGAAAATGGGGGGAAATGAGCCCATTTAGGAGTGCTGTGTCATTTGTCCATTTTGTGCTTAAGTAATTCCATGTTATGGAATATCCATATCACGTAATTCCTGCTGATTTACACACAGGTGCTGAGATCACAGCTGGGCTCAGTCTTATAACTGGCAATATGCCTGCCATCCTTAGATGCAGACCTGTCTAGTCATAGATGCAAATAAGAGATTTATTGTCTTTAAGATCATGTTAGAAGAACTCTGACGAGGGATGAGTCTCAAAGAGATCCGCTGTGAAGTTCCTAGCAAAAGAGAAAAGGGAGCTAAGGATGGCAACACTGGGGTTTGTAATGCTTAGTTTTCAGGAGCCCGTCCTCTTCAGGGATGTTGTCCTTTCCTGAATGGGAAGAATTAGTTTGTGATCCCAAGCAGACTCTGTTGTGAGCAGGCAGTGTGCTTGGAGCTAGCCCCAGAGAAAAGTAGAGGATGTGGGTGTCTGCCCATCTCTAGAGCTTATTCAGAGATGCTGGATAGCATATGAGTCAGGCTGCAGAATCTGAAATCTTTCTCTTGTGGGAAAGATTCCTTTCTCTTTATTTCAAAACTGAAGGAGAGATCCCTCCCCATAGTCATCCAACAATCCCTTTCTGTCAGCATCTTATCTTACAGCTCCCTAGCAGATACAGCACTGATCTACTGGGTGGAGGCCCTCAGTTCAAGTCTCTCCTTTTTCTTTTGGCATCACCCCAGCCAAATATAAAGAACTTTAACCACTAAATTAGAGACTGTTTTGGGTGACGTACTCTTTACTCTTCACTCTTCCCACTACAGCTGTATGCCTTTGTAGAAAATTGGTTAAGACTCGGCCCAGCAGAAGAGACAGCAAGCACTTAGGTGCTCTGTAACACACTCTGGTGCTATGGCTCCGGGCTGAGAACTGGAGCATGGTCCTGGGACTGTGTCACTGTGTTGTGGAAGGCCTATTCTCTGTAAGACAATTGCATCTGAGGGATGAAGAGAGGAGGCAGGTGTGAGTTTCTACCTCATTGGGCAGGGGTGAGAACTGAATGTGGGACCCTGAGAACTGGCAGAAAATGAGGAAGAAGAGAAAGAGGGTGGGAGCACAGCCATGGTCACCACACACTTCCCACAGGCTGTGTCATCAACATGAGTGCTGATACACCTGGGAGGAGTGGGGAGACCAGGTCTGTTCTCAGTCACAGAAGTCTCTGCTGATGCCCAGGTGAACCCTGCAAGGCAGATGCACATGGAAATGCACATCCAGGGAGCTCAGCCAGGCTCAGACATGAGGTAGGTACCCACCTGCTCTTCCCTGGCAAGACAGGTACCCTGGAGGCTGTGCAAAAGTGCAACTTTAAGGAGCAAGCCTGGATTTAAAACTCAGGACTTGGGGACTGGTAGAGTACAGGCAGCAGGGTTAGATAGCAGTAGAGGAGACCTGTGAATACTGTTTATATTAGGGCTAATCCTAATCTTTAATAAAATAACTTCCATCTTGGCACAACTCTTTCTTCTCTGGCCGTGGAAAGAGAGAGAACAACCTGCTTATCAAAACCACGTTCAAACTTGATGTTGGCTTGATAATGGTATGTGCGTGGGTCAAACTTAACCTGTCTGCTGCAACTGAAGTAGTGGAGGACCAGGAGAGGTGGGAAATGTTTTCTGTTGGGAAGCAGGACGAGCAAATGAGACACTCTTTAGACACAAGTTAGAGACAAGTCTCCCCTGTAGTTTCTTCTCTTTCTCCACTTACTCTTCCTTGTCTGGAGTTGCCATTCCTCTTGGGAAGAAGGAAATGCCAACGGATGTCTGAGATCCCATGTCACATCATGTCTCCTCACATTGCCCTCTCAGTAACACTAATAATGAGTCTGGCCTCAACACCCCATTTATTTCCAGCTCACGCTCCTGTCTCCATTAGTTTTCCCTTGATGACTTTTTGTGCATTTCCAGAGCACCTAGCAAATGGGCCACAGATCCTGATTATTGCTCTTTGCACTAACTCATTAATAACAGAAGTACTCAAAAGAAATGAGTGTATTAATCATATATTTTAAAAGCTGCCAGTCCCCATCTCTGAGTTTCCTGGAGTGTTTTGTCCTTCATGTATCTGATTTCAGATTGCTATCTTTCCTTGATATAAACTACCTTTACTTAGTGCATTACCCACTGCCAAGAATGGCACTGATATGAAACAAATAGGTAATAATCTGTAGCCTTGATTAATACCCTATGGTAATAAAAATAAATAATACATTTTGCAGTTTACGAATCCTGACTGCCAGATGGTTTCTTCTGCCATTGCTGATCTCTTTGTGATCTTTGGCTTTATGGGTGTCCCATGAAGTTTGTGTGTGCATTATTACATCTTTGCTTTTTAACTGCTGTTACTATAAGAGTGAACTAATCAGAAGACTCTGAATGCTAGTCCAATAAAACTGGATGAAGATGGATCATGAGAATGACCTGGATGTATAGGGGATGTAACATATGAGAAAACATGTTGGACTACTTGTGACTAATATTTTTGTTTAATTTATGGATTCCGTCATCTTTTATAATCTTTAAATTAATAAAAATCAGAAGACTTCTTAGGCTCTACTAAAACAAAAATACTTTTTCCATTGGCAGACTTTATCTACATGAACTTTTCAAGAATTTTAAAAATCCAGAGTTCCTGAAATTTTTGAGCTAGGTTATAATTCGCTAATCAGGGACCCTATGGGAGAGCTGATTTTTTTCTTCTATTTCATTTGCCCTAACATGTGGGGGTTGGAGTTATTTTTTTAGTTTGTTTTAAATTCTGGGCATGAAACAATACAAATTCTCCCTGTAAAATGTAAAATTTTGTGTTCTTTTTCAAAAATATCATAAAAAATACTTTTTTTGACAAGTGTTTTAATTAACTAACAGTAGTATCTTACAAATCCACGAGATGGGTTTCACAGGAATAGCTTACTCATTTCTGGTTAGAAGTAATTTTAAAAACATAGAGGTAAGAAAAGTCATTTATTCAGGGAGAACTCCTACAATGACTAAAGGAGATGAAAAAAGGGGAGGGGATCTGAAGTCCGTAACTGAAGGAAAAACTGTTATTTAACACCTAAACATATGTGTGCATATAAAAGCGTACCTTATAAAATGCATAGTTTTTAGAACTATATAAAAATTTTTGACATTTTTCGCCTGAAGGAATGTGCAAAAGATGCAAGACCGTGTACCCCAACTGGCTCCTCTCTGTCTGGGAGGTGAGTTGTTTGGGATGTCTGTGAATAATGGGGTTGCTGTACAGAGCTGAGATGGGCTCTGGTGTTGCAACATCAGTGAGCTCTTCGGTAGATAATTACAGTCTGGTTGAAGCCCAAGGGACTGCTGGTCAGATCCATCTGTCTTCCATTCTTTCTCATGGTTTTCTCCAATAAGGATCTTTTTATTTTGCTTTCTGCTGCCTACCACATTTCCTGGAATGAGAGATCTCTTAGGATGCAATGCTCAGAAGTAAGTATGCTGATTGTGCACAGATAAACATATAGTGAAATACAAAGCTAACTGCACATTGCTAACTGCAACTTCCTCTGCTTGGCCAATACTCGATTTGTGTGAAAAGGCTTGTAGGCTTCCAAAGAAGCTAAAAAAAGAATTGGATTGTTTTCAAGTGATTCAAGTTTGTGGATAAGATGAAAATCCACCATGTTTTCACATGGGAATAAAAAATACAAGAGAGTTACTGTTTCATGTCAGCCTTTATTCAGTGTTAGGAAGACATTCATCCTATGAAGAGACCACTTTACTATTACCCATTGTTGGTGTTCTTCCATGTTCATATGAAGGTGGACTTACTACAACAACCTGTGGAGATTGGACACTGCTGTTCTCCTGGTATTATCTTGTAATTTCCAAATTCCTATGATATAGCAAACTTAAGACAACTGTACAATAAACTGGTTCTCAAACTCATAGCAAAATGTTGAAGTGCAAAATAATGCTTCTTGGAAGAACAATTTTGTACAGCAGCTACTGTTGACTGTTGAACCAGTAACGAGTGGCTGAGTACCATAAAACTCCTTTGGAAAAGGCTTTCCTCACATTAAAAATTAATTTTGATTCAGCGTGTCTTTATCCCTTTATTATGTGCCACTGAGGCACATCAGTAAGGGAAGAATTTTGATTGTACAAATATTCATAGCTATTTCAGAGTCAAATGCAAGAATGAAATTCCTTTCTTTTGGGCAGAAACTTCTTATGAATCTCAGTCAGCCAATAAATACAGCATCCCATGACTTAAGTGCCCAACACTGTATCTAAGATGTGGTGTTCAATTCATTGATTATCCTCGGGTTGTCATTAGTTCTCATATCTGCATTGAAAATTGAATTATAATTTGTTTAGGGAAATTTTCAGTAATTCCTAGATATTTTGCTGCCTTTATTTACAGAAGTGTTATGTATTTTTGTGCTTGATGTAGTTACTTCCTGTTAGAAAAATCAATAGGTTTAATGTTAGCACATCAGTAACTATATCTGCTAAAAATGAAATGGTAGTTCAAAAAGAAAACAAAACCATTAACAAGGAATAATTTTGCTTTAGGAACAGAGGGAAAAATAACATGGAAAATATTAGCAGGCTGTTATGTAATTAACTATGTGGCATGTGTTCACTTAGCATGTGGGATACTGTGCCCATATGTGGTGACTGCAGACCAATAAGAAAAAGTAGGAAAAATTCAGGGAAGGGAAATATTAATAGCATATGGAGGAAGGAGCAGCTCTTCTATGGGGAGGGAATACAGCACCTGCTTTTTGTGTGAGGTGCTCCAAGTTATCCAAAGGGAAAAGACACAGCTAAGGACCTTCATCTCTCCATAGCTCCATCATGAATGTGTGCTTGAGACTGCCTTGAAACCACTGGGTTTTCTGAAGAACGGTGCCCCAGGAGAGCCCATTGGCAAAGACAGTCTCAGATTTTCTGTCTACTGAGGGCTTAGCTTCTGTACCACCACTAAGCCAAAGGGTGGATTTCACTGAGGGAAAAAAGAGAGTGTGGTCTCTGGGAGAAGTATACAAAATAGTGGTGAGGTGCATCTGTTTGTCCTTTTTTAGCAATAAAAAGCAGAAGACAATGAAATCAAGAGGAAAGCCATGAGCCCTGTTGTCAGGCAATAGGCAGACCTCAGCTGAGTTCAGTGACTGTTTGGCTCAGTCACTTACACCAGTTAAGAATATAACCCAAGAGACATAAAATAAGACAGTCCTTAGTGAATTATTGTCCTCTGGAAGTTTTTCTGCATTTCAAAGTTGGATATGGTAGTTAAGCGCACACGGGTTTTGGTTCTCCTCTGCCCTGAAGAGCTGAAATAGGATGGAAAATGGTGACAGAGCAGGGCAGTTTGTCTCAGCCACAGTTGCTGGGGGGTTTTTTTTGAGAAACAGAGGAGAGACTGACTCAGAACATGTAATACAGAGTAGATCATAGACTCCACTTCTGCTATGGCCCCCGGGAACTCTGCTGCAGCCTTTTGTTGTTCTGATCTGGTAGCAGTCTACACTTACACTGCATGGGTACAAATGACAAGATGACATGTAGGTACTGGAAGATCAAACCTCAGAAGTTCTTTCCAATTTTTAGGGTGCTACTGGCTCCAGCAATATTTCCTACAGTTAATATCAGAAATAGTTCTACAAAAGGTTATTCTGTCTTAAGAATACATTTTGTAGTAAAGAACAAAATAGATCAAAACCACATAGTATGGACAGAACATTACAAAACATTGTGAAAATAAAATTTAAAATTACTTTCAGGTCTCATGCTTCATGGATTCATTTGTGGCAGTGAATTGTATGTGTTACCATCAGTGGCACCTTTCATTTGGGGTTCTGTGTGCCAGGGGGTGTACCTGTGTGGAGTGAAATGATTGCTCCTAGTGCAGAGATCCTTCAGACTCAGCACCAAGCTAAAAAGGAAGTAATTTCCATTTGCTATCCCAGGGCAGGTATAGTAATGAAAAAGGCTGAGGATGACAGGTGATTCTAAGCTTTCCTTTCAAATAAGGTTCATCAAGTCTTAGTTCAAAAGAATCGGGGGGGGGGCTTGTAAGAGCCGATGAAAAATATGCAAAAATGGGCTATGCTTCAATATTGCAATACTATGTGCCTTGCAAATGTATTCCATTCTTTGCATACATCTAAGAGGAGGTGCATGAGCTGTTCTTCACATACCTAGTGACACATTTACTAGAGGCTCAGACAACCCATCCCGAAGTGACCAGCACTGATCACTGCCATGGAGAAGACCCAGGACAAGGTGAACCTCTGGGGTCACCTCACATGCATCAGGTGAAATTTAATAGGTTTTTTGTTGCTTAACTGTAATTTGTAAATCAGCTTCTGACCCCAGCTTAATTCCTCTAACATCATGTCCATTGTTTTATCTTAATTTGTATTTCTTCAGCAGCTCATTTAGGCAATGAAAGATTTGCCTGGTGACTAATTTGAAGAAGGTGTAGGAAAGCATTGGTTGGAGGGAGAGCAGCATGTGCCACTCTCCAGGTTCCAGCCTGACCGGGACTTGACCCTTTTGTGCTTTGCTATGGTTTTGGTTTTGATTTCAGAAAGTTTTGATGATGATGCTGTTCAGGAAACAGAGCAAAAGCCCATTGTTTTTGCAGATTATCTCCTCAGATGCACTCCTGAAGTATATTGCTTGGTCTGACTGCAGATCAACCACAAATGCTGAAGCAAATAATACTGTGGGAGCCTGGAAGTGCAAATGCCATTCAGAGTAGTCACAGATACTTTGATGTGGGCACTCACTTTATATTTCTTGCATTTCTTCACTCTAAACATAGTTTTGGCTTTAACTGTTTTCACCCAGTCTCTCAGGTCACATCTCTGTGCCATTGAATGACAGTGTATAAATGCTGTGCACCTGATGATTTGGTGCGTATTGTACCATAACATAGGCCACTAGTACCTAAAACGAAGGCATGGATTTGGGAGTATTCAAATGTCAAGTGCATAAGTGGGCCACTAGGGAGTTTGAAGTTCTGGGATTAATTTGTTTGGTTATAGAGACAGGTAGTACTCAGTAATCCAAACCTCCAAACTCAGAAAATTAAGTACTTGATTTTGGATTTTGAGTCTGGCACATGCACAATTTGAGCCAATGTGAGAGGCTTGTTATGGCAGAGAAGCTAAGGATAAAGGAGTGGGAAATGCTTTTGTTATTATGCCTTTGTAGTGGAGGAATTGGAAATATTTGCCTTTCCTCACACTGAACCATTTTCTTAATCTCTATACTGAACTGGTTAAAAACATACTGTAAACCTATTTGAGCAGCAAAAAGGATGATATCTAAAAAGTTATTAATAGCATATGTGGACCAATTCTTGACATGTTCTTGCCACCACTACAGTATCTGTTAATATCTCCCATACCTTAGGTATTACTCTCTCTTTTTCTCTCTCTGAAGGAACAATTTCTTTTCTTATTTCATGCATTATGAATATTTATCATCCACTTACTTATTTCTTCCTTTTGGCAACCATACTTCCAAGTTGCACCAGCCAGATGGATTGGGATGGTCTTTAAAAATACTGTGCAGAATGTAAGAGAATTGAAAAATCCATAGCACAAGGATCATGCCAAAGACCCCCAGAGCCTTCCTTTTTTATTTCATTAATTCTGTCTTTCTTACCACCTATATGAAAGCAAGAATAAAGCTTGTGTGGAAAATGGATGAGTACTGTTCCCATTCTGTGTCCAATCCTACCATAGCCAGATGTTTCTACCTGAGTGGTCAGCAGTGCAAAGCTTGATACAGGCACTTAAATTGTCTCCTCCTTGTCCACTTTTCCCCCCTAAATCTCCCTCATGCCTGTTGTCCTAACTGGACTAATGCCTGCTACAGGGCTAGTGCCAATGTGCCCACCTGCAAACCCAGCAGCTCTGCATTTGGAAGCTTTTCTCTGCAGCTATAGAGGCAACAAAATGAAGGTTGTTTTGGGTAAATAGTAGGATTCAGAAAGCCTAAAACTGAAAGGAAGTGGAAGGACCATCAGAAGAGTGTAAGAATCACCCAGCAGAGTTGTTTTGGCTCAAGCCCAGCTGTGTGGCAAACCTCCTTGGTTACTCTGAAAGCCCCTAGGAAATATCTAGAGCAAAACGTGGAAGACCTAGGGTTGGTCTGTCAAAAACTTTCACAGCATTTTTGCGTAAAGCATGGCTGACAGATGGTTTGGTGGGAACATGGTGTGAAGTAGTATGTGAAGTGAGGCAATAGCCTGGGAGACAGTCCAATTAGCAAGGGCATGTACAGGTAGGAGAAGAGGACCATAGTCCATGGTGGAGGGAAGAAGTCACAAGTAGACTCAATATGTGCAAAACAATGTAGAATATGAAGGAAAAGAATTCATGAAGGGCGAGAGAGAAATAGGGGCACAGTGGATGCCCCAGCATAAGTAGCTTGGTGTAAGTCAGGGCAAAATACAAAGTACTTCCTCTGCTTTGCTTTCAACCTGTTTTTTCATCAGGTGCCTTCACTGGCCAGTTTCAATGGGTGGCTCTTACCTTTTACTGCAATAACCAGAGAACAGCAGTTAATAAACACTATCCATTACTTCATTGGTTTCTGTCATAGCCTTTCACAGTCATCTCCCCTCAGAGATGAAGAATCCTAGTCTATCGAATCCCTCTCTGTCTGGAAGCCACTCCATATTTCTGACTGTCCTCATCTTTTTTTTATTTGTTTTCTGGATCCTTTTTTGAATGGAGGGCCAAGGAAAGGAAAGGACAGATAGCCCAGAACAGCATTCTGTATTATGAATATTCATTGCCATATTGATTCCCTCTATTCCTTTCCTAATCCTTCTCAATTATTGAGAGGTCAATTATACCCTCACCTCTTCCAGTAATGCTGAAGAAAAATTTTTGACAGTCAAACCCCCCTGCCAACCGCAAAAAACACAACCCATGAAAAACTATTTCTTTGATTCTGGAGAAAATATTGTATGTTCAAAACCATGCAACCATTTCCTACAAGAATGTTGACACACATCCATTTTCCTGAAAAGGAAAAAAGAAATGAAAAAAGCTAGCAGAGTCTCCAGTTAATTAAATGGCATTATGTCAGCAGCACACAGGAAAGACGCATAGCAACAAGGAGAGGAGAATCTGATACAGAACTTACCACATTAGTTGTCTGCTTTGTCCATAGGAGACTTGGACAGAAATTAAAGCACCTGCATGGCAGCTAATAATGAAGATTTCATAGCAGAGGAAATAGGCCTAAACTACTTAGTGCCTCACGTTTCAGGGACTGTTTGGATGTAGATTTTTGGCTGAGGTGTAGTTTGGAACAGTTTCCAGCTGTGGCTTTTTTTCTTGTGTTTCAAGGCATTTGGGTTCTATTTTGCTGTAGACTTGGTAGACATGCATATACTACAAGGACTAGCAAAATATATATAAATATATACAGAGAGAGATTGTATATAATGAAAATTTGATGGTGACCTTAAATTCATAGTAAATATCTCAAAGTATATACTCTGTATTTTTTCCTGAGCTACAAAAATACTATAATAGTTTCCTCTCCCTCCAAGGAAGGACATGCAAAAAAGCAATCCCAGTAAGTATGTTGTACTTCATAAAACTTTCCTGAAGCTGGTTGGTTTTGTTTTTTTTTTTCCTTTATAAAACCATAATAATATCCATAATAATAATCCATAATAATGCAGAGAAAGTACTCTGGTTAATATTATTTATACTAAAATAGTGTTTGCTTGTGTATTCTGGCACCCAGTTTATGTTCTTCCTCTAGTTCTTTGAACATACGTAATTATTCTGATCAGCCATGTGTTAGGCAAGTATCTTCTCCTGTGATATCTTTGAAAAACTGTGTTCTTGCTACTTACCGTGAAACTGCTACAAGTCTCTCTCTCAGGAGACACCACACAGTCCAGATTCATTGATTATCTTCTGGGATGCGGTGTCCAGAACATAACCTCTGATTGGGGCATTCCCAGATCTTCAGCCTTGAACATTGGGACCTAAAAAAAAGAGCCTCTTCTCATGGACTGAAGACTTTACCTGCTAGTTAAGAAGCAGGAGAGATAGAGAATCAAATACGCATTCCCTTCATTAAGGTGGGAGACAGGATGAGTTGGGATGGGGGAAAGAGCGAGCCATGGAGTCTGTTGTTTTTCTCCCTTGTGGGAAGCTGCTGAACAATCAGAGTGATTTGAAGTGTGTCAAGATCACAATTGGAAGTGAAGACATTCTTACTCTCCCAAACTCTATCAATAGAATAAAAATCTGATACTGTGTTCCCAGTAGTAAAAATAGAAAGGAGGAGTAGGTACTGGACAGTCAGGGGCATGTGTATTTGTGTATATGTGTGTGTGTGTGTGTGTGTGTGTGTGTGAGAAAGAGAGTACGGGAAGAAGGAAACTTGGTTCTCTTCCCTTCAGAAAGATGACCATGATTAAAAATAGCAATGTGGACAGAAGGGAGAGCGTGCCCATATTACCCCTCATTCCTTCATTATCCTCCCACCCAATAACCAAATATCCTCCTTTCTTTTCACCAGCACCAATGCTTCCAAACCCCATCCTCACACCTCCAAATTCTCCACCATCCAATCCCCAATCCGTCTTAAAATCCCCTCCTAGATCTCCCATTCCTCCTTATATAGAAACCTTCTCTGAATATGCAGCCTTGCACCTAGACACCACCTTGGCAGACATTGTAGTCCTCTCGTCTCTTCCTGTGCCTGCTTTTTCTCTTGTTCTTGGGGTGGCTTCTATAAGTTGAACACCAGTTGCACATATCAAAACAAAACTCAAAAAAAGAGATGACAACAGGGACATATGCAGAATAAAATATATGTGCTGTAGCTCAGTGTTGTGAAGAATGGCTTCCTCCTCTTGGGCCTCAACTGTGCATTCAACATCTGCTAGGTTACTTAGCTCTTTAGTGGACACTGCATCATTGCTTCACCAAAAAGGATATCTTAGCATAAAAACAGGGCTGTCTTACAGTGATACTTGCCCCATATTTCTACCTCCTTTCTGGCAGTCTGCAGCCTAGGCACTGTTTGAACTAGAGGTTATGTCTGTATCTTCCTGTTTAATAGCTCCTTGTGGACTTCCATTAATTTGTTTAATTGTACTTTAAAGCCCTTTGATATTTTAACTTCTACAACATGCTGCGGGAGGGAGTTCCACTGTTTTTCCTGAGCTCAAAAGCCACTTCAGTAAGATGTGCAAGCTTGGCCTCCGTCATGACACTAGAACCAGGACTGCAATGAATGTATGAGGGGAAGCCAAGTTCAGTTTCGGCAATGTGTGGGCCAAGCTGTAGACTATGAAATCAAACGCACAGGATACAGCGCTAGTAAGTGCCAGGATATCTGTTAAAGGAGAGACACAGGTCACATTCTTTTATTAAAAAATTAGCCTGTGGCTTAACAATATTTATCATACTGTCTCCCAGCTACATTCAGCTGACTCCAAAAGCTAGTTGTTGAAGGAAAGCAAATATTTCTCTTCCCCAAAAAGTGAGAATGGAAAAAGGAAAAGTCAGCTCAAGGCATGGCTCAAAAAGCTTCTCTCTGGTGGGGTAACAGAGTCATGCAGACACATACATTGCTTCTTAAATAATGGTATAAAAGTGGCTTTTGTCAGTCACCTGGAGAATGTCGCTGCCTCATCAAGCTACTGGTGAAGCTAATAAAAAGGCAGTAGTGGGTTATGCTGGAATTCCTCAAAAATCCCTGCAAATATTTTCTTTATTGCATTTTGGATGAATTCCTTTTAAAGTTCCCTGCTTGACCGCCCAGAGCATTTCTGTCCTCTAGCCCCTCGAATAATGGTTCAGATAGGAAACTCAGTCCTTGAAAGTCCTTTTCTTTTTTTCTGAGGGAAAATGCGAAGACAAACAACCGCCTAGGATAAGCTTCTTCTTATCTTCATCTTGTAAAACTCCTCCAGGAAAGCTAATTAGAATATGTAAGACAGGGCAAAGAAGCACCAGAAAAGGAAAGGAAAAAGAGGCCTTGAAACCCACAGGCAGTCAGCGGAAAGTCCTGGCCTTTATAGTTCCCGTCAACAGCAGGAGAAGCCTGGAAAAGGTTGCACAGCGAAAACTGCGGCTCTGTGATTCATTACTTTGAGGGGAGGTTTAACATAGTGCAGGAGGCTGAGCGGCCCCAGCATCTCTGTGCCTGGGACAGAGCCACTTGGTCTCGTGGCAGTTGGGCAGTGCTCCAGGATCACGGTCTTTCCCAGGTGACAGACCTGGGCTTTAGGCACCTGGACTTTTCCAAAAAAACCCCACTGGCAGGGTTGCAGCCTCCCTCCTGCACCTACCCTCTGGCATGGCTCCCAGAGCTAGGGTCCATGCGGCAGCAGCTGGGAATCATGGCATTCAGTGACAGCAGAAGGTTACTAATAAAACAAAAAGGGGTTTTATTATTAGTGCTGTCAGTGATACAGCGATAACAGCAATGCATGTTTGTGGACCTTCCTCCAGGACATTTTTGTGTGGCATGAGCAGCTTTCTGTTGAGTTTCTTGACTGGCAATTAGGTGAGGTGCAATTGCACTGTGACATTATTTCCAACTGCATCTTTGAAACCTCGGGTGGATATGATATGTTTATACCAGGAGAAAAAGGGTAGTGATTTTTGAAAATCCTCTTGCTGCGAGGGTGACCCTGGAAGAAGTCACCCTGAATCTCACTCGGGTGCCTGAGAGCTCCCATTACTGGGGAGCTTGCCAGACCTTGCCAGGGAGGGCAGAGGGTAGGCTTCAATGGACAGATCCCCAGGGAAGATCAATCAGCATCTTTCCCTCATCTCACAAGATTTGCACCCTAAATCTGAAGCATGTTTATTTTAAAACAAGGTATTGAAAAAACTTTTTCCCTTTTATTTGCCTGCCAGGATCCTGCTCCCAGGTTTTGCCTTTCTCCTACGAGCACTGCTGGTGTGCCAGATAGCTGAGGTAGAAGGTGTGAGCTTGGGCAAGCCATTAATATTGTGGTGCTTCTGTTTTGCCTCTTGTGTAAAAAGGCCATTGCAATCCTTACCTAATTCACAGTGCATTAAGGGGCTTATTATTTGCCAAAGACTTTGAAATCCTTGGCAACTTAGTGCTATCCCATATCACTGCAGGGTGTGGTAAAGAAAGTGATGTGGTGATGTTGGTCACTGTCTGCTGAATCAATAACAAACCTTCCTCTCTCTATTTGTGGGGTTTTTTTCTTTTTTTTTCTTTTTAATTTATTCAAGCCAGCTCAAGTTCCTGCAGTGCTTTGTAGCCCTCTTTTACTTTTCACGTTTAAAATTTTCCATTTTAAATCATCTTTTGTAGTCTCTCCTTTAGCCCATACTCAGTCCGAATGCGCCAAGTCTCCTCCAATTCCATAAACTCCATGCCTTGCCCATTAATTACCGCTGTGGAGCTTGTCAGATTGCTTTGAGAAATGCCCAGCCCCAGCGATGGCACACCATAGCCCCTTGCCTAGCCCAGCAGTAACATCCGCAAAGAATTCCCCTCTGCTAGTGAGCCATGGTGACCTCCCCTTCCTGAAGCCACACTGGCTATTCTCAGTTAATCTGTGCTTTTCCAAATGTTCTCCCTTTTGACTCTTAAAAGAGTTTCAAAGGCTTTTGCTCACAACTCATGTCAAACTGACTAGTGTGTAGTTTCCTACTATGTCTCTATAGGTTCACTTTTAAAGTTATGGCATTATGTATTAGTCATCTTTTTTCCTCAGAGACCACACCTGAACTCAGTAAACTTATGAAAACATCTACCAAAGTCTTTCCAGTTCCTACTGCTATTCTGTTCAGTAACCTCTGATGTCCTTGGCACTGGAGACCCAAAACCTGGTCTTGTGCAAGGTCCCCAGGCGCTTCTCACTTTGTTATACCCCTGGCGTTCAAAGATTATGTGCAGAGGTTCCAGAGGAGTTATTCTGGCTTTGCACAACTGTTAGTGACATCAAAGTCAGGCCAGATAACACCTGAAATAAAGTTTCTGATACTAGGAACAACAGCAGCCTCTGGAGAGATGCTACAGTTTACTCTAGGCCTTGTGTATCTTCAACTATATCATAAGGCAATAGTTAACTATCTGTTTCTTAGCAGGACTCCAATGTTACTTTTTCTGTCCAAGTAATTAATTTCCCGTCTTCCCTTGTCATTATTTACATCCTTGACAACTTGAATTCTGCCCTTTGGTGACATCAAAAAGAGGAAAAAAAGAGGCAAAATCATTGTCCCCTGAGATCTTTGTCAAGTTCTTTGATTTCTCTACCTCTGCACTTCTCTGTAGCCTGTTCCCATATTCACTACGAATTTCCTGAGTTTATTACATGTGTTTTTTAAGTAATCATCATTCCTATAATATGTTTTGCCTTATGCTACTGAGGTGTTCTCCCACCCTTCATTCAAATGTACTTGCTCTGTAGGATTTCCATATCAACATTGTTGCCTATCTCAGTATTTACATTTCTGTTTTTGCATATAAATATTTATATTCTACAAAAGATCTTTCCCCCCAATGTTTTCAAATCTGAATTTATTTAATAGATGAACCTATGAAACAGTAAGGAGGTATAAATACAGTTGTAAAATTTGTAGTCATGGGTGAGGTTTGGAAGAATGCATTTTAAATTTGGGATCAACAGGAGAAACAAAGAGAAGCAGAATGTACTACTGTAAAGACTGATAATGAAAAATTACTTTGAAGACATGTTTTTTTACTAAAGAGTTAGCAAGAAGGCATCCAGGATGTTTGAGGAATCTGATTTTCCATCTATAGTGTAATAACTTCTTTTCATTTCTTAACAAGGATAAAAAAAATCTTGACATAATTCCTTACAGCTCTTCAGAACTTGAAAAAAAGGCCAATATTTTCCAGACTGAGTACTAACATAGTCTTAGGCGTTCATGGGATCATTTGAGAATCAGTGGATGTTTACAAGCCTTACCTGTAACCTGTCCCAACACCATTTTTAGCAGAAAATATTTTGAAATTATTTCTGCTCTGTCACTCTGTTTATCTTTAATAAGCCAGCAATGATCGCATGGTCTTTGTGGACATTCTCTATTTTTTGATACATTTCTGTACTTCTAGGTGGTAGGGGAAGGCAGGATGTTTGTCTTTTTTTCTTCTGTTTTTGGTAAAAGTCAGTTTGAGTTCAAGGGCAGACTGAACATGTTCTTGGAAGAGAAACTCAGTGAAGATTATTAAATACACAGATACCACACCTCAATCCAGAATTCCCAAACTGAAAATAGTTGGAGAATGGGAGATTACTAATGGGAAGTTTTATATATATATATATATATATGCCTGTCTTGTTCTTTCTCTTCTTTGAGCATCCATTTAACTACCACGGTTGGAGAAAGCGTAGTGTGTTCAATGGACCTTTGCTCTGGTATGTTATGTGTTACTGTGTTTCTTCTAATGCAAAATTTTTTTGATAACGCAAAATGGATTTGGTTTTACCTGGTAATTGCTCCCCTACTAGGAGAGCAATTCAGGTGCCTGGCACCACTGTAGGTGTGCCCAGAGGTATTCAGGACATTTGGACAGGACTGGCAAATGTAGTGAAAATCCTCCTTTAAAAGACAGAGCCCGAGCAGATGATCTACAACAGACTTGTGTCCTTCTGGGGAGGCAGTAAGGGGCCAGGTGGGACACCCTAGGGTGCCTACAATGATGTGATATGTCTGTTTAGGCACTCAAATCTTGCCTAAAGGCTAGGTGTGCAGGCACTCGGTGTGTAGTCAAGAAATATGTGTACTCTAAAAGGTGGGATTTAGCCAGTGTGTCTTAGACATGCATCTTCCCAGTTCATATGTCTGCCTCTCAGTGTTAGGGGAAATAGAAGGCTCCTGGATAACTAGCTAGCTATACAAAGTTTTGGGACATGAATACTACACACCATTGCTTTTGTCTTCTATCAGTGTTGAATCTGCTAAGAAAAGAGAAAGAAACAAGGATTTGACTCTCAGGCCAGGCTCATATGTTGCCTCCCTGACATAGCTGTCCCAGCTGGTCACTCTAATCCCACTCCAGCTGGCCAGATGTGTGACCACTCCTTCCCGTTAAAATGGGTAGGTGTGAAATCCCACCAGGTAGCACAAGTCAGTGAAAAATGCTGGTTTTGGCAGCATCTATAACCAATATACTCACTGAGTCTTTCCCAAAAACATTGAATTTGAACTCTGCTCCAGGTTTCTGCTTGCAGTGCTCTGTGTTCCTATTTATTAAGCTGACTTCCATGTTGTCAGTGTCTTCTTCAAAATCTCCTATGTATATGCATTCAGAAGAGATTTTTCCTCCTTCTTTTCAGAAGCTGAATGGAGACAAATAATAGAACAGAGACCTTAAAGCACTTTTAATGCACTGCATGCTACCCGCAGCCACCTCTTCAATAAAAGTGAGATCTGCTTCTGGATTGTATCCTTATGTGGAGTTCCAGTTTCCAAATCCTCCTTTCAGAGACTCCCTGAACCTGGGATGGTCTCTTTTTCTTCTACTAACTGTTCCAAATTCACCATCTGGCACTTCTCAGTGCTGGAGAGTGAAGATAGTTGTCAGCAGCAATGCAAATCATTGTTGTTTTGTTAAACTAACCTATAGTACATCCCCCTTTTTTTTTTCCTCTTGCTTCCAGAGGGTATAAATAATAATGTTTAAAAATGAATAAACACACACGCAAAGACATATTATATCTCAAACACATTCCAAAGTCCTTGCTCAGGTTTTTCATTCACTTGCAATGCCAATAAAAATGCAGCTGAGGTGAATATGATTTTGGTAGACTAAAAATTGAGTAAAATTTGCAGAAGAAATTTGGAAGAAATTTGCAACAGCAGCATTGGCAATTCAACTCAGAATGCTTATTAAAAGGAAAGCTGAGCTGCCATTTGTGGCTTGGAAAAAATGTCTATTTTGAGGACTTGGCTTTTTTTCCCCCCTCAGTATATTCTTTCTCGGTAGCAGTATAATTATTAACACTTATGGATGAAATTCTGAAAATCTTCCCATGTCTGCTCCCTTTCACAGCAACAATAAGAAATCCACCTCTAGCGGAGTAGTAAGTTCCCTAGCATATGTCGTACAGGGAGCCTGACGGTATCTTTGCTTTTAGTCATTTTGATTAGTGAGTGGGCTGTTTTATTAATTACTTGGTTTAGTTAAACAGTAGTCTTTTTGAATACTGTGTTTGTAAACTCCTTTCCTCAGCAAGGTTGTTCAGGAATATCTGTCCAGGACAGGCTCAGTCACAAAGCGCCCAGCAGAGGTTGTATTTAGCACCTGTGGGTTCCTGCTGCCAGTGACACTGTGAATTAGTGTGATGAGACACTGCGGAGCAGTGGAGCTGCCACCCTTTGTCCCCTGGGACTGTCACTGTGCAAAGTTTTGATCTCCTCCTACCTAACAGGCAAATGAGATCGTTTTCTCAGATACACATCATTGTTAATTATTAGCAGAGATATTTTTAAAAAATGAAATAACAAAATGTAATCTTGAAGAAGGGAGCACCATTAACTGCCACAGAAGCAGTTAAAGATCTGTCTGGAGATCTTTGAAATTTCCCGTTAGTGGGATTTCCACGCTGATACAATCTAACACTTTTTGGGGACTGTGTATTTCTGTTCTGCTAAGATATCCAAATTATCAATCTCTTGATTATAATATTCATGATACTCAAACAGACCAGAAAGAGTACTAAAATAATTTAACCATTTCCACTTTCATATTTCCAAAGTTGCTGACACATTATCCTGGTGCAGTATATCCTCTCATTCTCTCTTTTCCTTTAGAAACACTCCATTCTGCCGTCACATACTGCTCTGTGCATGTTTTTCCCTTTCTACCGTTTTCAGACCTATGGGTTTCATCCTGACCTAAGGTCCACCACTACAAATTCAAAGTACTGCCATTTTTTGCCATTACACAGCTCTAGTTTGCACTGATACAAATCACAGCAGCATCTGACCCTCTGCATGGGGTGTATGCCTCCTGGTAGACGGCGTATGGACGGGTCTAATTCAGCAGAGTTCGCAAAGAGGAACTGCCCTTTGCTTTATCTGTCCTAGTGCTGGTACTGAAGAGGACCTGGGTGACTTTTCTGTTATGATCTCTGTGTACCCTGTGCATGACCGATAACTGTAGCTCAGGCCTGCCAGATCGTCAGGTTCCTGCACCCAAATCGCCCTCTGATGACGTTCCTGCTAACGAAGGGTGGATGTGGCAGACTGCCCTCCTCTTGCACCTCTGCCCCATCCTCCCCCCACCCCCCAAAAGGGAAACCTTGAGAAAGAATACAATAAAAAGCATGGGAAACACAGAGAGACAGAGAGTGCCTGAGGTTCAACAGCACCAAACTAATCTGTCAACAAAATCTCATTACAGTAATATACGGTAAGTCTTTCATTGTACTACCGAGGCAAGCCCATCCTTGCCCCACATTGTTTTGCTACCAGAACTTTTTTCCCTGATCCTACCACCTCTTTCCTAGTGCTGGATGGTCGCAGCCTCTCCCTGTGCACTTGGGGAGGGGTAGGGAGCAAGAGGGGGGCCCAGTAATCCCATGCCTAACTGATCAGTTTGTGGTTCTAGCCAGGAAAGAAGAGTGAAGCAAGGGTTAATTACTGTGGCAGTTCTTAGAGCTGGGTATGGTGCTCACCATTGCTCTCAACTTCTGTTCCTGTAGCTCTTAGCGCTGAGTAACACCCAAAGTTTTGTGTCACTGCAGCTACAGACTTAGCAGCTGCCCTTGCAGCTTCAGACCGCAAGGTATGGACTGACTGACAACTAGTTAAGGAAAGGATTCAGCTGCTTTTCAGTGGCATAATATCTTTGGCACCAAATACATTTTCTATTTCACATTGTCACACATCTTATCCAAAATGAGTGCCAGGCTCTGAAAGCAAAGGTCTGCACCAGAAGATCTTGAAGCTAACAGGAAAACTTTCCCTGCCTGTAAGGACCCCTGGTCATTGCTCTTTGGGACAATAATGGGGAAAACACTGCAAGGCAAACCTCCCAGAAGCCAGCAGGTTCTTCTGAGAGGGAGCTACCTGCTTTACTGAGACCAAAAGTGCAAGTGTAAACCTGATTAGCTAAGGGGTTTCTCCCTTTGCCTGCAAGTCACACTGACTCTCTGATACCTGATAGTGGATTTTTTCACTTACCAAAACCTATGGGTATCAGAGGGCAAGCCATAATAGATCTGATATATTTTTCTCATTTAAAATTCAAAAAAATTAATGAGATTTTAAACACTAGTGAACCCAAGAAAAGAGTGAGCTGAACAATTTTTGAAAAAGTTTATTTGGCTCATTGTGCTCATGATCCAAATGACCTTTGAAGGGGAAGGCAAGAAATGGATAAAAATAGCCGTTGAGTTTTGTGTTCAGTCTGAGCAACTACCTCCTAATCTCTTAAAGAGAAGACACATGTTCTGATCCAGTCATTGAATACAAGAATTTATTAAACTTTTATTTCTTGGGTTCTGCATTCATGAAATACATGAATGCACTATTCAGTTGAAGGTTTATGAATTGGGTTTATGAAAGAGGTAACGGTTTTTGAATCTTGCATTACCTAATGGTTGAAGCTAATCCAGAATGTTGCTGAGTACGTCTGAAGCCACAAATAAAGTTGGTTTTGTGTCTGGCCCTTTTGGGAAGGTAGACTGACTTGTTTTTTTAGACTAAACTATATAGAAAAACCTGGTTTCACAGGTAAGCTTTGGATGGACGTTTCTCTTTTTCCTTTTACTGCTGTTGTCTTAGGTTACATATAAATTAAAAAAACCAAACAAACAAACAACAAAACAACTCTGGATCCTGCAATAAAAAAAAAAAAAGAGCCTAAAGGATGTTCAGAGTGTCATATTATGATTTATTGTTCCCTGTCATTTATAATTTTAGTATTCTTACTGGCTCATCTATGAAGATATTACGTTAATGTCTTTTAAGAAGATTGCCACATAAGCTGTAAGTGTATGCACATAAATATTACTTAACTTTTAATGCAAGGGTATGGAAAAGCTAAGATGCTGCTCAGATAAGACATCAGTGCTGTACCTGGAAGAAACTTGTGCAGACCAAACTTGGCCCAGTTTCCAGTTTTATTGAAACCAGATGCTTTTTCAGCATTTAGCTCCCAAATCTGCAGTGCTTTGTCCAAACCGTGACCCCCAGGAGCTGCTGTCACCCAAGGCACACTATGGGAGGGTGTCCCAGTGGCTCCTACCATAGCCGTGCAGAAATGATGGGCTTGGTGCAAAGGTCTCGCTTTTGGTGTAATTTGTAACAACATTTAACTCTGTGGAAGATTTCTCCAAAGGAGGCTGGGGCTGTAGTCTCTCTGGATATTGGATGATGTGCCTGGACAGACATTTGGAGGCAGATTAGCACTAAGCCCTTTGCAGTCCACTTAAGACACCTTGCAGGACCCAGGGCTGGAGCTACACAGGGCTCAGGAGGAGTCCCTGTGGGGCCAGAGCTTCCCTCCCACCACTGCAAAGGGTATCCCAGGGCAGGGGAAGGCAACAGCCTGACTTGGCTTCTCCCAGCTGCCATATGGTGCCTCGATGACCGTGTCCAGCTGCCACAAATTAAGGCTGTCCCTTGGCCTCAGACTGCTGGAGGCTACAGTGGAAATGGGCAGGGAATCAAAGGAGTGCGCCTGACTGACGCCCCGACTGTACTCTGCCACAGCCGCCCGGCCGAAGCCTCTGTATTTAGCTCAGGATGTGCACATTTGGATGCAACAGAGGTGTCCACTGCCCAGCAGTACTTTTGAGG
The DNA here is from genome assembly GCF_964188355.1 of Buteo buteo. NCBI lineage: Eukaryota > Metazoa > Chordata > Aves > Accipitriformes > Accipitridae > Buteo > Buteo buteo. The sequence continues at coordinate 50,962,217 of NC_134172.1, read as the reverse complement.
CTCAAAGTATGTTGGTTAACTTTTTTCCCCCCTCCTAGTCTCTTCCAATTTTACATCCTCACCTGTCTCTGGAAATAGATACTGTCACTTATCACAAAAAGTTGTTCTTGAGGTGTCTTGGTTTGCCAATGGAAACTTTAACAAGACAGTTTTCTTTCATGGGATTTCCCTCTCAGGGTTTGGCCCTTCTGGTTTTTGTTGGTTTTGGTTTTTCTCCCCTTGTGAGTAATGGGACAACTACTCATAGGCAGCTTTCACATGAGAAAGAGCTGCTGTGTAATGGCCTCATTTTGGAGATACAAGGAATGAGATAACTGGTATGTAAGTTACACTGGCTGTCATGTCTGTAAGCACAGCTTGAATGGATCCTACACTAATACAAATAAACTGAGGCAAAGGGGTAAAATTCCTTGTCAGAGCCGTGGAATAATCACAGGAGAAATAGTGTTTAGGGAAAAGAAGACTTGTATAAAGGAAAAGTGTGATGGTGTATGGCCTGAAAGCAATCTGGAACACAGGATCAGAGCATAGGGCTGCAATGTGGCTTCCTTTCAGTGGATATAGTCCCAATTTCTGGAAGGGAACATTTTTGAAGCCAACTCTGAAACTTTCTGTATCCTTGCCCCACTGTGTCTTAAAAGTTACTTACCCTCTGTATAGTAGTATAGAGAACTGGCACATACCCCCCATTGCTGTCTTCAAACCTGATACAGTTGCCCCAGTGGTATAGATCAAGTATCTAGGGTTTTGTATACTGCATTTCAGTAAAGGGAAGCATTTAAGGGGAAAGTAATACGATGCATAACTTGAGACACCAAGGCCAGCAGGATGGAAGTTTAGATGTATTTATTTACATTCAAGATACTGTCTGCAAGACAGGAGAGAAAATAGTCCACAAAACTTGGGGAAAGACTGAATATTTCAGTCACAAAGTTGGACACATTATGTTTTTCTACATTCGTGCATTCTTGGACCTCTAAAACACCTCAAGTCTTCCCCCCACAAAAAAATACATCTTTTAGCCTCTCCCTATCAAGTGCTCTAACACTAAGGTGACTTTCACCCCTACTGGTTGAAATTTTCGTTTCCAAAGGTGCTTCTTTATCTTCTTATTTGTTCTGCTTCCTCTGGCTGAGTTGCTCTGAGGGAGGAAAAAAAAAAATAAATTCTTTTTATGGGTTACATTACTTATGCAGCAGGCATGAAACTGCAAACACCTGGTAGAGTTTCCCTTGTGTGAGCTGCAGCCTACCTCAGCGTACTCTGCAAACATCTGAAACTCATTCTGTGGATCTCAAAGGCCCTCTCCATCACTGATTGAATATTTTTATGGGATTCATTATGGAACAGCTGTGATTGATACTGGTGATCACACAATAGAGGCTATTAATGTTTGAGATGCGGTCACTGTCATCCAGAAGAGTAATTATTAAATTAAGGTAAATACAACATGTACCCCTATTCCACATGTATTATGCCTGCTCTTGGCAGGGAACATCTGGATGAGGTGATGCTCACTGTAGGCATGGGGATAGCTGGAATATTGGCTCACAAGGATGTTAATTTTGGCTAGTGAACTGAGAAGTAAAATATCTGAAAGAATTGCTAAATTAATGACAGATTTAAAATAGCTAAATAAGAAATGAATGGACAACAGAGTATTCTGTGGCTGTGCTTCTGCCTTTCTGTGCATTTCCTGAAATATTTTCTGTTTGGTACCAGGGAAACCCCAAATTTTTCCCATGCCAAGTAGTCTGTAGTATCTGTGGTATCATCTCATACTTGGAAACTCCCTGCCACTATGACTGTGGAAAACAATGAGATTATTTGGATGCAACATGAGTGTCTCTTTCACAGATTAAAGTCCTGTACAAATACAGACCTGATATAAGTATCTGCAGAGTTTTGTGTGTGTGTGTGTATGTGTGTGTGTGTGTATGTAGCATTGTGTGTAGGGGTGTGCATGTATACTTCAGAACCTATTTTAATTGAATAAGACTGTCACACAAGAGCAACATTTAAGGAGCCTATCTTCATATGGGGGCAATCAGCAAGCAAGTTACTTCATAACTTAAAAATGTTTATCTCTGGGACCCAGAGCACAGCCACTAGCAGTTGAATGGTGCTAGACATAACAACAGTTTTATATCAGGGGCACTCTTCGGCAGTAGCACCCTTTGAAGGAGACCATCAAAACGTATATTGAAAAGAAGAGAAAACAAGAACTTAATTTTTTTCTTGCTGACTTGTACCTTCACTAGTTCTTGATATTGAGTCTCAGTTCTTAGTAAGTACTATGGTTTGCATAGGGTTTATATACTGACCAAGAAAACCTCAGCCTCGTCACATGCTGTTTAAACTACTTCATTGATCACAAACTGTCTGTATATTAGGGTTCTAAAATTCACCACTGTAATTAACTTTATTGCTACTGCCTGTTTCATGCTTCACAGTATTGCCCATTTAAAAAAAAAACTTGTCCAGATTGTTTCATTTCAATGGAATTATGTTGTTTTATACCTGGTGGATCATATGACTCTCAGTATGACAGAGGACCGAAATGTCTTTTTAATTTTGACTGCTTTGATCCTTTGTTGATAGTTTTCCTCCAATCTTTTTTCTGTCTAATGAAATGGCTATTGTTAAAAGCCTGAGACGCAATCCCAGAAATTATTAAAAAGGGAAAGCAGCTACCTTTATTCAGCTTTTTATAGGCAGGCTTTACTCTTTTTCTTGTTTCCTACATTTTTTTGTTCTTTAAAGTCAATGGCAATAAGATCTGTAGTTATAAAAACACCCAGTGTTTCTCCACTTTGTATCTTAGTAAGAAATAATAAATCAAATAGAATCTTTCTAGGTTTATTGTTTCTACAAGTAGCCAAATTCTCCTTTCAGTTATATCTGTGTGACTGTATTGAATTCAGGGCTGCTCACTGGTAGAGACAAGAATTTAGCTCATATTTTATAAATGAATGAAGTATTTTACCAGGTTCTCCTTTTCTTCCTGTGTGAGTCAGTTACACAATATATTCAGAGACTGGCTCCAACTGGGACTTTACACAGTAATCCACAGTACTCATATGCCAATCTCAAGTTTATACTAGAAAGAATCTTTAAAGAGTTATAAGTTCAGCAAAACAGAAATTCAGGGTTCAGTGTCAAAGAATTAATCTTTTTCCAGATGCAACAGAATCTGGTCATTGTAGATGATCTAAGTTTATGCAGCTGAAAACTGCATTTCTTCAAAGAGCAATTATGCTTACATTTTACATTTGGCTAAATTAAGGATCCAGTACTTCACATCTCTTTTCTGCATGTCACACTACTAGAGGTGACTACAAATCAACATATGGGTTTTTTCAAACGTAGAGAAAGCCCAATTATGGCAAGGCTGAAGGGTTATTTGATATTTACATAAAGTACACATATCCTAAGGTATGGAAAATTATCATTATTTTCAAATGGGTAATAACTGGCAGACTGTTGAACAATGCCTGTGAGAACCTTTCTTGCACAACCCAACATTCAACTTTGCATTTTGCATTGCTTGCAAGCATGAGTGTTAAAAGACAAACTCAGAGAGAAAAAGCCTCGGTGTGCTACTTCTGTTTCTTTTTTAAAGACAACCAAAATTTCTTTCTGTGCATTCTACAGTGCTTTTAATTTGCAAAATCCTTCTGTGTAGGTGATTGCATCCATCAGCATTTGAATTTTGGTGGTAAGATCCCAGTCACCTTGGCAAGTGTACCCATGCAAAGTTGTACATACTGTGATCTTAATATCCAAAATATTTCTTCTTAGCTTCATTATCTCCAAGGCTTTTCTAATATCCTAGAATAATGTAATCCTAAATGGAAGATGGATAGGGTATTTTCTGTGGCACTTTTCTGCTGGGACCTAGGAGGAGATGAACAGCTGCTGAAAGAAGCCCAGGGGTATGTTGTCTCTTATCACATGTGTATAGGCAGCTATGGCCAACTAGCCAAGCACAGCTTCAGCTTACAAAGCAGTCATCCACCCCAGTGGAAGTACTTGTGTTAGCATCTTCTGTGTTTTGAGGTGTAAACTGAAGGACCTTGCTTTTCAAGGTGCTCAGCCTTGAAAAAAAGAGTTGTTCTTCTACCCTGAAGTCCTAATGAAGGCAATGGGAGTTGGGTGGCCAAAACCAGAGGTCCACCTCTGGAAGTCTCTGGTTTTGTTGGGTATTGTCTTTTAAGTCCTGTTAATATCGCTGTGATTCTTAGTTGCAGTTGACTTTGGGTTGTGAACTGTGAGTTAGAAATACAAGCTGTGTGGGTAGAAGGGACATGAGAGAGGTAGTCCAAAGGCTGTCCCTGAAGAACACGTCCTGATAGTTAGCAAGCAGGCCTGCAATCCCTGAGTCCTTACAGCTACTCAGGTCCCATGCTGCCTTTCCAGCACTGCTGTGTCTTAGGACACCTCCACATCACCAGATAAGGAATGTGGTGTTGCCTCTGCATTTTCCAACCATACTTCACCAGAAATCCAAGCTGTGTTTCCAAAACCTCCAGATTTGAGTGTGCATGTTTTTCTAACCTAATTACATTTCAGAGATGATTTCTTAAACCACCTGAGATTAGATCATATCCACAGCAAATGGACAGGGAGAACTTGTGTTTTATCATAGCAACCAGATGCTTGAAAAGAGTTCTCTTTCAGTCATCCTTTCAAAAATCCTACATGATCTCATACATTTGTGTCCCTTCAACTTAGCTGCATGCTCTTTTAACATGTTTCATTCATTTTTATCTTACAGTATATGATTCAAAGGGAAAAGCAGCACAGAGGAGCTGCAGATAACCTCGCGAGGCCTGATGGTATGCACTGCAGTATGCCTCAGAGGGTCATGTTGAGTTTGAAGTGAGATTCGCGCTCCTCACAGTAGAGATGAAATTCAGTTACAGCAAAACCTCTTCATTCCAATGGACCTAAGATAAGGACGCTCAGAGTTAAGCATGCAAATCAGCTTTATCCAAAGCTTGAACTTAAGAGAAGATGACTCAGGGAGAAGGGAAGGAGAGTGCATACCAGCACGTATGAAAATTTTGATCATATCAGTCCGGATTTTTACTCTGGCTTTCTGTGTTTTTCTAATTCTAAGGCAGAGAGCTGTGCTGCTTCTGTATGTATATTTACTGTCTCCTACAGCACAGGAGTGTGCTGGGTGCTGTAGGTAAACACCCCCAACACAGTAGTACATCCCCATACCACTGCTGAAAGCCTGAAACCTAATAATAAGACCAGTTCCAATGACTTCACTCCGTATTTAGAAGGATGAATATTGGTGGTATTTTGTTCTTGGTAGCAATTAGATGGCATTTTTAAAAATAAGGAGGAGGTGAGGCTATATAAATAGAGCATTTTTCTTGTGTTTACTTGTACACTGGTGTTCAGCCAAGGACCATCTTAGATATAATCCCTCTCAAGCTCTTCCTACTTGGTCTGCATTCTAAAAACCATGACATAGTGTAGAAGAAGACAGAAAACATATGTAAATGGGTATATACACAATTATGTGGTATTATGTGCAGTGCACTATGTTTAATACTGGAATTTAAGAGGTCTGTTTGCCTGCTTGTTATTCTAGTCTTCTGCTAGTGTCACTCCTCTGTGATGCCTTACAATTCAGAGAAGCATCCATTATTTATTTTTATTCCCCCATGTGACATGGTACCCTGGGCCTTATTTAATACATATCATCAGGCCCTCCAGTGAGTACAGAATTGTTAATTTCATTGTAGGCTCACTTGTCAGCTGTTCTGAGAGCAAGAGTTGGGTGAACATTTCACAAATGTTGAGACTGATATTTGAAATATGAGATGCAGTGGTACTGTTATTTCCATTTTACAGATGAGGAAAGGAGGACTGCGATAAAAAAACCCAATCAAAGTCATCCACTAATTTGGGACAGTGAGTTTCAAGAGGACTTCACAACTCTATACAGGTTTGAATATTTAATGCCTGGCTCTGGTTTGTTTTGTTTTCTTCTGTGGAAGGCCAGACTTCCACTAACAGGACCGCAGTGCAGACTTCGTCACATCCTACTTAGGTCCTCACCATGACTACTTTGAGCTGGTAACACTTCTGGCGTCCTTGTCTGGACTTGGAGAGAGGCAGGATCTTCCAAGGAGGGATTCATCAGGTCTGTGTAAGGTGTCCACCTAAGGAAGAACTGAAGGATGTACTACAAGTATGTATTTTTCTCCATGGACTATGAAGGGAGTAAGGACCAGTAGCTCAAAGCTGAGGCCCCGGGTTAGCTGAGGTGAACTCCTCTCAGGGGTCTAATGTTAGCAATGACAAAATGAAGACTCCAGTTCTTTCTGGATAGCTTTTTGGATATCACATTAGGTACAGGTAGCAGTGTTGTATTATATACAGAGTTTTCTATAATAAATACGTATCAGTTTATCATGTATTTATTACATACATACACACACAGATTTTGCAGCCATCCACACATTTTTTATGTATGGACATTGAAACGTAAAGGCATTTCTGAGAAAATGAAGGGCAATTAATGCAGAGCAGAACTATGCTGCTCCTAAATTGAACTTTAGATGTTCTTCAAAAGGATTTTATAAGGAGCAGGTAGAGTTTCATGTTAACCATTTGGGAAAACACTGCAAAGATCTTTATTACTGGCTAGTTGCAGGAACTTACTGGATATAAACCCAGGAATGTCTGCACAGCAATAGGATGGCTACATTTATGTATTGCTTTGTACAAATATTTTTAGTGCCTTTGCACTCATTACTAGCGGTGTTGCCTTTTATGTCAGACATGAAATTTAATTCTGCTCCTTCTTCCTTGATTTACAGCAACAAAAGTTTTACTCAAATAATTGCCTACATGAATTGTAGACAACTAGTTGAGCAACTTACCAGAAGATTATCTGATTTCTTGATTGACACATACTGCTGGTAATTCTCTCCATGGCCAGAGGTCTAAGAAGATGTCTTTTTTTCCAGCAACACAAGCAGAGGAAGTGCTAATCAGTAATGATGTTCTGTTATGTCATTTACTTTCTGCAGTAGGTTGGATTGCATTCCTTGACCTTGTGAAATTTAAATCTTCTCAACTTTCAAGCAATAGAATTGCAGTTATTGCTGCTTCACCTATGGCATTATGGCTTAGTTTCTTCTCCTCCCTACTCCCCTTCTTTTTTTCTAACTAACACATTGTCTGCTGAGTTGGCTGTACATACTTTGGTTGACTGAATTCATTTAACTAATCGATAAATCTGTTGTTCTGATTGCAATTTAAACATTCTTAAGGAAGAAGGGAACAAACAGGACAATGGAGGGGTGTTTCTTGTTATACTGCAAATGAGGTGGCATGTGTGAGGCGACATATCTTAGCAAAGAACTTAAGAGGGAGAAAGTGAGCAATTGCTTCCCCCTCTCGCTCTTCTCTGCTCTCCCAGTTAGTCTGTGAACTGGGAGTGGAAATGATAGTACTGGCATGCCTCAAAAACAATCTTGGTGACTGTAACTTAACAGCAGATAAGTAAAATTTAAAGAGAAAAAAACATGTATCTGTATCCTCAGCAATTACCTTCCACCATGCCAATCCAAGTGCTACCTTCACATCTATTATTCTTCAGTTTCTGACTCCTTTTCATTCCCAGATTATCTCATTCAGGCTTAGACATAAGATTTATTCCAGCTCTGCCCTTTGTTAAGCCTTTTAAAGAAAATTAAGGAGATTCCATATGACTTCCGGGAAGGTATTTCATACCATCTTTTCAGAGGGATTACTAGTGTTGTGTTTACAACCTGGCTTGTTTGATTCAGGATAACTTGAGGGAATATGGTGAAGCCTATTCAGTGAATCTTGACCTGTCAAAATGTAAAACCACAATTTTTTTTTTAGAGCTACTATACTAGTATACGGATTCATTTAGTGTTTTCTGGGACAGCTGAGAAGATGCAGACAATGTTTCTGAGGTTGCCTGCAGAGTAAGCTAAGTACTGGGGGTGTTTACTGAGATCTAAGAATTAACTGGGTTTTTATGACCAGATGAATTGTGGGTACATACTTCCCAAACTCCTGGTTTTACTTTAAATATCCTTAATCAGGAATCCAGAAACTCTTGCCATTCATAGCAATGACCAATTTAGGTTTTTTTCCCCAAAATTGCTCATTGCTTTGCTTTCTTACCATTCTGAGGCCATGAGTTCCATGATCAAATGAGCTTCCTCATTGACCTTCAAATGAGAAAAGGTGTTTCTATGTTGGTTTTCCTTCTGACACTTTTCCAAATCATTGCATGTTCCCTCTTTCACTGAATATTCTAAAAAGGCTGAACATAAATTCCCAGACTATCTACTCTCACGGTTTTTATTTAATCTGTTTTTTAATCATAGCGCCTCTTGCTAATCTCTTATTGAGGTAAAGGAATGATCTGTTAAAAATACCTTTTTAAAGCATTTATCTGAAAGCATTATAACACTCCATCGGATTAAAGCACACTCAGGAAAATACTGAGTGCTTTGAACACCAAAATGAGTCTTTCTACCTGAAGTGTGTAACATCTCTAGTTCATTCTTATTTGTGGTAAAAAGAATTACCTCTTAGCAAAGAGCTTTATTAATTTGCATTGTCCAAACAGAGAAGACAAAGCCCATATTCTTAAATTATTTATCAATCCATGAGGAATTTTAAATTATTAATTAATTTAATAATAACTATCTGCTACATTGATTAAGCAAAGCAAAAGCAAAGTGGATCCAAACAGGAGCAGAACTACTGAATGTGCTTAATGCTGCTCTCTCCCATGGTGCCTACCCATTGCTTTCAGTGGGACAAACCATATGAGCAAAACCTATAGCACTGAGCACTCTTACAACTGACTTAGTATCAATTATAGCTAACAATGGGAAAACTACTCTTGCAAGGAGGGGAAGGTGTCAGAACTGAGGTCTAGGATAGGAGAACACAATTCTGCTCTCAGGTTTCCAAAACTTTCTACAAAGTTTACATATGTTGTATGTGTGGCCAGTGGATCCTTTCCAAAATCCATGGAATTAAAAAAAAAAAGAAAACACTTTTAATGATTCCAGTGGGTTATGGAGCCAGCTCTGTGTTATCAGAGCACTACTAGTATTTAAAACATCATCCATGGGAAACAGAAATTGCTCATTTAGAAATCATTTTCCTTTACAGAATTCTCAGGCTGTAGACTTAAATGCAAATTTCATTAACATAGATGATAAAATAATACAATAAGATACCTTTTTTCTCCAGAATTCTCGGAGTAATAAAAAGAACAGTGGGCAAAAGTGCTTTAAATATATTAACATTTTTTTTAACTCTGCAAGCCTTTGTTCTCAAGAAAGAAAACTGCTCTTTCACTTCCCTGAAGCCATTGGTAATATGATGCAAAAACATCAGAGAAAATCTAATCCAAGATAGGTGCAGTCCCCAAGGGAACATGCTCTTCTTTGTTTTATATTTCCATTGGAAATCTGGGAGATTTTGCATGCAAACATCTTATTTCATGGGGCTGCTTCTCAAATTGAGAGATTAAATCTAGCACAGTATAAAGGGCTTTTCAATAAAGTGGGTTGCACAGTCTTCTGTTTACAGAAAATTGATGCATCATCTGATATATCTGAAATTGCTAACTTCTGTTTCAGTAAAGCTGCAGGAATTTCAACCAGGCCATTATCTAATCAAGAAAAATATTCCCTTAGCATCTTGTCTTAAGGTAGCTGACTGGCAAGCAGTGTTTGGACTACTATATATCACGATTCATTACAGCTGCAAAATGGACTGATTTTCTTGGGAAAGTCATATTTGCAGAACTATCCATCATCCACAAAGTGTTCGCAAATGCCTCAAAAGCTGCAAAACAGCTATTAAATCCTAACTTCATTTCGTTTTTTCTCCCCCCTCATTTCATACACAATCAAAATTTAAATATTTAAGATAAGCGATCATTCTTGTTGAGTGATTGTTGATGGAACTCACTGCAGTAGTGACACTCGGTATGAGCCACAGCCAATTTCTCAGTCCTCGGAGCTTTATGAGCCCCCTGTGCCCCCGACACTTCCCATTATTAACATACCTTCCACCGAGGCAGAAGCCAGCTGAGTTTGCTCAGTCCTCAGCACACCAGTGTGACCAAACACATCACTTGCTTTAAGCCAAATTTTGCAGGGAGCAGGTGGGAAATGTGCCTGCTGGTGAGACACTGCGAGTGTTGGCCCAGCAGTGCAGGGCCAGCACTTCTCTCCTGCTCCTTAGCAATGCCCCATCGGGCATGCAGAGCTCAGGTCCCGCCGGACGGTTGTGCCGGCAGCTGGAGCAGGAGGCTACCAACAGCTTTGCTTGGCAAGTGAGGCAGGGCACGAGCAACCAGAGAGGCCCATGCCGTGTAATGTGTAGATCTGCTTCACCAGGTCTGCACACCTTGGGCAATCCTTTGTTGTCCCCCAGCTGCTCTCAAGCAAGTAATGCTATTTGAAACAAGAGCTACAGAAACTTTTCAACCCAGAATAAGGAAATGAAAGCTGATGTGAGCACGGCTGAGAAGCAGGGCAGGTAGCAATGAGTACAGGACCAGGGTCATGGCCCAACATCTTTACAGCTATTGGGACAGCAAACGCTGACAGATGCATTTCATCTCCTACCAAGTAAGAAAGATATGAAAGCCTTAATTAACAATGCTAAACTTTTCTGCAGGACTTTCCATGAGTAGATCTCAAAGGGCTTCACTAATGAGTTAAGGAAAAAAGTACGCACCTCCTGGGTTCCCTTCCACCCCTCCCAGTGCCGCTTCTTCCTTCCTCACCATTCTTCTTCTCTGTGGTTTCATGGAGAAGAGCAGGTCTCGTATGCTTGCAAGGCAGGGCTGTTGACACTCCCCCACGCCTGGAAAGGGCTCCAACATCCACCGAGGCAAGTGGAACAGAGGATATTTTTCTGGATTTAGCTTTAAGAAATGAAAAGCTGATCCCTGTTCCCAGGAGGTGCAGTGAGAAATGTATCTGAAGCAGAATCTGCTTCCACATATCTACTACCATTTTCATCTCAAGGTTGCTTATATAAGAAAAAGTACATTCCGTGGCAAAGGAGCCAATTAATACAAGAATTTTGAATTTAGATTTTAGATATTTGTTTTAATGAGCAAACCAAACAGAATTCCAAATTCCTGTGATTTTGAACAATTGTTATTTTTTGTCTTATAGCAATACTTCTAGGTACCAAACTTGCACTCGGGCCTTCACGTACTAGGCATGGTGCAAATGTACAGAAGGAGATAAGCTCTTCCCTGATGAGTTTCTGAGCTAAATAGATATATCGAAGTAAAGGGAGCATAAGATTATACATCACGTGCAAGACAGGGCCAGGTCACCTGGCTGACAGTCCGTGTGCTGACTCACACTGCTTCATCTCTTGGGAGGATGTTTCCTTTCAACTAACAAGCTGTTACTTCTGCTAACTGTACCATATGAAAACTATTTAATCCAACAGAAACAAGCTAGTCAAGTATCCATAATAAAAACAATTAAAGCTAACGACAGTGATGAGAGCGGCTTGTCCCGGATGTGGCAGGGTCACGGCGGGAGTGCCCCATGTCCTGCCCTTTCTGCACAAGTCCCTCGGAGAAGCAGATATGCAGCCGGTGGTGAGACTCGCTATGCTGGAAACCCCCGGTCCAGAACAAAGCTCTTCTGTCAGCCTTGCACCAGCATGCACAGACAGACTGACTGTACCAGCAGCGTGGGGAGGTACTGAAGTGCTGGCCGGGATGGCAGGACTACGGCATCCAGGATATCCGATCTCCACTCCGTGATTCAGAGGCACTGGAAATCCACTGGAATTCCTGGCCCTACCTCTTCTCTCTCTCCCCTCACCTTTCCCGCTCAAATATTTTTTTTCATGGCTGCTGAAGATGGTAGGGAAAAATCTGAACATGCAGGTAGTGTGAGGGGTTTCAGGTGTCAATTCAGGTAAATGCCAAAACAACTGGGAAACCAGCTTCAAACCCGGATCCCATTTGAATAGTGCTCTGGAAGTCATCTCTGACAACTACTCCTCTGAGGGTGATGGTGACGGACTGCAGGCTGTCCTCTCCTCCTGCCATCAGCAGTTGCAGCCCCTTTCCCATTCTACTGAAGGCTACTGATGCTTCATTCACTGAAGGAGAAGGGCAAAGACAGACATGGTTTTTTCCAGTGCAATACCACCAGTACATTTTTGAAAAGTTTCACCTGTGAAAGGATTTTGGGGTAAATAAAGGGATACAGGAAGCATTCTGGTAGATTATCTATTTGTATTCAGTGGGGGGAGAAGGGGTTAGGAACTGATTACTGCCCAGGATCCTTGTCCCAGTCAGCTCCATGGGGAGCGTCATCCAGGCCCTGGATCACTGGTGCCATGGGCTACCTAGCAAGGCCAGACCTCACACCAGGTTATACAGTCACTCGGGCACAGTTTTATTCAATTGGAAATCTTTGCTAAGGCAGAACTGAAGCAGAGGCTTAATCCATTGTCATTCGGCATCACAGCAAACCCCCATAGGGTGAGAAGAGAAAATCCCAGACGTGTCCCTCACCAGCAGGTCCCTGTTTCGGTAACTGTTAACTTACTGCATTTATTTATTTTTTCATTTGTTCCTGAAAGTGTCAGTGATGTAAGAAAGAGTTGTGGCCACCTCCACCTCACACGCTGTGGGCTTTGATCCTTGAAGGAGATGGAAGTGATCCATGAAGAGGTGCCTCAGAGGCTGTTGCTGCTGCAAGGGGGAGGCTCCCTCATCGACTGGGAGGTAGCCCTGGGAGAGCTCATGGGCTGGAAATGGAGGATAAGATAGGAATGGGAGCCTGCAGCTGGGGAACAGAGGGTAGAGATTACTTTTTTATTATTTTATTTTAAACATATGTATTAATCATGGCTCAAAGCGGGGATGGCAATGGGAAACTGCAGCTGGAATGGCTAAGGCAGGAGAAGGAGGTGATTTTTATTTCAGACATAAATTATGTATTAATTGTGGCTTGAAGGAGGGGTCAGTGTGGGAATCTGTAGCTTGGGGAGGACAAAAAGGAAAGATGATTTCAATTGCAAGTATATTTATTAAAGAGTAACTCAAAACAGGGACTGGGTGGGGATCTGCAGCTGGAAATGATAGGGCAAAGGGAAATATTGCTTTGGTGGAGGGGTATTATTTTAAACACATGAATAAGTCCTTAGCTCAAAGCAGGCACGAGGGTGGGAATCTGCATTTTGAGGACATCAAGTAACACTTGTGGGAGAGAGGATCTTTATGCCTTTTCAGGTGCATTCAGAGCTGGTGAAGGTTTCAGGTGCATAAAGAGCTGGTGAAGGTTGCTGAGCTGACTTTCGCAGAGCTGAAACCCCATCTATTCCCAGAGCTGGGTAATTCAGGATTCCCCAGCAGCCCTCCACTGCCCTGCTGGCTCTTGAGAGCCAGCTCTGCCTGACAGACACGGACGTTGCCTGTGTGACTGCCGCAGCAGAGCTCATAACCAGTGAGCAAGGCAGCTGGCTCTAAATGCAGTTTGCAGCTCCACTCAGCCTGGCCAGTTTTGCTCGAAGATGGCTGCAGCCATCATTAAACCACAGTTCAGAGCAGTCTTCCTGCCGGGCAGCAGCAGTGTGGGCTGTTGTGTCCCGTCTGCCCTTCCCCTGGCCCGCGGCCAGTGCATCATACCCCCACCACCTTGGTAGGTCACCATCCCTTGTGCAGGTGATACGTGATTTCTGGGCCACGGACTTTCTCCGCAGGTGCTGCCGATGCGTGGACAGTCACATGGGGACGGCTGGGAGCCAGGCTGTGTGCTGCTTGCGCGCGCTCTTGTCTGGGCAACAGGAACAGTCATTCCCCAGGAATTAGCCTAAAGGAGCTGGCTGGTGTGTTCTGGAAAGCCGTTTGGTTGCAGAAGGCAGATCTTTGACTCAAACGTTGCATGGCAGCGGTTAGAAAGAGAATGCTGATCCCATGGAAACATCACCAAACTGCTAGCGCCAATTCGTATTCACATATCCTAGAGACAACAGGCCTTTCCTGTCTGAAGCTCTGGTCTGAAGTCTTGTGTCTGGCCAGTATGTTTTGTATTACAGCCCCGAGCAGGAACGTTACAGCTTTCATAGGCTGATGTATACGAGAGCCACTAAACACCATGGGTTTTTTTCAGTGCATCACTGCAAAACCACCTGTGCTGAGTAACTTTTCACTAACAGACTGTGAAGACTGTTAGAGTACTCAGTGAGCTTCATAACATAATTATTATTTTTTAGATAGTTAGCTTTATTGATTGCTTCTTTGCTTCAAAGAGTAAAAAATACAGAAATTCTTGATTCCAGGCTTTGCTTCACATGCTTTTCATGAGGCATACCAGTGCCTGTTTCTCTCCCAGCTCTACAAAACATGCCACTGTAGTTGTGCTGCTGCTTTCTTTTGAAATTCCCCCAAGTGGAAACCCGCTTTATGCATACTGTGTCAGTGTGTGCATATTTGTGTATATATGTATATTACATAATTGAGCTTTTGATCCATAAAAGTGCATGGCTTCACAATGTCTAGCGCACTCAGGAAAAGTTATTCCTGAAGGAGACTCAAAGTGCCTGAACCATCACGATATAAAACTTCATGGTAGGCTCCAGAGCTTTTTGGTTACCTTGTCCGGCTGGTGCATGGCATGATGCTAAATGGTAAAGGAGGCAGGAGTCCTCGCCATTTTGAGGATGATCAGTGCTGTGCTCATCAGTTGTACCTAACTCTACATTACACATAATTGACCAATACTGACTAATGAGCTGCAAATGAGAAATTGCTCAGGTTTAGTGTGAGCCTGGTTTTGCTTTTGACCAGTTGTTATTCTTGAGGTATGCATGTTTTGAGGTAAATGTTAAATTTACCTTAGATCATGGCAGTTGTGGACACTCTGAAGAGACCTTAAAAGGTCTGTTCTCCTCTGAGTGAGATAGCCGATCTTTGCTGCTTTTCTTGGGCTAAGCAGGGTTGGTATCCATCTTGCTCCCTGTCCTCTAGATCTCAGATCTGTTCACGTCCCAGTGCTTGAGCTCGTTCTTTGCCTGAGTTAGTCTGTGAACTTAAAGTAGGATGAACTAGCCACAGTTTTGGGGCAAGGTACTGTGCCAAACTCACAGTCCAGACCTCGATCCAGTGTCATTCACCTTCAAAAGCTCATTCTGCCTTTCTCGGTCTCACCGAGCAGGGGGACTCAGACAACCTCATAAACTCAGGATGTGGCAAAGGCCTCACTGTATCTCACAGTATCTTGAGTCCCTATTTCAAGCCTCAAAACCTTCCCAAAATTCCATGAACTCCTAACAGTTCAAGCCAAAATTTCTGAAGTTATTCTATGCCTTGCAAATTAGTCAGAATTTCCAAAAATTATAACCAAACTGGCTTTCTCTTATCCTGTTCTTTCCTCGTTCTTCTGAAAAAAATGAGGTAGAGTAGGTTTTTTTCTTATTTTAGGTTTCAACTACAAGCTTGGTTTTTTGCCTCTTTGCAAACTGAAACAAACAGGGGAGAAAAATCACGTTTTTAGTTTAGTTGGGAATGTGTCAGCTGTGAAAACTCAAGAAAATTAAGTGAGTATTTCTTGAATTTCAGACATTAGTAATATCTACT
Source organism: Buteo buteo (assembly GCF_964188355.1). Classification (NCBI taxonomy): domain Eukaryota; kingdom Metazoa; phylum Chordata; class Aves; order Accipitriformes; family Accipitridae; genus Buteo; species Buteo buteo. Next base: position 50,946,565 of record NC_134172.1, on the reverse strand, counting down.
TTCTACTGCAGATTCTCTGATATTACTGTTTTTACTCATTCCACCATTAGGCAAATCTCCTACCTTTATGTTATTCACTTTTTGTTTCAAGGAACAATGCCATTCAGATGATCAGCCACAAAATAATTTTAAATTCCCACCTTCTCCAAAATGACATGACTGTTCTCTGATATTCACACATGGAAGTCAGCAGGCAAACAATGTAAGAGAAAATAAATGAAAAAAACATTCAGACTGTAACCTAATTTTTGCATGGTTGCAAACATAAACTGTCACATTTGATTGTGTAAGTTTCTAAAAGGCTGAGGAGTCCATGGATGATTTTAAAAAGCTTAAGAGCTTTTTTGATTAAAAACAGTCAAGAAACACTTCCCTATATTATTGCTTAATAAAAAAGCAAAGTCGAGCATTTCTGACTGAGATGTATTCATGGTTTTGAGTATTGTTTGGAGATGTCCCAGGGGTGGCTCCTTTTTCATTCATGTCTGCTGTGTAGCTCTGAGTCAGGATGCTTCTGCTTCGGAAGTTTTATAACTGATGATATTTAAGAGAGAAATTTAAAGGGGATGTATTTTCACTTGTGAGTCCGTGGTATCGGGTGTTTAGAAGACAGTTCAAACAGCTGGAGTTGGCTAAAATCAGCGAATGTCCATATGGGACAGATAAGTAACTCGACTGCTGCTGAAATAGATACCAACCACTGTGGGTGGGTTGGAAATAATGTTCTTATCCTCTGCAAATTTCTGAGATTTTTAAAAAAAGTCTCAAATCAAACTGAGGTGAAGAATCTCAAACATTGTATTTGATCACTTGAAATGTTCAAATCAGCAAAATTTTACACTGAAAAGGGCAGTTTTCTTTAAAACTGTCAAAAGACAATATTTTGATATCTTCAAAACTTTTTTCCAAATTTTGTCAAAATGACAAATGTTAAGAACTGATCTTTTTCCATAAAACATTGATTTTTGTGTTTATGAATGTGCATTTGCTAACGAAGCTTCCTAAATTCCTACTAGCCAGTATTTTCTTAAGTTCACATTTTGAGGATGCTCAGGATACTGATGTAGAGAGACAGCTCATCCAGATCTAAGGTTTTTTCTTGGCACTCTCATAGACTTTCTCAGTAGAAGCAAGGGTTTACAGTGAATACTACATCCTTCTCTTGAATTTTATGTATACCTTCAGTTCTTTTCCCATTTTCAAATAGAACTCCAAGCTAACACTTTTTTCTCTTTTGTAAGACAGCAAGCATTGTGCAAGTATACAACTTTAACTGTGCTAACCCCTACATTTCAAGAAACAATCTTTAACTTCCAGAAGCTAAATCAGGGCACAACATAGCTCATATTGGTGCAATTTACACCTTCTCCAACCTTCCCTTGGTTCTCTTTATCATCCTTTTTCAGTTCAGTCAAGTTGTGTGTCAAATCTCCCCATTACCTGGGTTCCCAGGCTTTGAAGTCTTACTGCCCTCCAGTTCTTGGTTCTGCAGTACTCATGCTCAAACCTTTGCTGATCATACTGTCTGTATGATACTTCCCTGGTGCTTCAGACTGCCTATTGATAGTTTCTCTTTCAGATCCTCTTCTCAGCTTCTGCTGTATTTCTCTAAAGCATGAATCCATTCATGTCTTAGTTGCTCCAACTCAAAGATTTGAGAGATATAAGGAACTAGAACCTAATCTTTTTAAACTAGGGTAGTCGTGTAAAACATAATACTCAAAGCATAAGGAAAGCAAATCATGGCAAAAATTACATTCCCCCCTACCTCCCCCTGAACAGAAGCATTATAGCTTTGCAGCATTGTCTAGCTAAGGAGTATGTAAGAGAACTAGACTTCCAAATAATAGTAAGACTCAGACCAGCAAATGACATTAGACATGGGAAGTAATGGGGAAGATGAAGCATACACTTCTGAAGTGTTAGCAATGCAAACATTTATTTCATGGTGATGCTAACAGGCAAATAACCCTGGAGAGAGTGCACTGTGAGCATAATGCAAAGCTCATGTAGGACTAATGCACTAAAATATTAGCTTCCTATCCCCAGAATTGCACAAGGCAAGTACTGTGCTTATCACCCCTGTATCTCATATAAGTTTGCCAGATTGCCAGCACAAACAGCAACACAGGAAAAGCTAGGTGTACAGAAGAAACTCTTGGTGTACATCCAAACAAAAGAAGAAATCCAGGGTGAAGAAGCATGTATGTTAATAATCTTGCCAGAGATCCTTTCTTCAAGGCTAATAGTTCAGTAACCTCCTTTGATGTATGACTTGAATATATCACAGCATCTGTATGCCTGCAGCACCTCCCCTAATGCACGACTGCAGCCAGAATTAATTAGTAAGCAGGAGCGGGAAGGAGCAAATGACCCTATATGATGCAGATCAGTTTGTTCTTACTGGTAATGCAGCGCTACCAATAATTTAAGCAGAATTTTAATAAAGCACACAGAGTGGCTAGCTCCCAGTAGCCAAGAGTCTGTGGTAGACTTGACGCCCTATAGCCTTTAATTATTCATCTCTATGAACAACAGAAAAACAGAGATGCCTAAGGTACTGGACAAATCCCTTGACCTGCTCAGGCAAGAGATGAATGTCCATTGGAATCATTCTTCTATTTACCAGTCAGTTTCATTACTCCAAATCTAATTAATTTTGTTTGCACTGAGGGATAACACTATCCAGCAAGTGATCACATCAGCAATGCAGGGAATTCAGCTGGGTTTAATCTGAGTGGTTTCGAGGGAGAAGTTTGATTCCTTTTGCACTGCTAGAATTAGTGAAAGCTGAAGTGTAACAACCTTTGCCCACCCTCGGCTGCAAGCTCTGTAACCATGAGCTGGGATCTGAAATCAAGCCAAGTTCTCGGTGCCTGTTATGTTTTCTGCCTGTGAATGGGACGTAACTGGTAGTTTGGTTGACTATGTGAGAGAGAAAAAAAGTCCTCTTCATGGCTTTATAATTTTCCTACTCTGGGGATCACAGAAAGATACCCAACATAAAGAGACTATAGTTGGAAGGGAAAGGCAATCTTTCTGTGCACACAGTCTTGCCATTAAGATTCTTTTGCAACAGCCTCAGTGGTCTTTTATGGGGACATCAAGTATTCTCTTCACCATACTTCCTTTTCCATTAAAAACTTTTGTTCTTTTCCCCATGGTACCCTCTTGTCCCTGTTAAGAAAAAGTATGAAACTTCTCTTTCTTCACTTCCTTTCTTAAGGCTTAGGTTTGTGCTGATCTTGGCCAAACATAGCCTGCTGGCCATAGAAAGACCAGTGATGACTCTTCCCCTTTTTTCTCCTTTTCTGCACATGTTCCCCTTGATTGTAACCTTAATTAAAACCAACAAACGGTTTACATCTATGAATCATGTAGCTAGCATAACCCATACCTATTTGCCACAGTATATTGCTATCTACTGTTTCCCTATATTTGTCTGAGGAGAAGGATTCCCTATTCTGACATTATGATAAATACCAAGAAGCCTCAGTCCAACTGCAGCCTTTGAATAGTATTATAAATAACAACAACAACAACAACAATTATTCCTAACAATTATACAAAGAATCACTTTTGTGCCTAAGAAGAAATTCCAAATCTTATATTTTGCCTATTTAATCCTTATTTGATCAGCAAGATTGCTGTGGACCACGTTTATATTTATAAAAGTGGAATCACCACTGTATAGAGATGAACAGGAGAACAATTAAATAGCCTTAAACTCAGTTTTCCCAGTCTAAAGCAGACTAAGGAAAAACCATTTGGGGTCAAAACTATCATTGAAGCAATAAAACTAATTCCCCAGGCTAAACTCAGTGACTTAATTCAGTAGGGTTATACTGGGGTGAGTTTGGCCCATTATTTTTTAATTGTTTCCAAATGTGTCTCTGGCTAGTGAACTATCCTGATAAAAATAAAGGACTCTCATGAACTCCTCAGGCAGCAGCGGTATCCAAGGTACTGCTAAAATGGGTCTATTGGTGAAACCTCATCTCTCTGTCTCTATAAACAGAAAAACGTATAGGCAAAAGGTTGACCCAGAGGAAATATCTGAAGACAAGACACTGGCCAGAGAGTGGTGGTGTAATCACATGGCCAATCCCATGATTGCCATGGAGCAGCCACAACACACAGCCAGGTTAGCCCTCACCAGCTGGACTTTCTCTCCTGTCTTGCTTGGCCCAACACCCTTCAGAGCTGCAGTCATAACCTGGTCTTTTGTAGGATTATAGGTTTAAAAGGCATACTCACCTTTATTGTCTCTGGAGCTCAAATCACCATATCAAACTTCATTTCCTTCCTCCATTTAATTTTTTGTTATTGTTAAATTCTGTGGTATGGTAGCTACTATCATGGTGACATAGGAAAACCAATTGTTTAAGCAAAGCTGGCTACAGCTGAAAACTTTCCTTTAATTCTAATGAACTATTCAATGATCAGTCTCCATATTGTGCCTGCCCCACTGCTAGCCAGCTGGATGCAAAGTGGAAAAAGGCTTATAAGGGAATCCCGGTAACACCTCCAGTGCAAGGCCCCACATGGATTAATTCCCTCAAAATTTGTTTGTGGGATAGGGTGAAAGATGCTTGGAGCTGTAAGCAGCAAGACTTAGGAAAGCATCAAGCCCAGGCAGCACCTGTACAAAATTGTGCCCAAGATCTCTGGGTTGTGATTTGGTTCCTCCTAAGTTGGAGATCTCTTGACCAGGCCTGAGCCAAGGCATGGCTGACCTTTCCACTTAGTATTTTGTTGTATTTTGCCATGGAATCCTCTCTAGGCCTGTCTGAACACAAAGCAGGCTCCCTTCTTTGTTTCCTGTGAATCACGGGCGAAAAACAAGGTGTTGTTTTGATTTGGGATTGCACCAAAAAGGATGCAGTAGGGTACCACTGTCCTCATCAATCCCAAACAGAGTTTGACAACCTCAGATGGTCCTTATTTGAATTTCTGTTGGGCAAAGTAAGTTAAAATGCCTTGCTGCATGCATGCCATACACATTAGACACATGGAGCAGAAACAGGAATGGTTGTTTTGTTCCAACTAAGTGTAATTCCTGGTCCCACAGGTCTCTGGAATGCTCTTCTGATGGTGCAAGCTCTCTTGTGGTTTGAAATCCTGTAGGCCCAAGCAAGAATGGATATTTTTCTCCCTGTTTGCAAAGTTTCATACTGGTAAAAAGGAGATATGTAGATATGATAACAATTTTAGACTTTTAAGAACACTAAAGGGCTTTAAGATGTGGGGCTTTTTAATGACATTCTTTACAGTATTTTATAAAAGAATAATGTATTTCTAAAGCAAACAGTCCAAAAGCCTGTCTATTTTTTTTTGCATCACAAACTCCAGTGACACAGAAACACTTCCTTGATGTCAGTTTTGTTCCTTAAATGCTTGACAGCATCTGCAAGACAAAGTTGCCTGAATCTCAACTCAAATAAAAATGAGAAAGTGCCTGTGAGTCCAAGGAAGCTGCACTGAACATCACCGAAGGCGTTTAAGAGACAAGTCTGTGATATACATATTACTACTGCCACTGCCCTGAAAATGCCAGCCTTCTCTCAAATAACCGTGGCAATAGACATTCACACCTTCGTCACCTTTATGCTGGGTAATTAGGACTTCAAGCTAGGGTGCTACTGCAATGGTGAAACATGGATAGCCATTTCTCTTTGGAGTCAGAGCAGTGGATTCAACAATTTCTTTCCTCTCATACCAGCCCAGGTGATCAATAAGTCAAGATCAATTTAATGAAATCTCTGTAGCAGCTTGGCCATGCAGGCCCTGAGCAACAGTGCAGCCCCTCAAGGCAACTGTCATGGGGGCTGGCTGGGATCAGCAGCCTCCACTCTCTGCTCAGGTTTCCATTTGAATTCAGCGCTGGTCAGAGGCATGGTGCTGTGAAACAAGGATGATGAGTCTACCCGGCCAGTCTGCTGTATGGACACCAGTCAGCTGGTGGGTATGTAGGGAGACTGCTCTGAGATGGTATGTGGGGCTGCAGGCACAGGGAACACCGGACTTGTGTCAGAAGCAGACTGAGACCAGTTCTAGCCTTGCCTGCATGACTCTAGTCTTACTGTGCAGCTAACGAGGGTGTACGCCACGTGCATGCACTCAAATGCCTAAGGTCACCTTGTCTGAGTTAGTTGGGCTGCAGGGCCATCTCTGTTGGCAAATCATGTTTTAGGGAGTTATGTTAGAAAGTATCCTTTGGAGATAGTTGTCTCCATTATTTAAATTCACGCTTGACCATCTTATCTTTCTTCTTCTCATATGCTCTTCCATTTCTATTCCCTGTTTCCATTGCTGATGAGAGGATTGAGTCTTTTCATGTTGGCCATTTTGCCCCCATTCAAGTTCATGAGTTTCGTAAGTATATTGTGGTTAGAGCTACAGGAGCCAGTGAATGCTATTACATGATTATAATACACAGAGTTACCGGTATCTAACTGAATGCTTTTTAAAGTATTGGGATAAAATTTGGGAGCCAAAAGCGATATATTTACTATCAACTTCTCTTCCTTTTGTCAGTGGTATGGAACAAATGTAAAGACTGAACAGGGGAAAGTGTAGTAGCATCAATACTGATTCCAGATGTTCTGCTAAAAGGTGCTATTTATGAGAGGATATTATTGGGAACAGTCCTGACCTAATACCTAAAGGATTACACTAACTGTACATTACACACACACACACACTCACATATATGCATACATATTCCCACCAGCAGTGTGAGAATTCTACAAGTCTGGAGGGGGAAAAGTGAAAAACACTGGATCAGTGAAAATGAAATTGTAAAATCTCTCTCCTCAAGTTTAAAGCAGAAATGTAAAGGCTTAGGTTCCCTAGCTAGGTGCCTTAAATTTCCAAAAGAACACTTGACATTTCTTAGTTCTTACCAAATTTAGCAGAAAGAAGATCTGAACCTCATCTTCAGTTCTGTTCAGTCTACAGATTAGAAAAGCTGAGTTATCTGAAAGTTTCTATCCAATCTGCAAAACCACGTTGGATATTGCAAAAATTCTGAGGTTGCTTCTAGGGCTTTAAAGAGAATTATCTTGAGAACAGATGTGCTGGGTCTTGGATACCCCCCAGTTCTAATCTCAAGTGAAACGAAGACCAAAACTGGAGATTAAAAATGGAAGTGAAGATAAACATTTCCAAAGCCTGAATGAGATTTGCTTAGCTTCTAGGTGAGTTTCAGGACTGAGTGGAGTCTGCAGAATTCAAATGTAATTAAAACTGCGTCATCCATTTTTAATAGATAAGGAACAAATGAAAACTATTTAAAGATTATAGGTGAGGAAGTTAAAGAAAACCTTGACAAAATAGTCAGAGACAGGTGGCCTCTTCACTTTCATATTTCACACTTCCATCTCCTTGTTAGATATCTGAGAACAAAAGTGTGCCTGATGCTTTACAGCCACGTAGGAATATGCTGTCGCTAACTAAAATTTCTCTTAGACTCCTGAGGGTAATGGGACTCCATGTGTGTCTGGACTGCCTGCACAGCACTCATTAAAGATTGCATTTTTTCCTGAACAGCTTGTACCTATTCATGTGCCATAGGATAATCTTCCAATTACCCTGGAATGAAAGAGTGGAAACAATGCTGGGAGATGCACAGTTTCAAACTACATCACACAGGACTCAGAGATTAGATAGAGAAACTGAGGGATATGTGTTTCAGATAAATCCTCATGTATTAAAGAGTGTGTTTGGTTTAATGGCAACTTGAATACTGCATCACCTTCTCTAATAGGGAAGCAATTAAACCTTCAGATATGTCAATTAGCTACTGATGGGCTGATTTCCTGTTTGTTAGTGTACCATTAGAGAGTCATATGGCTCTGGGAAGTTTCAAGACTGCTGTCTGGGGCTTTTTGCACTTCAGGGACATTTCTTGCAGACATTAAACCCCTGCTTGATTCCTGATCATTAAGTATCAGCTAAGTCCAGGAGCAGAGGAGAACTTCAGGCTTGAAAACAGCAAAACTGCAGAAAGTGAGCTGCTGCCTCATTATGATCATACAGTCAATAAAGTCACCTGATGGCAGATTTAGAGGAACTCATTAGGAGATGGAATTTGGTTGTGCAGACAAGCTGCTGTGATTCTGGAACCAGGCCCTTTCATTAAGGTCTTCAAATAGGATACAAGGCAGAGGGAGGGGCAGCCTGCAGGGCATTGCAGCTTAAAAGCACAGCAATAAGGATTCTATATGCATACAGCACTCTGAGTTGTAAGGCAAAGGAGGTAAGTTCTTAGGTGAAATTTAAAAGAAAATAAATGAAAAAGGAATTTAAGACACCTATATCTCCTTAAAAGTGATATTTTGTAATTCTGACTTGGAGTGCAAGCTATGATATCCAATGAGAATACAGTGCAACAGACCTTTTATTGCCTAATCTCTATGTAAATTTACTTATTTCTCTTTCTTGGAACTTAACTTTTTTTAAGCATAATTGAATTAATCTAAGTCAAAACAAACCCAAAGCTTTTCATGTGGCCAATCCATTTTTCCTTTGTTTCTCCACTCTGATGATTGCTGCTAAAGGCAAACATCTAGCACCCAGTTTCTCATCAGTGGGCTCCGTTCCTGCAGCGCTTGGCCTTACCTCAGAAAGGCGAAAAGATGAAGCTCCTATAAAGCACAGGTCTAAGATACACAAGTCATAGAGATGTCCTGTAAAGCCAGCCCAGAGCAGGAGAAATGCTATCTTGTAAGCAGCATGCATCCTAGTGAGCTGGTGAGCTGTGTGTACAAAAGTAGAAATAGGTGCTACAATTTTGAGCCAGAGGGAAAACCACCACTAACTGTTCTCCTTTTGAGAATCACCAATGTAGCAAAAGTCCAGCTATAATGAAAGAGGATAAAGCTCCTGAATTCTTTCACTGTGGATGCTGCAATTTTGGTTACAGTGAACTTAGAAAGAAAGTGAATGGAGGGGAGTGGCTTAATTATAAGAGGGCTCGCTGTGGTTACTTTAAAATCTTGGATATGGTGTAGGGTACTTTTTTTCCCATCCATCTCTTTAAAATTAAGGAAGGCCAGGAGTGTTCTGGACAGTCCCCCAGAAAGCACACAGTCAGTGCAGTGTGTGCTTGAGTTACTATTTTTTTCGCTATCCTATGTCTGCCTTCAAAAAATTTAGCATAAAACTTTGTTCAACAGCATTGCGATGGAAAGAAACACTGAACAATTTAGCTCTGCTAGTGAGATGGGTGCTTGAAAACAGCAGGCAAGTAACAGATTATTATTGTATCACTGACTAGTTTGAAATAATTATCAATCCCAGCCCTGTTTGGAAAAAAAAAAAAGAGAGAAACCTGGAGAAAGAAAGTATGCATCTTTTTATGTGCTGGAAGCTCAAACCAACTTAAACTGATACTCTGTTTGCTGTAACTGACCTGGCTCTGTGAGTATTTCCAAAGCCATGTTTCTAGAAAATACAGTCTGTGTTTAGCTTATAGCCATGAATATGTAAAAGTCTTTACTCGTGTGTTATTTGTCTCCCATGCTCCTGTTCCTGTGCCTAGCTGTCCAGACCAGAACAGGCAGTCTAGTCTTCCTTTCTGCACCGAGTGAAGCCAGCAGGAAGTTTCTTGCAAATATTCATACAAAATGTTAAAAGAAATCACTCTGCACTGCTTGCTCGTTCGCTTCTCGGAGGTAGCCTCATGAACGAGTCTGCTGCTTTTCTTTACACTGAGTTTTTTTCTCATTTGTGTTACCACAGCACCTTGCAGTCCAAATTGTGGTCTAGAACTGCTGTGCACTAAGTGCTGCAGAAACATAAACCAGCCAGCCTCTGTCCCAAAAGACTTGTAATAATATAATCGAAATATAAGACCAGTGACCACAGATGGATAAGAATAAGGGAATAAAAAGATCATACAAGGGGGTGCTTTCCATGCGCCCATAAGCTAACCATTTTCAAGTTTTTGGCAAAGGAAAATTTTAATAAGGGATTCAAAGGAGGATAACAGTTGGTTTTATGAATGCACATGCAGGCTCTTCTCAAGCCTGAGGGGCAGCAAGGGAGAAAGCACAAAAGATGCTTGTTGGAAAATTTAACAAATTGATCAATTGAAGCTGGCATCTGGGGCCGACTGATGCTGGGCATTTATATTTTGATAGTGAATAAAAAGTGACAAGTTGGGAGTAAGCCATGAAGGGCTTTGAAAGTTAAGAGAGTCACAATAAGCTTGATGTCCCAGAGGAAAAAGGAATCATTGAAAGGGTTCAGAGATAATGGGCATAGTCAGAACAACAGGCCAGGAAAATGATGTATATAGCTGGGGCCTGAAATGAGCAGGGCAAGAGTGCTTTTGTGAAGGCCAGAGAAAAGGGCATTGCGCTAATCGAGATGAGCAGCAGGACAAGAACTTCAGCAGTAAGTAGAGACAATAAAGACTGTTGTTTAGAGATAGCATGTGGAAACATGATGCAGACTGAATCAGAACACAGGTGGGAGACTCAGCGAGAAGACAGGATCTGGTGTTTCTGCATGTGAACATCCATGGCTGGAAGCGATCAAAGGTGAAGGTAAGGGAAAGGACCTGTGAACATTCAGGGCTTTTAGTCACCCTAAGTGTGATATCCAGAGACTGACCAACACTCCCATTTGGGTAGAAGGAGACATGTCTGGAATAAATTGGTACGGAACAGAGCTCTGAATCTGTATTATGGAAATTGTGATTTGTATGCATGGGTGTATGAGATTATCCACAATGTATAGAAGAGGAAGAGAAGGGAATCTTGTGGAATGCCTACAGAAAGCAAGAGAAGGGAAGATACTTTGAGGAAAAGACGAATGGGAATATTGGGAATCAAGAAAGGAAAGGTGGTCAAGAGGAGTCTGATAGCGTTAGTGATAGTGACAGGTCCAGGAAGGTGCAGATGGAGCAGGAGTACTGAGATTTAACTAGGGAACTGCCATTATGGTTTCTGCAAGGTGAAAGAGGAAGAGAGCACATGAGGAATATAAGGTAGAACCAGAAGGGAGGAATTCAGGGAGTGATTCTAAAGAGCATCTTCAGTCTTACATGCTTATAGGGAAAAGAGAGATGGGTTGGAAATTATAGATGTAAGTGGGGTGCAAGGCGGGAGATTTTAGATAGGAGAAGAAACAAGGCATTTTTGTAATGTGAGGAAAGAAAAGAGCCAAATGAGAATGAGAGGTGAAGGAAAGAGGAAGGGAGCAGATAAGAGGAAACACTGAGACTGGATGAAAGGGTAGGATGAGGTCACCGTGACAAGCGAAAGGTCAGCTAGAAAGAATGTTAAACAAAATATCTGATTTTTAAATATATCTTACAGGCTATTTGTGGGAAATACATTTGGGAATAGATATCCACAAGAATTTGCCCTGAAGATCTGCTTTGAAGACCTAAGCACATGCAGTCAAGAAACAGAAACATAGACAAATAAGACATGCTAATTGAAGCAGCTCAGTTTTCAGTGCAGGTTTCCAAAGCAGGACATTTGTAAAGAAAAACACATCTTTTGACAGTGAAAGACTATAGAAAAAAAAGGAAAAAAAAGAAGTTCTGAAGGCATATGGGTTTGTGGGTTGGTGTTGACCTGTTTCAAAGGTAGAAGACCATTGGACAGTATAGAACCAGAAATAAATGAGTTCATTTTTCATCAGAATAGTACTGAAGGCCACATTGTGTTCACAGTGATATTCTTCACTAATACAGGTCTTCATGGTTTGGATTTTAAAATCTCAAGCACACCATGGTCTCATCCTTGCTTAAAGTGACACCCTGTTGAATTGCTTCTACACCTTGCTTCAGCAGAAAATTCCTCAAAATCCATCAGAAAAAGGTAGTGTTTTTTAAATAGAATATTTTCCAGAAGGCTACCCGTTTCCAAACCCTTCTGACAAAGTGCTAATGACATCCTGATGAAATCTTGCCTGTTTTCCAAACGTCTTGCCTGAGTGCCTGCTCAGGGAGCCAGGTCTCCAGGACCTCTTGCTCTGTGAGAGCAATTCTTGCTGAAAGAGGGAGGCAGGAGACTCGGGGTTTAACCTTCCAAGTTTCATCTAGGTTTGAAAGCGACGGTTTAAAATACCTTCAAAGAGTTTTCCTTCTTTAGGAGACTTCTGATGTTTATTCAAAAGTGAAATCAATTCCTTTTCCTCGGCACTTCTGAACATGCTGTGGAACACAAATACCAGCTTTCAAACAGCATAAATGCTAAACACCGAAGTGAAAAATCAACACATGTCTTTCAGTCATTAAGAAACAGTATGAAATGAGACAAGTCTTTCTTGCACATTGTCAAATGTGTGCATTTTGGGGAAAATTTCAGCAAATTAATGAATGTGTTGAATTCACATTAAAACTTCCATTGAATAGTGCCTGTATTGCGATACTTAACAAATGTTCCCTGTGTTATATGGAGCAGAAGAAAATTAGCTGCAGTTTGGGGTGAGGGGAATGTATAATTTGGTATTGGTAGTGCTTTTCAGGGATTGGCATAGACATCTGACTTCTTGATTTTATAGTTGGATTTGTGGATGAAACAATTGATCAGGACAAGTAGCCCTACTAAAATTGCAACTTAATATTTTATCTTTGCAGATCACATTTTGTTACATAGTCTTATAAACACATGATATATTAAAGAGAATGCTTTCTGTCTAAACTGCATGAGCTAGGGTATAGAAAGATATGGAAAAAAGACTTACTGACAACAAAGTAAACTACACTGAAATAGGTGAGTTAGGGGAATTTTAAGAACAGAGATTGAAATCAATCCTGTAAACACTGGTAAGTCAGGCAGCTGTGTTGGACCTCTAATGCAGAGTAACAGCTTCGCGTGGCAGTCACTGTTAGTAAGTTGATCTGTATTTCAAGGGACAAAAATGTGCTGTAAGAATAAGCTATTGGGACAACATCTTACTGTTACTATAGTAAAGGTATCTAACACTATACAAAATTGTAATATTGTATGATTGCTTGTGAGTTAAGTGCATGCAGGACAAAAAGGTTGAGCGATCACAATAACTTCTAGTTTAGAAACTGGAGATGAACAAACAGATGACTATAACTGTACAAATTTATGTTAATTTTATTTATTTTAAGGTAAGCTGATCCTAAAGTAAACTAATTTCAAAGTCGCCTGGGAAGGCTATTCTATTTTTTGAAATAAAATCTGAGGAAAGGAGGTCACTGGAAGGGCAACATCATGGAGATGGAAACAGCTTGAGAACCACCGAAAGCATGCAGCATCTCTTCCCAGTACCCCCATTTGCTGCATGGAAATCACAATGTACTACCTATTATCCATCTGCAACCAACTTCGAATGAGTCGGCACCTAACGTAATAGGACCTTGCCCCAAATATTCACTTCTGCTTCCTTCATGATAGTCTCTGCCATGGCTGAACATCTTTTTTAAGTTGCCTCATAAAGTCTGTGTGTGTATTTGTGAAGGGATATATCCCTTAATGTTGAAACGAATTGGAAAGGGAATTGGGAAATGCTTCTAGTTGTTGGGTGATTAGAATACTGTGATGTTTAGCATGGCGTATGTGTATAATTGTGACATTGCTCAGCTTTTATTAAAGTGTATGATAATTATTTTGTATTTAAATAAAATAGCAGAACTGCACAAATATAGTATTTACTGCAGATTCACACCACTGTGCAACAAAGGTCTTTTTCCTTTCTTGCACAAGGTCAAAACTTTCAAAGTTGCAGTAAAGACAATTTTCTTAATATACGTTTCTTCCTTTCACAAAAATCACAGCATTTGATTCTTCAGGAAATGTAAAGATAGAGTGTTTTCCACAGATATATGCACCAGGAGAATGTTTACTTATCTGTATCCTTTCAGGTTGGTTTTTCTGTATATTTGACATAATTAACTAACTCATTTTATTTCTCCAAATAGGATTGCAGTTTGTAAGTGGATTCAGAAAGTCAGAAAAGAAGCCAAAAAAAGATGAGGAAATGAAGTGGGGAAAAAAATCAGGATGGAAACATAGACATGGAGTGGGGGAAAAAAAAAAGGATCCTTCTTCTGGAGTCAAAATCCCATTAGCTGATATACTTTTCATGGGAAAAATGGTAAGAATAATACACCTATATATAATGTTAGAGGAAAAGTAAATCATACATGTATAAGTTAAATGAAAATGAAATTTGCTGCGCAAAATTGTGTACTAGATTGTGCTATCTAACTGTTCCCAGGGATCTCAAAGAAATGTTGCCTCTTTAGTATGAGTTAAACTTATTTTTATTTCTAAGAAGTTGGTGCTACCCATTAAAACTGGTGGATGCTTCAAACAGTGTTTGGGCAAGGACAAAATGGCATATTTGCAGTTTGTAGTTGTTACAAGCTGTAATGTAACCTACAGCAAAAGACCAAGTGCCAATCTGTTGCAAAGTGATGCAGACTCTACAGACATCTTGGTGAATTTCCATGACACCTGCAATAACACCTGAATAGCATAGTCATAACAATTTATTACATTATATGAGCACATTTTTGGCTTTACACAAAAGCTTCCATAATGTCAACAGTATTAAGCTGCTTTCTATATGGAATAAAATACGAACTGTTTAGTATGGACAGTTCTGACACTACGGAAAGAAAGATACCTTGATAAGAAAAGATATTTGTCTTTCACAGTTCATGCAGACCTAAAGATTCCTTGGGGACGGGAGGAAACCCAGAACTAAAATCTCCTTTGACATCAGTATAACCATCTCTTCTGTTTGTTAATCTTCACCTTTTACTTCTAAGACTGTTACAAATGTGGTTCTCTCTTCAACAGAAACAGCATTATTTTACTCTAACTATATAAAAACTTCTAGTGATTTCTAAGGTGTAGCTAGTAGAGTTCATCAGCAGTGTGGGACCTTAATTAATGTTTTTCTTAATGAATGCCACAATTAGATTTGTATTGACAAAGTTTTCTAGACCTTCCAAATTGGAAGGCGTTGATGATATTCGGGAGGATCAGAAGGAATTGCATGAATGAGCGAGGTAGTAGTAATGGGATGATAGTTAACAGTAGAAAATCTTCATTGGGGGTCTAATAACTAGCATTTCTGCCCTAGGCCAGGAGCTCCTGACTTGCTGACAACTGTGGAAAAAGGCTGACGGATACCTGGCCACAGCAGTAACATGCCATCCCAATTGCACTGGTGAGGCATTTCCAGTAGCGATAGGGAACTTGTAATAGTGTTGTGTAAGGTACGAGTAAGAGCCAGTTAGAATTAGTGTGTTTGTAGTTGTGTCCTCACATATTAGGAAACATTAACTGAATCTAGAACAGACACAAAAAAGAACTGGTAGGATGATCCAGGAGTGGCAAGTTCAATGGATGAGATGAAAGGAGGATGGCTTGGCAAAGCAGAGTCTGGGAGGAGAAGCATGTAATTCTATGGAGGTAGGGAGGATAAGGAGCAGGTAGGAAAAGCAGTATTTCAGCATTATGCAGGTCAATGTTGATGCAAAACCAAAGAAATTGCACTGGCCATGAATATATCTGTATTTAAAACTAGAAGCTTTTGAACCATCAGAATGGTGAATATCTAGAATAGCTTTCCCGCAAGAGTTTTTGAAGGCAAGTAACGCAGCTAGTTTTATAGTAAGTTCAGGGTAAGTTCTGAGAAGCTTGGAAAGAGGGCCTAGGGAAAATATTCTGTAGGTTTTGTTTTGATGCTAATTAAGATGTTCTTAACATATTGGTGGTTGGTTGAGACAATAAAGATTTGGACTCACATCACCAGGAGATCCCTGTCAGTCTATGTTTCTATATAAAATGCTGTAAATTTTACATTTATGTAATTTGTCAACACAACAGTGAGGTATTCACTCCTCATGGTAAAAGTCACGGTCCTGGAAACGTAGTCAGAATAATGGAAGAGAAGAACTCTAGGAAAACACCATCAGCGCTGTGAGGAGTTACTTTTATGTTAGTTTTAAGAATTAGTCTGCTGTTCCAGACAATTTGGTGGGATAAAATTTGGCTCTCCACGCACACATATATAAATGGGCACTTAATTTTTTTTTTTCTTCTTTATGATCTTATGTGGAAGACACTCCAAGTATCTCCCAAGGATTGCAACAGCAGAACAGTAAACACTAAACTTAGGTTGCAGCATTTTGATCCCTCTCTTTCCTACAGTACCGCTGGCAGGCCAGGTCATCAGATGATCCTAAAGAGCATGAGGCATACTTTCCAAGGTGCTTCTCCATATTGTTCCTCAGTGCATCCACTCTGGACTGCCACAGGCCTCTTCCACTAGTATAATACATAATGAAAGCCAATATTGCAGTGTCTGTAAATTATAGTTTCTGGTGTGGGAATTGTAACAATGTGAAAGAAGTTGTTCAATTCCCTCTTTTTCTCCCCCCCATAATGGTCACTTAAATGTGCTTAAAATTTTTAAAGCTGTTGCTGTTATGATAATGTTTTATGAAACCTTTTTTCTTTTTCTTTTCTCTAAACCTAAATTTTGGGCCTATTCTAAATTAACAGTGTCCCTTTGACATTCATGGGATTTATGGGCATGCATGAAGAGAAAATACATCTCTGCTGGATTTGAATCAGGAGGATCCCAGAGGCATATACTGTACTACTGAATTTCCTTCTGCTTTTCATGACTGTAATTCTTGTGTCCTCTTTTGCATACATAATTGATTAATCTGTATTTTTAAAGGTTTAATACATTTCCTCTTTTTAATCTGGAGGCACATGATTTCATTTTCATTATACACCCAAAGTCTCTGACTTCTGTTTTCGATTTCCCTACCCTGCCATCTGTGGGAACAAATTAGAGAGAAAATAACACTTTTGGATTATTGGGATAAGGAGAGAATAATACAAGCCACAAAGGAAAAAGGAGAATTAAATGAAAATTTGAAGATATAGGCATGGATTCCCTGAAACAGGGGCAGGGAAATTTAAATTACACTTTGTTGTACCAGCATCTCTCTTGAACTGTGAGGGAAGACAGCCCATATTACTGTCGTTGCCCTATGCTACAATTCCCACTGGGACAGCTGAGTCCAGGATCCTGCAAAATTCCCACTGATGGAAGTCACTTAATCAACAAATTCCTCAGATTCCCTGGCCCTACCTCCCTACCTTTTTAAGGCTTAAGAGAAGATCCATTAAGAGATTTAAGGGCTTTTCAGATGCCTAAGTGTTGCTGGGCCTGTGCTAATCTGTGTAGACATTGTGGTGTCCTAAGCATCCTCTGCTTTCACCCCTAGGACACGTTTTGCAGGGAAGCATGACAAATTTGCCCTGGATCATGACCCACAAAGCCTCACTCAGCGGGCTGCCTGACTTGTGTATTGCATGGCTGAGTACCAAAACCCCAAATCTCTTCATGGAGTATGCCCCTGGCAACCCCCGATACCCTCGGTATGGAGAAAAGCCTATCTTTGTGCCTTGACATGGGAGCACAATCTTCTGGTGAATTCTTAGCCTGTGGGCTTCTGCTTTTGCAGATCACCATGAACCCAGAGTGAGTCTAGCCTGTTCAACAGATCTGACCTAGTATTCTTCCAGGTTTCAGCCCTCACTATTCAAAGGAAAATAAATGGAATGAAGTGTGAGGGAGCAGAGACTGGGGAGGTTTCATCTTCTCCCCGTGAGTTTACCATGAGTCAGATACTGCTAAGAATCAACTTTATCACTAGCCAAGGTGCATTTACTTATGACTTAAAGTAAGAGTTAAAAATGTACATTTACAGTAATGTAAAATTACAGAAATTTAAAAGAACAAAAATGCATTTAGCATAATGCACTATGTGTCGTCTTAATAAACATCTAACAATAATGTTAAGTCATCACACTGTTTCAACTGACTTGTATGGCTGGCTATATGGACTCCATAACCCGTTCAAGGGCTAGCCTGCCTCAGACAGTCCTTCAGCCTACATCTTTCTTCACCTCTTAAAGATAAGTGCAGTAGCCGCTCCAAACAACTGCCCAGAGAAGCTTCTCTAGCCAAAGGTGTAATGACCGCCTCCTTCCTCTCTTTTCCTGTTTACCTGCCCTCGGTCTACATGACTGGGCACTGAGCATTTGGAAATTAGCTCATTTCCTTCCCCCACTGCTTAAGGTTGTTTGATTATTATTTCTATTGTGTTTGCACCTTCCTTCTACCTTCTGAAAACAAGCTGGTACAGCTTTATGTGGGATGTCATGAGGCATATTGAATACATGGTCTTCTTACCAGATCTGTAACTATCACACTACACAAATGTCATATAAAAGCTAGATGTAATACAGGAATGGTGATGGTGAAATGGGGACCCTTGAACATCTGTTCCCAGTGGGAATTTGGGATGGGGGGGGAGGGGGGAGTGAATCCTGCTTCCTGCCCCAAGGATGAATTAAACATTTTCCATTTGGATCATTGAATGATATGTCTAGACAGGACTGGGAGCAGGATGATTCCCCATTTTCCTGACTCAGGGAGCTTTTGTTTTGCTTTATTCTTCTCCCAGTCCGTGTCCAACTCATATTCCTTCACCACCATGGCCCAACTTCACCAAGAGAAAAGAGTGCTCCACCTTTCACTGTTTCATAGTCTGAGCAATATTACTGTGTGTGAGGAATGGTCATCCTCCCCTCCTGTTCCCAGTATCTTCAGCCAATGACATCTAAATACAAATGTATTGGTAGTCCTTGGCAGATGAGCAGAGAATAGGACATGGTACGACCAGGGTGTCACACCAGTGTAAACACCTGTAGTGTGTCTGGTTTTATCTTATCTCCTTACCAAGGTGTGTGAAAGGAATTAGTCAGTAATTTGTACTGTCAACAATGCTGTCTGGCCTGTTAGCCAAACTGCTGAGCTTGGGAAGAGAGACAGGCTTTGTATTATGCATCAAGCTCAACTAATGACATTGGTGTTTTCCTAACATGGATTTATTTCAACTGCTCAGCTGCAAATACACATGCAGGCTCCAAGGCAGTTTAAAGTAGTTCCAGGAACAACTTCTTCATCACATTTCTCAAGCAGATTATCAAGTTACAAATATTACATCATCAACAAAAAGTCTCTTTGGCTGACCACTCTGTAAAACCCAGTCGTTTAGGTTTTGCTATGTAGGCATTTCTGAGTGTCATGCACACTCTACTAGCTCATGTTCTTGGTGACTTTGTAATTCTCCATTGCACAATTGCGGGGGGTTGAATTCTGGAAAAGCTCTTTTCAGGAGTTTTCCCAAGTCTACCTAAGTGAGCCTCCTTCAGTGCTGGTATCCGTCCGATTTCTGTGGTCTGCTGGAGGATGGCTAGTGTTTTTTGCTGGATGCATTCCATTTCCCTTATCTAAATGTAAAAGGAGTATGATTCCTGCTTTATAAGAAAGACAAATTGATTACCTAGTCACGTCAGAGGTGAAAGCGGGAGGTCGTTCCCCCATCATCTTTTAGCTGACTTGAGTTGTCTTCATGAAAAGCAGATGTCGTTCCTGATGATTAAGAAAATTATTTTTTGAAGGAGATGCTATAACCTCCATTTACAAGAAAAGGCAACAGATCCCGCATTTCCTACATGCCCCTCCTCAGTGGCATCCATAGGAGGTTTGGGCATGAATCATGAGACAGGCAGGGCCTGCATTTTAAGCCATTTACAGCTTCAGGTTGAAATACGTCCACTGGAGAAATGCAGCATGAAAGGCGCTACACACTGGTTTTGTTCTGTGTGTCAGTCCCAAAAGCCAGTATCAGTGAGGTCCCATGCACGCAGATGAATGGCATATGACCCAAAGCCTTAATGAAGAACAGATTTTCCTGGGTTTGGGGGCTCCAGTAGGGACTGTATAAGCCTGTACTTAAAAACTGTCTGGTTTTGAACATGGCAAGGAGAATTACTGTTTCTTGCTGGTTTCAGGGTAACATTATCTCACTGCTAATGAGAAAGAGAGGATGATTTTGGGGTCCCATAAAAACAGTCTTGCTGCTCTTGTAAACTATTAAAGTGGGTAGGAGCTTTAAAGCTGGTAGGTGTTAGTCCTGGGCTCTTTGAGACCTCAGAGTCCTCAGCTTCACTGCCTGAGCTGGCTGGTTCTCCTCATGCTCGTCCTCACGTGAAGTCACTGGCCATCCTCACACAGACTGAAAAAGAGCAGTCCTTTTCTTGGTGCCTCTGCAGAGCAGGGGGGTGATGAGGGACGTGGAGGGAGCGGCGGCCTTACTGCCCCGTTGCTGGCCGCAGTAGGTCACCTCGCATAGGCGCTGTCTATCTCAAATGGTTACTGGGTGGATCGGCAGCATGCTGTTGTCCACCGACAACAAAGGAGGCCCCGAGGAACCAAACTTCCTAGGAAGGTGGCATAACACATTTTCTGTTCAAAGACATAATGCAGTCCTAAACGTTTTATACTCCAGTCACATCAATTCTCTATTGCAAGACTTCCTCTTGATTTTGCACCCCTGAAGAGTTCATCAGGTATTTTTTAGAAACATGTTTTGTCTGCTGTTTTTGACAAAGTGGGACTGGCTGGGGCAGGGGGGAAGTGTCTTTATATTAAAAACAAAAAGTTTTTTAAAATTACCATGGGAAATAAAGTATTTTTGCAAGCGGCAGAGCTCCAGAGTGATTCCACTAGGCCCCATCTCCTTTTATTGATGAAACTCAGCTGATTTAAAGTAGGCTGCTTTCCTCTCTTGGGGAAGTCACACAAGATCCTTCAGCTAGCTTTGAAAAACACTTTCTTCTGCATCTCACTATTTCCATTGAAAAGTTATCCTAATTGAATCAGTTTACCTTTTGAAACATTAATTAAATTAAAAAGATCTGGTGTTGCCAACAAAACAGAAGAATGCTTTTTTAATGTACAGCGGAAATCAATTATCCAGTATCTGTGGATACAACTGAAAGAATATTATTGTAGTTTCATTTTGTTTTCTTGGGGGAAAGAAAGACTAATTGTTTTTTAAATGAAATGTTAAGTAGCATAGTTTACCAAGAAGTATAACCACAGACTGGTTTGATGTGTGTTGCACAGCTGGAATTAGAAACACACACACACACAAAAAAAAGGAAGAAACCACAGAGCTATTAAGCTGAGACAGTAAAGAAGCAGCAAAATTGGCCTGGCTTTTCGTTTTCCACTTAAAGATACTACTCACTTGGATAAACAGTATAATCTTTGCAAATAAATAAACTTATGTTTTTTAACAACAACAAAACAAAAAAAGAAACAGAAGAAGGAAATAGGAAAAACCTAAACTAAACAAAAGAGTGAGAACATAGGGATCATTAAGTACGTGATTTCAAACAAAAATGCTGTTAATTAAGGGTGACGCCCAGCAGCAGGAATCTGGGAAAGAGGTTGAAACAAGAAACAAATATCATGTCCTTCAAGTTTAATTAATTTCTTTGGACAATCTCCAAACATGTAGGGGAAAAAAAAAAAGGAGCATAAAATAGCCAAAGGAAGAAAAATATTAAAAGCCAGAGTTCCTGAAATTTGAAATTGTAGCATTTACAGAAATGCAAAAGTGAGTATGTTTTCCTCCCCAAAAGTTGTAACTAGAACCTGAGAGGTTAGGAAAATGAAGTTTAAACTCTTACGTGTCTAAACAAACAGGCTCTTTCGATGTGTTTGTAGCAGCTGGATGCCACGGCAGCCTCTTCATACGGCACAAGGTCGTTTTGCGGCAGAATACTCAGAAAAGTGGTTCCTGCTTGTAGGAAATACGTGCTGCTTCCATGCATTTTAATTGCCTGGGTCATCACTGTCTGCTGTCCTGACCATACCCCCAGCAAAGCTCTTCCCGTTGGCTCAGCAATGCCCCCAAGTCAGTTTATAGCTGGAAATGGGACCAGTGCAACCAGAGAGGAGTAGCACAGTGAAGTGCCCCTGGCAGACCAAATCCCTGCCAGGTCTTGCTGAAAAAAACAAAGGCAAAAGAAGTGAGTCAAAGCAAAGGAATATGTATTCCTTTCTGACTGCATTTGCCTTTCCCCCCCCCCCCCCATATCAAAGTCTTCCTGTTCTTCACGTATTAGATAGCTCCGTCATCCCATATTCATCCTGCTGCTGACACTAACTAATGAAAGTGTGCTAGTCATGGACTAACGTATTTCTAACCTCCCATTTTTTTTGGCTTTAACATTTCCTGAGTTTTCCAGTCAGATATCTGACTCCCTTCCACTCCTATGCCTTCTCTCTTCCTTCCACCCCTAACACTTTCCATCGCTGCCTAAAGAATCCCTCCCATTGTCAGTCACTTCCCTATCTCTGTGCTTGGAGCTGAATTTCCTTGCCTGGCCCCAGCAGCCCTGTTATTCTCCACAAGGTTTTAAGAGCTTTTCCCACTGTAAGTGATGGGGCAAAGCCTGCCAGGGCACAAAGTAGCCAGAGGGTAAAAAATAAATGTATTCAGAAGCTCCAGGTGTATCAGTGGTGCTGCAGATTGCAGGAGGAAGGAAAGAGATAGGCAGTGTGAACAGATACAGTGAACTTGTTTATGGTGAGCACTCATGGGACTGACAAAGATCAGTTGCCTAATGGAAGTGGGTTTCCTATAAACACTGAACAGATTCCTACTGAGTGTCCTGTGTGGCTATTTAGGGCAGAATTGCATTATGCCTATTAAAATATTCATAAATAAGCAAAAATCTTTTCAAAAGACATCTTTTAAAGATGTAAAAAGAATGACTTGGACAATTTATGTCACTGTATTCTGGCTAATTGTGAACGACCCATCCCTTGGATAGATTAACTGCATAAATGTTGGCTGAATCTGCAAGTAGCTGAGGATGCTAAGTGAGTGGCCAGCTTGGTCATCAGCCCTCCAAGGTGCTCCCTGTCTCCTGTAGGACTTGAGGATACTCAGCTTTGAGGATCATTTGACCAAAAATATAAAGTGCATGGTAATGAAGAAGCAGGAATGGAAATAGAATTTCCTTGCCTTGAAAAAATAATAGTTTGATAAGTTGCTCTGAAGAATGTTAACCAGATCTTTTTAAAGTGTTTATTTGTATTTATTATTGTGCAGTCTAAGAGGGGAATTAAACATCTGGATAATGACGTGTTTACAGTTTAAAGAACATCCTAGCGGTCACATTCCTTCCTCTGTAGAAATGCTTGCACACTTCTAAAGAAGATACTTGTTTATCTATCTGTGTTGTTTATTGATCTACTGTCTGGCTAATACACCACTTGAAAAGATTCTGAGCCAAATGTACCGCTAATGTAAGCAGATGCAATGACATCAAAATTGGTTGCGAGTCTGGCCCTCTGAGGTTCCTCATGAAAAACATTAACTTGACAATGACCGGTCAAAAATATCTATTTGCTTTAGTTCAAGTCTGTCTCATTGAAACCAGATTTACACGGAGATAATTTCAATGAGTTCAGCAGAATTGCTCTGAATGTGCTGTAGCATGATGAAAACCAAGCGTACTTGTTTTTAAAGAAGAATCCCTTCCCAACGCCAACACTTTAGAGAATTAAAAATGTTCTTTTTTTTTTTTTTTATGTCACTCACGTTGGAAAGCGAAATGAGAGCAGCCTATTTATACTGAGGTTCTCCTGGTTTGTATGCAGTAACACAATTACAGCAAGGAAAAGTTCTGAGCACTATAAAGGAGAGTTTAGGCTTTTTCAGTCAGATGAGAAAGGAAATCTAGAAACTTATTCACAAAGAGATTAAGGCTGACATTCTCAAAGCCAGCTTGGGTATTTAGATATTCACCTTGCACTAAAATTAACAAGATTTGTTTGTCTAAATACTCTATCTTTGCAAATTTTAACTTTTTAAGCACTTGCCGCTCCCCCACCCCCCACCAGTTTGGACTCTGGCCTAGCCACAAATATATCTGGAACCTTCCTAGTATTAGACTAGAAATATTGCGTATCTTTGTGTGTGCAAATGTGAGTCTGTATACTGTTGTATGTTTGAATCTTCAGTAACAGATGTAACATTTCTATATGATAAGAAAAACCCTAGCCAATGATGTGAGAATGTGGGTGTCAGTCAGGTGGATTACTTTACCTGCCTTTCAAAGGCAATCCATTTGAAATATGATGAAAGGTGGACCATGTCCAGCCTGACACTGTTTGAAAAGCTTTTCCCTACCCCCATCTTTAAACAGCATGAGGGAGATGATGCTTTCAAAGCAATCCTCATCTCAGAGGTCAGTATTGTGGGGAAGGATAACGTTGTTTCAGAGAAATACATATTTATTTTATTTTTCTTGGCAGCCCATTGGTTGTCATCAGGGTTGCCTTGGTGGAAATTTTTTCTATTCTTTTGGTTAAGAGAAACAAATTGTGAAATCTTCAGCTTTTTGAAAGGTGAGGCAAACTAAGATTGGCATTGAAATAGACTAAATGGTATAAGCTTCAGTTTCATGAGTATTGTGTCTGGCAGAGCGGTAGTCTTGGTCTCAGTTGTACACCAAAGAAATTACTCCAGAAGGAACAAAGATTGAGATTTGGTTGTATAAATTCCATAATTCTACATCGTTTATCAGGAAAACATTGCTGTTTAATATATTCTATCCAGGATGATGAAAATCACTATGGGTCTGTTGTACAAGCCAGAACATGTTCAGGGAGCTTTAATGTTCTGAAAAAAAAAAGGGGGGGAGGGGGCGGGGAGAAGAGGCATTATCCCCTATAGAAAGGAGGGGTTTCTCAGCCCATG